>NW_026018814.1:13590736-13662278 GCF_020466585.1 Dendroctonus ponderosae
ATGGACACCTTGGGGTTTAATGCTATTGCTTAGCATAGCATTTTGAGGATAGGATTTTGGGAGATTAGGGCCGCAAGTCTATTGACTTTGGCCTCAATCTCCTGATCGGAGAGGAGACTCTTCCCCTCTGGTTCTCGTCGCCGCTTATATAGTTTCCTCCAGGTAACCCAGACGGTTCTCGAAATTTCCCGCTTGTCAGTGTCATATTTGACAGTAAATGGGGCGCAAATGGGGCTCCCATTTACTGAAATACCATCAATTTCAATCCCCCCATTTCAAACGTGAGTACCCCAGGCCATTTCCGTTACACTGCCCCCCTTCTAAACCCTGATCGGCCCGATTAGGTAATTCCTGGATCATCGTTATGTCTGGCCAAACGATGAATGTGGATAACTTTAAATTTTGCCTGAGGGCTCTTCTGATTGCTCATCAACAGTTCAACGCCGCCGACGTCGCGCGGCTTTTCGCTGGTGTTCATTTGGCGCACCACGTTGTCCATCCGTTGCATCAGCGTCCTCACCAGGTAGAAGAACTTGAACAGATCGCCAGTATCTTCCAGTTTTCTTCTGCGCTGCTCGCAAACCATTTGCAAACTGGCCCACGGAGACACCACTTTTTGATCTCTATTTGTGATCTCTTTAGCTCTGTCGCCCGCATAGCTGGCTCGAAGCTTGACCGATTCCTCTTTGATCTGTTGCACTTGGTTCTGAAGCGTCTGTAGGTCTTGAATGAAGTTCTGATGTTTGCGCGTTGAAACAGAACCAGCATCTCGGCCCAGTTCATGAGAAGAGGCCACCACTTCGCGATCATCTATCCACTGCTCTAAGTCGCCAACGTCTCTGTTGAGCAGGAAGAGCTGCAAGGCCTCATCCAACTTAGCGCGACGTTCTTGCGCCAAATCCTTCAGTCCGGCATACAGCTTGTCCAGTTGCGACTGTTTAACAGCGACCTGCTCGGCCAAAGGATGTCCTTCAGCCGACAGGGTCTTTACAGATTCACCCAGTCCTCTGATGGTGTCCGCATAAGCTTCAACGGCCGCTTCCAGACTTTCATGCTTCTTCATGAAGTTCCTGGCGCTGGTCTCATCTTTGCCCCGATCTTCCATCATCATGTAGAGCTCCTGCTCGCTCATCCAGCTCTCGGCCTCATTGACATCGAACAGATACTGCTGCGCCCGCTCGTTCCTCAGCAAGTTGGATCGTCTATTATCGATGGATTCCTTTTCCGTAATTTTATTTTCGCTTAACCGTCGATGCTCTCTGGTGGTGTCAATAACAGATTCGTTCTGTAATGGCGCCACTGCTAAATAAGTCTCCAAATTCGATGCAGCGCTTATGGATTCTACATCAGGCTGAGCTTCGGCTGGCGCATTTTCTTCGATGGAAAATTGCTCAACTTCAGTAGCGATTTTAATTAAATTGGCGTCTTCATCTAATGCTGGGAAATCATGTACGGGTTTATCGCTAGTTGGCCCATTGCACTCAGAATCAGATGATTCTTCACTCAAACAAACTACTTTTTCTAAGTCCAGTTCCACAGTTTTCCTTTTGAGCATTATTTCGGGTTTAATTTTCGCTGATTCCAGCAGATTTTGCGCATTTTTCTGCATAGTTACATACTTATGTTCCACTGGCCTAGTGATGTCGTCGATTTTATCACTCACAGTTTTATCAGCAACCGACAATTCTTCAGTCTTCACAATAGTCGCTTCGTCCGTAATCACCTTGTCTGATGGGAGTTCTTAAGTATGTTCGTCCTGTGATTCCAAAATTGCTATACTTTCCGTCTTTACCACTTCCTTCACTTTCGCCGCTGTTAATGTATCTTCCACTAATGCAGGAATGTCCACGATTTCAGTGTTTTCCAAATCGTCAGTCACTTCCTCGATGTTCTCTAGTTTGCCTTCAACGGTTGTTTTCAGGTCTTCAAATTTCTTAGCGTTGTCGTCCATTTTAAATCTCATTTCTTTCATCACTTTCTTACTGTCGGCCATTTCATCCAGCATCTCTTTGTCGTTGTCATTCATTTTGCTCATTTCGTCTTTCATCTGCATGAGCAGTGCAATCAAACTGTGGTTCGCCATTGCAGGGTCTTCCTTCTTTGATTTACTTCTTGTTTCCATCAAAATTCAACTTGGATTTTGGTAAATCCCACTTCTGACACCAAATGTACCGTGGATGGCCGGGTATCAAACTCTTTCTTCAGCTTCCAACTTTTATTCAACTCGGTATCACTTTAAATACGGAACAGGAACAAACTAACTTCTAAATTAACGTCAACTTCACAAACAATAACAATAACAAACGGAAAACTCGGTCTTCCGACAGTACAGGTAACCCAGACGGTTCTCGAAATCTCCAGCCCAGGTGCGAAATTTCCCGTTTGTCAGTCATATTTGACAGTAAATGGGGCGCAAATGGGGCTCCCATTTCAAATGTGAGTACCCCAGGCCATTTCCGTTGCAGTAACTTCAGGATTCAACGGTTATACTACAATTCAAAGGACGCAAGATTATTAATGTTGCCAGCTTTCAACATCCACGTCTTGCAGGCGTAGAGCAATGTTGACCACACGCAGCACTTTAAGATCTTTTTCGTAGATGCATGGAGAGATTGCTATTGCAAGGAACTGATTTCCATGATATAAATGTTTTGCAAGCTATTCCAATCAGAGTTAAGATTTCTTCATCTCATCGGAGTCTTCTCATCTCAGATAGCTACCAAGATATTTGAAGTGATCTACATGCTCCACCACTTTTCCATCCAGAAGTAGTTGTCTCGGCCCATCGTCCACCTTTTCCACCTCCTTACATTTGGTTTTGTTGATGTTCATTTTTAATCCTCTTCGATGACTTGATTCATTTACTGTCTCAAGCAGAGTCTGGAGATCTGTTAGACTTTTAGTGAGGATGGCGGTATCGTCGGCATATCTAATGTTATTTATGATTTCTCCTCCGATTCTTATACCCTCCGTACGGCCATTCATCGTCCCACGAAATATTTGCTCAAAATATACATTGAACAGTACAGGCGACAAAACACATCCCTGACGCACTCTTTCCTTTTATTTTTATGCTCAAGTGGTATAACTGCAAGAGCAAAAACTGTTTGTTAAACTAAATGTACCTAATTAGTCTATCGTTCATTAGTCTTAAAGTTGCTACTTGGGAGGATTTAGTCTTATATTACTTAAGTTAATAATAAAATAAATTAATTTAAACTTTATAATATTTCGTAAGATTGATGAAAATGGTTCTCATTTCTTTTATTCGCAGAAAATATTTGCAATTACTCATCAATACGCAGTTCAAAATCGCATTCTTCAAAATCTTTCAATTTTCATTTGCTTTTCAAAAAAACATTATTTTCTGATGATTTTCTTCTTTTCTGACAATAATGGGATCTTTTCAGCCAAAAATGACAAAATTAGTTTTGCTAGAAAATTCGCCTCATTCATCGGTTTGCAGGAAACTTTTGGAAACTCTTTTCAGCTTCGAATTTGGCCCAAAAACCAAATAATTTTATACAGTTTTTTACCGAAACCAATTCAGATTATCTTGAAAATACGGCCAGAGAGCAAAAAAATGACTTCGAAAATTCGCCACCCTCATCGCTTTGAAGATTTTTTCAAGTTTCTTTTAAATTTCAGGTCAGTCCAGTTTTAGCAAAGTTTCTATTAAGCTATTCTTTGTACGCAAAAAACATATTATTTTTACTTTTACTTAAAATACTGACTGACATTTTTCGGGTAATGTCTTTGAAAATTCTAAAATAAATTTAAAAAAATTCGCTTTTTCAAAATTTCAATTTCTCATTTGAAGCTTATCCTGTACATGTTAGAACATATTTTGTCAAAGATCATTTACATGAAGTCAAAAATAAGGATTAATTAATTCATATTGAAGTTAATAAAGACTATTTTATCATATTACTTACATTCGTACAATTTGGCGTTCTTATGACTTGAGCGTAACAATTTTACTCAGTTTTTTACTGTCTTTGGGTAAGTAATATGAGAGAACATAAAAGTAATTTTCAATACCGTCGGATAGTTAAATAACCAGTTATAGTCTAACGATTTTTGAATTAAAGATCATTGACTAAAAACAAGGCCAAAACACTAAAGTAAGTTGGCAACACTTCACAATTTTTTTACACTCAGTTATATTTATGCCAGAATATACCAAATACCTTATAGCATGACCCTTTCAACGATGTTGGCTTTTAGTATCAGTTGTGATGGCCTTACAAAATTGCCTAGTTCATACTTACTACAAAGGATAAAGATGATATAAATAGTGTTAATTTCTACAATTTTTAAGGTCATTATAATTAGGGTAGGTCTAGTAACTAGAGCATGAGCATGGTTGTTGTAAGTAAGGAAATTAAACACGGTTGATCACAAAACAGACTAATAAGCCATAGACTAACGTCTTGGGATGGGTTGAAAGCAATACATCTGCATTATATTATGTTGTGTTATACAGAACAATTGGACCGAATTGAGGATGGCATGGACCAAATCAACACCGATATGCGAGAGGCCGAAAAGAACTTAACAGGAATGGAAAAATGTTGCGGGTTGTGCGTTTTGCCTTGTCAGAAGTGAGTAATGTATTTAGTAGTGCTGTAAACATCGATGCTGTAAACGAACTGAAGAACTTAATACCCGTATGTATCCGTTACTTCCAATTTTAGTGTTCGTTTCTATACAGGATTATTCAGATTATACGACACGGAAGGTTGCGCCTAAACTACTTAATTTTATAAAAGTATTATTTTACGGATAAATAGAAGTCCGTTGGGGGAGTATGCGATTTCCATAAAAACCTGAAGAATTAGGTATATATTTTAGCATTCAATAGAAAAGTAATTTTTGCATTGGTTTCTGTCATAAAATACAGGAGGGTATTCCATTTAACGGTAATAAGCAAGTTATTACCGTTCAAAACGTGCAATTGTTTCAACACAATTTTAGGACATCCTGTATGATGTAGTCACATTTTTATTAATTTGGCATGAAACAAACAAAACATGCCGCAAGGTAAAATTTTTATATAAAAAAATAACTTAAAAAAGAAAAAAAAAATTAATTTTACAACAAATTCAAAAATTTGTTCGGTCAAAGTCAGCGGTGCACAACAAAAAAGTTCGCGGGGTAAAAAGGAGGATGACACTATAAAAAAAAAACACAACACAAGATTTAAAGCATCGACACGAAAACACACCGATGGTGTACAGGGTGTTTCTAAGTAAGTGCGAAATATTTGAAGGTTGATGTACTAATTATTTGTATTCAGTTTTTGAAAATTTTCTGACAATTCGATATTATTTTTTTAAATTAAATGAACACATAATTACTAATAAAATCGTGCTTAGGGGTTCGTCGTTCAAGGAAGATGAAGGTACTTGGAAAGGAAATGACGATGGAAAGGTAGTAAACAATCAACCTCAACGCATGATGGATGATCGTAATGGCTTGGGTCCTCAAGGAGGTTACATTGGCCGTATTACCAATGATGCCCGCGAAGATGAAATGGAAGAGAATGTTGGACAGGTATGCCAAAAATATTAATTTATTATTGCAATTATTATTTAAAATTTTATGAGATATTTGCTTTTTTTGTCATAACAAATAGTGCCCTTAAACTCACTTTATACTTCCCATCACATTTTGCACGTTTCTGTTTCGCGATATGAGTGTACGTGTATGTCAAGGTAAATGGTCTTTTTTCGAGACTTTCTCACGAGGAAATGAATTGGCTTAATAGCAACTTTTTATGTAAGTTATAGTTTACAGAGGAAAATATTGCAGTTAAAAAATATCCAAAAATAAATAGATTGCACATTAACGGTACTCGCCTGGTATTTTGCCAATAATACAGTTTTTGTATATGTTGTTTTATCAAGGCCATTTATAAATTGTGCTAATTGTGCTAATCATTATGGAGGACTCAATATCCATTTATGCACAACTTTTCTCAGATGTTCCGGGAAAATCAACCTGAAGCATTGTATTAATAAAAAAACATGTATTATAAAGCTTCTGTTTCTCATCCATTTGAAAATAAAATTATGGAATTATATATACATCTATAAAATGACTATATGTTGCCTTAAAACATTAATAAATGCAATAAAACTACAGGAAATAGTATAAAAATACAAAGAATGGTTCAAGAAGAAAAATATCCGCACCAACCATCTAGCCTTTAGCCACCTCAACTCTAAAATTTTAAATGACAACCTACTACTTGTTATAGCTTTTTTTAAGCATAAGCAACGCATTACTAAATGTTTTATTTGGCAAAGCAGTGATCAATTGATAAAACAAAAAAATATCACAACTTGTAACAAATAAATCTTTTTTTATTTATTTATTTTTTATGTTTTTTTGTTTGTCTTAGATGTGCGGAAACGTGGATATTTCTTTGAAAATGGAATTTGCTTTTTGTTTTCTATTTGTTACATTAGTCCGACATCTTTATCTCTGAGTAATCGAACAGACAGCATTGTTTCAATTTGGGTAGTAAAGGTATCCGAAGAAAGTATCTACTGGATAAAGTTACTCCGAGATAAAGTGGTCTTTTATAGGCAAGATTGTACTTAATTGTTTTCACAGGTTAACACTATGATCGGCAACTTGCGCAACATGGCCATTGACATGGGCTCAGAACTGGAGAATCAGAACAGGCAGCTAGAAAGGGTCAATCTCAAGGTAAAAACATCAGATTTAATAAATTTGCAAGGTCACATTCTTGTAAACGAATTAAGGGTTATTATGCATTGGGGTAATATTTATTTTGTACATTGTTTAACAGATAAATTATTAGATTCACTATATATAAAACATCAGAACCTCAAACAAGCTAAATTTCAAAATGCTGTTTAACTGGAATGTATTTTAAAAGTGTAACCAAAAACTCTTCATTAGTGAGGTGAAAGGGGTCGCAACAGAAAAATTCATTCATGTTTCTCGCTTTGCACATCGTTAATAATTACTATGTTTCCTGTGTTGGCTGTGGATTATTGCATTGGGGGTAACCTAAAAGTATAAGGATTTTAAAATGTGACACACTTAAAAATAATTGTTTTCTTGTGAATTAAAGTCGCGAATACTGCGGCCCACCAGGTATAGTGAAAGTATTTTAATTTTGAATATTCAAAAAAAACTGTTCTTTAGAGAAGTATTATGTAGACATTCCGTTAATTAGTTTGTACATAACGATCTACAAACTGGAAAAACGTCACTAGTGAAAGTTTAGTTGACTTTAAAACAGACTGTACAGTTTGCAGAACAAAAATTGGGAATCATTACACATAGCAAGTAGTATGGAAAGTTTTAGAAGTATTCTTTATTTAGCAAGTATAATTCAATTTTTGTTAGTATTAACTATGTATGATCTACTCCGCTCTGTGCTCAATTACTTAAAAACAAAGCACTAACATATTTACTACTAATATTTGCTAGATTTTTGCAATTAATCTTTGATTGTTTGTTTACATTGCCTACCTCGTTCACTCCATGACACAATATCATCTACAATCTACAATTCGTACACGCCACGCCACCTTTACATGGTGTTTGTTTGTGCTTCAAAAGGGCGATTCCAATGCGGCAAGGATAGAGGTGGCCAATCAACGTGCTCATGACCTTCTCAAGTAGACACTTAACACACTAACACCATTGTTTATTAATTTGCGCCTCTAACTCGTTCCCACCAAGAAGTTATTGAACTAAGTTGCTGCTTATATTCAAGCTTTTTAATATGACAATAATCTCCCGACGTGTCTATTTGTGCTTATCGTTTACGGTAGATTGGAGTAAAGGCGGGTGATGGCATTAAGAGGTTTTGTGGGAACCAGGTAGATGTATTCTCGTTAAGATCTAGGTTAATTTTGGGGCACACTGGTTATATATGCACACTAGTTATATATCTGTTGGATAGGGTGAAAGCAACGAAACACGAATCGCGGTGGCAAACCAGCGTGCCAACAAACTTCTCAAGTCCTAAAGGGAGTGGATTTACCACCAGTCACCTTTTATACTCTTCTCTCACTTCTTGATGTTATGGCTTAGTGATACTAGATTTCTAGTTGTCAGTATTATTAATCCTATGTACCAACTAGATTCGAAGAATACATTTAAACTTGAACTAAGTAGTAGTATGAGGATAGTCTCAAGAAGGAAAAAAATGGCTTTTAATGAAAAAAATTGACATATCACTTGAAATGTTTTTTTAAATATTTTGTTCTTTGTTCCTGCAGTCATAGATTGAGTGGTCCAATTTCCTAACTATTAACAAGCTCGTTGTAGATTGTTAATATCGTGAGAATAAAGCAATACGATTAAATCGTTTTAAGTGTTAGATAAAATGTATTTTGTGTTTTAAGTATATTAGTTGATTGTTGACTCTGCCTCAACTACTATTTATTAATTTTTCGAAATCTTGAAAATCAGTATATTCTGAATATTTGCAGGCGAATATTTAAACGATGTTTTCGTATTTATGTTCAGTGATTTGTGTCAACTTTGATAGGGGTACTAATATTATAGTTTTTGAAAGTTATTTTAACATCAAATATAGTATTTCTATTAGGGTTGAATTGTATTATCGCTATGCTATTTTAAGCACGGTTACGCACATAATTTAAAAAAATATTTTCACCCATATTGATTCACGTTTCCACTTTTGTGCCTCATTCTTAATGTTCCATTTGGGAAATTAAATAGCTATTGTTAAATCGATGCATGCATTTACGCTTGAAGTTAATCATATAATTTAATAAAATGTTAAAGATGGAGATTGTTAATTACGCTGTGTATATAAGGAAATTTATTCAGAAAGAATGTGTAAATAAGTCGTATTTTGGCGAATCTTTGTTTAAATTTTATTCCTTTTTCGGACATTTTTATTGGTTACAATCTAGCTGTTGATCTAAGTTAATCTTTTAATCTATATACTGTTTCAATCTAACTTAATATGCTATATCTTGAAATTTTTAGAAATAATACGAAACAGTAATTAATTAGCCAGTAATTACTATTAAGATAGTGTAACAATTTCTTCCATTTTTACCAGTAGAAAAGAAAATTCGCTCTGCTGCTTAATGTATTTTGTGAGAGTGAAGTTAAAGTTCACTGTGCAAGCTTCACTTCGGTATTGGTGGATTTAAGCATATTCACATTTAAAAAACGTACATACATACACTTATCTTACCTAATCATTCTGAAATCAATTTGTATCTTTTTTAGCCAAAATATATTATTTTTATCTGCTGCACGGACTAAACTCAAGCCTTTTTATATGTAGTATCAGTGTATCAGAATGGTTTTGTTCTTTTCTGTCTTGTATCCCTAATCATTTGTAAATCTATCAAATAAAACATAAAAGTCTACAACGATAAACTACATAGTTTACTAGTTAAATATAAGCAAATTATGCTATTTATATTTCTTAATAAGGAGTGGAAATATTTGACAAATAGATTGTAAGAAACACTGTATACATCAACCGTTCGCAACTGATGAAGATCCTAATAATTGAGTAAAACAAGTAGTTTGACACCGGATTTTATATATGTAACTTGAAGATATCTATATATATGATTGACAGAGGGTAAGTCATACTATCATTTCTTATTTTGGTGTATTTTATAAATTTTTATTTCTTTATTATTTTGAAACATTGATGAAAGATGAAACGAACAACAGTTGGAGCAAACCGAGCGAATTTTTTACCTTCCTTTTTTACTGTACAGTTTTTAGTGAAAACTAATTAAGATTTTTAGGCATAGGGAATGAGTGATATTTAAATACTTAAGGCTGGAGGCTGTTGTATTTCGAAGATACATTTAATTACGTAATTTAATTTTTCTTATTGTAGTGTTTTTAGATGGCTTTTCAAATTAGCTAATGTAGACCGCATCAGGAAGTTGAATTAAATTATTTATACAATTCATATTCGAACATATTGTATAGCGTAGTTATTCCAAAATATAAAAAGTGTTATTGAAGAAATATGTGTTTCATTCACAAATTTAGATATTCGATATAGATATTAGATTCATAGCGTCGTTTYTSGAAACAACAATTATGCTTTTTATACGCTCCTGTATAATGTAAGAATTAGGCCTGGGTAAAACTGTGTAGAGATGCGCTTTTGAGCCAAATAAAATTATTTGGCTTTTGTGCCAAATTTGAAGCTGAAAAGAGTTTTCTAAAATCATCTGCAAAGCGGCGAAACTTTCTAACAGAAGGTAAATTTTCTAACAGAATTAATTTTGTAATTTTTTGCTGAAAATATCGCATGTTTGTCAGAAAATAACAAAAGCATCGAAAAATAACGGTTTTTTGCGCTTTTGTTTAAAAACTTTCAGTTTTGTGATCGGTTTTTGGGAAAACCTAAATGATCTTCGGGAAATAAACGAAATACCTTTATTTTCGTTTTTGCCTCGAATTCGATACTGAAAAAAGGTTTTGTAAAAATTCTACAAAGCTATACATTTATCGTGTAAATTTTCCCTTAAAAGACCTCCAGAATGTTAGTATTTTCAAGTAAAACTCTACAAAATAGAGCCGTTTTGAGTAGAAAATAAAGCAATGAAAAATTTCAGTGAAAACTAAAAAACTACAGTTTTTAAAAAACTCTAGTCTTCAGAATCATGTGAGTATCGAGTTTTCCAAATAATTTATTATAAACTTTCCCTTATTCTGTTCTTTGTTTGATAAAAAATATTTTACTAGCTAGAAAGGGATTTCAAAACTTTTTACAAAGTGGCGAAAGAAGCGAGTGTTCTAATAAAATTTACTTTATACTCTATTGCGGGAATTACCTTAAAATTGTCAGTATTTTTAAGTGGAAATTTAGAACATTGAGCGTTCAGAAGTGAGAGGAAGTTTGCTAAAACTTAAAAAAATCGAAATATAGAACGTTTTTGTCAATATTGCGAATCAGATACAGGGTGTTTCAACTTAAAATATCAATGAAGTTGCTAATGTTTGGTAGAAGTGGTAACATGACAAATGCATTGCTTAAATTATGTAAAACCGTTGAATCATGCTGGTTAAGAGTAGCCCACTTTTCAGACTAATCCAGTGTGTTTCCTACCGTTTTCGGTATACGATTGAGGTAACGAATCAACGACACAGTCGGCATGTCTACCACAACAAAGCAAAATTTTTATTATTAGATGGAATAATATTTCTGGTAAATAAATAAATATGTGACACTTTTTTCATAAAAATTTCTTTTTTACTTTTGAAAAAACGGCCAACAATTACACCGTTTCAACGTTGCGTCGTCTGTCATTTGAAAGTAGTCATCTTTTCTATCACTATGACCTCAAAAAACTTAACAGCCCAGTTTGGAGATATACTCAAACCGCTGAAAGTGATTCTACATGGACCTCCAGCCGCAGGCAAAACTGATATTGCGAAACGCATATGTCAACGGTACGGGGCCCATTATGTGTCTGTAAAATCTATGATAGATGAAACGTTGGAAGACCTGGTAACATAACGACTTTCTTGTTAAAGTTGTGAACTCTTCAATTTTCTTTTTATTGTTATATAACTGTAGAGACAAAATATCTGTGTAGCTAGAGAACAAGCTTTATTAAAGTCCTCCGGCACCCCTAGAGACACAGGTTCCGACGAAGACATTGACGAAGAAGAGGAGGAAGAAAACGAAGGAGACCCAATGATCGACATTCAAGAGGAAATCGAAAGATACGAAGAACAAATTCGAGACATTAATAGTTTGATTAGTTCTAGCCCTAATCAGAAATTACCTGACGACTATGTTGTCCGCTTAATGCGTATATTCTTGATGAAATCCCAATGCCAGTCCCATGGCTATGTGCTAGATGGCTTTCCCAAAACCATACAACAGGTACGATAGCAATATTAGAAATGAAATATTTAAGATTGTGGGAAACGTAGGCAAAAGAATTATTTGGGCAAGCTGCCGAAGTTCCAAGAGAATCGGGCGAGGCCAAAAGTACAGTTGAAGCAGAAGAAGCTGCAGGAGAAGGCGGTGTTGATAATTTAGGAGACATGATGGGCAATGCAAGTGTGGATATTATGCCAGACTTTCTCATAAGTTTACAAGCAGACGACGAATTTCTCTGTGAACGGGTTATGAAGTTGCCACAAAGAGAGATTCAGGTATGCAAAACAACTATTAATTTTCTAAATTTTAAATGCAATTTGAAACACAGGGAACTCACTATGATGAACCAAACATGATTCGAAGACTCATTGACTTTCGAAATAATAACACTCCGGACAACACAGTTTTGACCTTTTTTGACGAGGTTGAAATCCATCCTATTGTGCTTGATATAACTGAAGAAGGTTTGGAGGATATCGAATGTATACTAGCGTTTTTGTACAAAATGTTTGGACCACCTATACCGGGAATCGGTTTAACGGATGAAGAAGAAGAACAGCTGCGAAAGATGGAAACGGAACAAAGACGTCTCAAGCAAGAAGCATATTTAATAGAGAAACAGGTAACTTGTAAGTAATTGTGTTGTCAAGGGTTTTAAAGCGTGTTACAACTAGCTAGCGGAAAATACTGCCAGGCAGGACTACGAAGATAAAATGGAAAAATGGGCGGAAACGTTGGAAAAACTCCAAATGGAGGAAGAAAAGATCATTGCGGCTGAAAGCGAACCATTGCGATTTTACTTAATGAAGTTTGTATTTCCGACACTAACTCGAGGTAAGCAAATTTGGGCTTTTTTGATTGCAGAATTATTATTCCAATAATTTTTTTAAAAATAAAACACATTAATCATGCAGAGTAAAATCTTCACTTTTCAACTCAAGAAAGATGTGTACCTACATACTTCAGTTTGATAATATGATTTCTATCAAGCTTCCTATGTAGCTTTCAATGTTGAGTTCTTTAGATATTTCTGTGCTTCTGACATACCAAAATCGTTTGGCTAAGTTGCAAAGAATTTTATTATGGATAGGTTGCACCTTGTTAATATTTGTTTTGCTCGTATGGCAGAATTTGAAAGTAGAATTGTCGGTTGAAGGAGTGTGGGATATCATGTGTGTTATTTCAGAGAGAGAATAAATCGAAATAAAAAGTGTGGAATACGTTTAAAACTAAAATATATGTTCTTTAATGATCTGCACTTCTGAAATACACAGCACTGACTTTGAGAAGTAGAAAGTAGGGAGCACCCTGTATATGTAATTATTCCAGGTTTGTCAGAAGTAGCGAAAATCAAGCCGGATGACCCTATTGATTACCTTGCAGAGTTTTTATTTAAAGAAAACCCCGAGGGCAGAATGTTCGATCCTTCGTATACGAGAACGGGCGAGGAACTACTAAAACAATACGAAACAGTTGTACAAAATATTTAAAATCTTTATATCATGATTTAATTTGTATAATTTTTAATTGTTATTCTCTCTCAAAATATATTTTGTGGTGATATTAACATTACAGTTGGTCCCCGCGAAGTCCAAAGTAATGTATTCCTTTGATTCTTCTCTGTAGTGTTACATATACGATTTTGTAAGAAACAACATAACGTTTTTAATGAGATTAATTTAAGGGATTATTGGATATTGGAGACCACTAAAATATGGAATATAGCGATTCAAGCGCACCAAACACTTTGAATGGCATTTTTAAAAACCGGTTTATCCACTAGACCAGAATTTAAAATTGTCCCGTTAACTAAAAGGGTTCCTCACCACGGCTCTAGCTCTATCCCCAAATCAAATGCTCTACAGAACGTATTTCACCGAGGCACGGAAGACATCGTCGACTGTACCTCATCGTCTTCGACAATGTTGCACCTTGCGGTTTAAAAGGCAGACTGTAAATGTAAATGTAAACTTAATTTAACATTTTATTTATTTTGTATATTCATCCGTTGTAGTTCTAGATTTGTAAAAAAAAATATTGTTGTATTGTTATAAAACGACAATTAAAGAACAAAATATAATGTTTAAAATTTCAGACGTGTTATATATCAGACCAGATTATAATCAGTATTTATTTCACGAGACGACTTCGATTAACTTTAGCCATTTTATTGTCAAGATTCTACTTTGACGAAATATAACTTACTGCAATTCACTAGTATCCATTTCAGTTTCTTTTAATTTTATATAAATTAGCAGCGATGCCTAAAACAAACAAATTAAAGGTGCGATTTTTCCAAAATTAATCAATTAATTCATTACATAATATGTGTTAATATTAACATTAATCAACAATAATATCCAATAATTTTAATAAGTTTCAATAGACTTACATATCCATCTGTTGCTGCGTACTGGATCTGTTCCTTGCTTAAGGGTACAATGTGCCATTTGCTCATCCTAACGCTTTTATCTTTATTCACCTTCATTTTCAACTACAAATTCGGTAAAGTGAACCAACAATCGTATGTATGTATGTATGTGTACCATTGTCGACTTACCACATAATCAACTAGTTTCTCCATGCTCCATCTCTGTGTAACTGGAAGAATTCCATTTGCCATTACTCCAGAATCGATACAGTTGTTTAAAAGTTTATTTACATCAAATCCCCCAAAGTCTCTTGCTAGTTTACGGACATCGCTGAAAGATCAGAAAACAAAGCGTCTAAATAAACATTGTCTTAATGAAAATATCACTTTAAATACTTTTTAATGTTTATTCCTGTAAGTCTCACTTTCGGATGTTGTAAGAACTCGTATAAGCCCTTAGGTAGTTTCTTTAGATGTGTAAAGTGAAATAAATGGCAAATATGTGTGGTGGGGCAAATTTGCATAAGAGCGGTTTTTCCAGGACCAGTTTGGAAACTGAAAGGCCACTCCAAATCGAATCCTACGACAAAGACTTGGTCAAGACATTTGTTTGCCATTTCTCTGAAAAAAAAACATTTAATAAGAACAAATTATACATGAAATCATACGTTCAAGATATATAGCCAAATAATAATAATAATAATAATAATAATGTTGCGCTTGCTATGAGGAAGTCCGGTAGTGGTCTGCAGATCTCTATGTAAATTTACCTCCGCATTCGTAGGTCAGCGACTGAGTGTTTTGCGCTCTTCAGTGATTTCGGTTTCGTTTTCTGCATGCTTTGAGAATTTCATTTGATACTCAATCACAATGCTCAAGTACTTTGCGTGTGCGATGGTTTAACCGTCTGCTTGCATTGTGGAGTTTGGTGTCACTCTCCATTTGTAGAACCATGCCATTGCTTTATTTGTCAGTGCTTAAAGTTTGTCTATAGTGCTATCACACATAGGTAAGTGTTTCATGTGCGATCAGTGCAGTGTCGTCTGCATATTGTAGTACATATTCTGATTTTTCTTCTTTTTTGTCTTGCGGGTTGTAATTATATACGTCCAGTAAACCGACTATAAGAATTTTTTTTCGCAAAAACTAAGAATTTTTGAATCAAGACATTAAAAAATTCCTCACTTGCCCAAAGCGGGCGGATGCACTCGGTTGCTTCATTAAGGCACAAGTCTTATATGGGAAAAAATTCACAACCAGTTTCATTCAAATTCACCGTACTATATTCTCCCGATATTTCTTCAATATCTTCACTTTCACCATCAATAGCACAGAAGCCATACGTTTTTTCTTAGTAAAAGTTGGGTCAGATCGTCTTCTTTTGAACTAAAGAATGTAGCAGTACTCTTTTGATCATGTATTGTTAGTAAAGGCGCGTATAGACATACCAAACAGAATCCAGTAACGCAACACCGTCGCGACTTAGATTCTAGCCACGGAAAGAATACTTTTTAAAAACACAGGTTCTTTATTAAACGCAAGACAACTTGCTGAATAAAGACGAATTTTAAATGATACATTGGTTTAAATAGTAAAATAATGTTGAGTTGTTGCTGATACAGGTGCTGACTGGTATCCTGCCACGTGTGGTGTGTAGGCTAGTTTGGTGTCTTAACTCGCGTAACATTGGTTGTTGCGTAACAAAGATACGATGTACGGACAGAAAGGCATGTGCAGACATGCAACAGAATACAGTAACCTAACATCGTCGCGTATCAACTCTGGACAGCAGCGTCCCATCAATTGTCGCTCTTTTGCTGTCGCGTTAAAGAAATATACGGGCGGGCGTATGTTGCAGCTGATCTTTGCAAGTCTGGACTTGAGTGTAAACGCGTTCAGAATTTGTTGCGTTTTATCAGTGCACATTTAGTCTGCTTAAGGTTTGTACGAACTGACGGGATGGAATATTAATGTTTCATGATGATGATATGTTGCGCTTTCTGTTCGTCCAACATCTTCGTTACGCAACAAGCAATGTTACGCGACGGTGTTGCGTTACTGTTTGGTATGTCTATACGCGCCTTAATACAATTAGTTCCGTGTCCAGTTTAAGTAATACTCACAATAATTCATCACAGGCTATAGCACAGTCTATAAGACTTGTAACATAGTTGATTTTACCAGTATGGTTTATAAAGGGTCTATTTAATTTTTCCTCTGCTTCCAGCTGTTGTCTCTTCTACAAAGTATTGAAATTAACACAATTAAAACAAACGAACAGACAACCTTTGTGCAGGGTGTCCCATAAGTAATAGTAAAAAAATTATCTGCGGATTTCTGGTGTCAAAATATTACGATTTTGCACAAATTACCTTAGAAGAAAACTCAATGGAAACAAAAACACCGGCAGTATTTTTTTTAAACGGTCTTTTTCAAATATCTCGTACATTACGTATTCGGGGGTTCCGATACCTAGTTGGGGTCCCTAAGATCAACGGTTTTAGAGATATTTGCAATTAAAGGATACGGTGCGACACATTTAATCTTATAGGTGCTGTGAAAGAATCGTAAAAAAATACTTAGCAAGCTGCTATCATTGTCTTAGTCCTCACATTTAACCACCCAATTTACATTGTAAGTATACATATACAGGGTGTTTGGTAAGTAGATGCATTCCTTGTAGGAGCTGATAGTGCACGTAATTGTGGATATATTTTTTTAATAGACCATATTCCGAAAACTCTTAGTCTTCAATCTACAGCGTGTTAAAGTATTAATTAAAAAAATGATTTTTTTTAATATTGCGGAAACCCCTTGGAATATTTTACTGAAATTTTATAGACTTAGGCACTTAACAGCAATACATGTTTGGTTATAAAAATTTTGTTTTTAGCTTCGCCAGTGGCGTGGGCACAAGCACGTCTGTAGATAATTTTTAATAAAAAAAATGTTACGCCACTGATTTTTCTAAAAATAAATATTATTTTTCAAGTTCCTGTTCAATTTCGAAGAGAAAAGGTCTGTTGACATTTTTTCTGCAACGCACCGTGTGTTGTAGTTAAAAATTTAAAATCGATTTATTGCCCAACGTAATCGGGATTTTATTTAAAAAGTTGGCTCTGCACTAGTTACGGTCACTGATTGAAAACATTTAATAATTCCTGTCATTTCGAGTGGCTGAGTAACTTCTTTTTGTGTTTTTCTGTAATAAAATTGATACAATCTAGGTGCACAATTTTTGTTTTTATACTAAACCCTACTTAATTACAACCCGATTAAGCTATGCAATATATCGATTTTAATTTTTTTACTCGAAAGCGGGACGTTGTAGAAAAAAAAGTCAAGAGACCTTTTCTTTTCCAAATTGAACAAGAATTTGAAGCCTCAGGTGTATTGCTTAAAAATCAGTAGCGTAACATTTGTATTTAAAATTATATACGGCCGTGCTTGGGCCCACACCATTGGAAAAGCTAGAAACCAAATTTTCATCACAAAACATGTATTGTTGTTAAGAGCCTAAGCCTGTAAAATTTCGTTTAAATATTCCAAGCGGTTTCGGTA
Source organism: Dendroctonus ponderosae (assembly GCF_020466585.1). Classification (NCBI taxonomy): domain Eukaryota; kingdom Metazoa; phylum Arthropoda; class Insecta; order Coleoptera; family Curculionidae; genus Dendroctonus; species Dendroctonus ponderosae. The sequence continues at coordinate 13,608,562 of NW_026018814.1, forward strand.
ATATTAAGTTAAGTAACATTTTTTAATTAAAACTTTATCACCCTGTAGATCGGAAACTAAGCGTTTTTGGAATACGGCATATCAACGAAATACATATACCCAAAATTAATTGCACTATCACCCCCTGCAAGAAATGTATCACTTACCAAACACTCTGTATATACAGGGTGTCCGAGATAAAGATGCCGAGATAATGGGATCTCCAAAATTATGAGATACGAAGTCGATTAAATTACGAAAAAGTTGCGCAATCAGAGGACCATATACATGACTTCTTCAAAAAAGAAGTAAGTATTTCTTTTAATTTTTGAGATATTTAGAAAAAAGTGATTTTTCGGATTTTCGTTAGTTTATACAAATCATACCAAGAAACAGTATTGGACCTTTTCGAGCGCTACAAGATGGTGTCTATAAAAATGTATTACAACGTTTCGTTTCTTTGAAACCATCTGCAGGAGTTAAGTTTGCTTCAGGAGTTAAGTTAAATTAATTAGTAATAAATATGTTTCAATACAAAACTATTGTTTTCGATGCAGCACGCATAATACACAAATAATGATGAATTAAGAACTCAAGTGAATAATCAAAACAAACCTGTTCAAGCTCTTTTTCCTCAGGCGGCACCGCCGACCGAAGTCTCATTTTTTCAGTCATGTTAACAATTTATTTTGTTTACAAGTTTATATTATGCTAGGAAAAACCGTTACACGTTTTCCTGCTTTTCTTCACTTTCTTAGTTGTGGTTATGTGTAATATTCCTCGCAAAGCCCATTCTTCTCAATAATCCTCAAATCTTTATTATTAAGGATGGCAAATTAATTATTTGAATAATTATAACGCCACTTTAAAAATTAAATTTAAGAAATATTAAATCTTGGTGGGAATAAAATTGGTGGGAAATATTCTGTGGTTGGAGAAGCGTGGGTTAAGAAACATGTTACTGAAAAAAATAACTAAACAAATAAACAATCGAGGAAAACGAAAAATATCTGATTCAAATCTGAAACCCAAGATAATGTGACTTTTTTATTATTGAAACATCCACGTTATCATATCTGCGTTATTTTGTGTGTATTGTAATCTCATGTGTAATTTCAAAGATAGTTGTAAAAATAATGGAATACATTTGAAACTGCAGTAAAAACATGCAATCCTAAGATCATTTATTTAGACTATTTCCTTATACTGTTGAACAATCTAGTATGCTTTTGAACTTTACTTCAAAGTTGAAGAAAACCACAACAATCATGGATTTTCCAATCACATTTGCATTAGTTTGGATCTTCTTCCTAGATGCCTCTCCGTCGGTGTCGTTCGTTTATATTTGCGTGTTCAAAGTTCCAAGCGCCCACTGACGGCGAAATTATAACTACACTTTAACTAGTAAAATTTGACACTTGTTTTGATTAAATGTCRTTGTGATAGTTTTGTTTATTTCTACTCAGCTTTTGTAAGCCTATAAATAAATAGAAACATATTGAAAAATGTGTAGCTATGGTTTAAGGTTAAAATATGGCACGTCAGGAATTTATTAATAATTTTTGCATTTAACAATGCCGAGATGTTTCGCAGCGCCCCCATCGGTAGTTGAATTCGCGAATACAGCAATATTTTTTTTTTCTAGTGTTTCCATTGATGTTGCGCTCTGTTTTATGTCAAAGCATTCTGCACAGCATACATTAAAATGTAAAACTGACCTCTTTCTGCGCATGCTCCAACGTTTGTGAGAGACGATAGATYGGCAGACGACACTAAAAAACGCACCGAATSTTTCATTGCGCAAGCGCGAAATTTAACMGGAGTAACCCGGAGCTCAGCTGACTGTCGGAATTGGCGCGCATGTTAAACCACTTTGTGACTGATAAAATCCATCACATGGGATTTGAAACTTGAAACCACCCCCACTAATTGCCTTTTTGCAATCGGTTTAACGGTTGCTTCCTGTTTTTACACGCTGACTTTTGCCTTTGCTTCCATCTTATAGATGAATTTTTATTTTCTTTATTTGTATTTTCAAATTACAAAGGAACAGGTATTTATGTAATGTTAATTAGGCAGATTACCTTGAAAAGCATCGATGCCGTAATTCCGATCTAGTTTTTTGCAAATATCTCAGTTTTTACTGGGAGTTAATTTTTTTTACTGTTTTTCCTGTACTCCCAAAACACCCCCAGACAACACCCTCAGAGGAATGACGCCAATTTTGAATCACCCTGTATTTTGCTTCTAATAAATCGAAAATTAAGCCGCAGAAAGATAGCCGCGACAATGCTATAGTGGATCAATACATCCAAGATTTTGCACCCAAATTGTATAAGTAGTTTTTGTATTATTATTTTATAGAAAGGCATATTTTGACATCAATAATTTTGTTTATTTGCTCCTTTTACATGCTTTTGAAGTTTTTAATTTTACTTATTTATCAGTTATGCGTCTGTTTGTCCTGTTTCTGTTATATATGTTGATCGTTTATAGGGTGTCCTTTGTTCTTTCCTATTTCTGTTATTATAAATATGTTTATCATTTATGACTGTTTTTCTTGTTTCTGCTATAATAAATAATTTTATCATTTCTAGTGTTTTTCGTATTTCTATTATTATAAATGTTTATTATTTATGACTGTGATTTTCTGTTTTCTGCTATAAGAAATATTTTTATCATTTATGACTGTGTTTTTTTTCTAATAACGCCAACACATATACCTACATGTTGTACCCATTTTGTTTCTAGGTCAGTATTAAGTTTGTGTTTGCCAGCGTTACATCATTTTAAAGGTAAAGCCTGGGTCCCATGCATCCGTTTATATGATGATACGATACGATGATACGAAAGTGTTTCTATTGGTTGGAGATCTGAGAATTCTTCCGCCGACCAATAGAAAGACTTTCGTATCATCGTACCATCGTATAAGCGGATACATGGGACACAGTCTTTACAATCATATTGAAATTCATAAATCGAAATTCCCGTTTCTTTTTAATTTAGGGACGTAAACACCTGGCAGAGAGCGCGCATAAGCGATCACGGGCGTTTGATGGGAGTTGTCACTTCTTGTTCACGTGTTCTGTGGCATTCTGTCGCTAGTTGTCAATTTATCAATAAAGTTGATCACTTTACCGTGATCAGGTTCATGTCAGTAACTCTGTTGAGTCAGTTGTTGTTAGAAGTGTTTTTGCGAGTTGTCAGTCTTTTGTGTACATAATATTAGTTAAACGTATAAATAACCGATATGAAAGTGTGTATGATTGAAAACACCGGGTTTATCGGTTTGTCTCAGTATCGGTAATTTCGCAGACAGACGAATTCCAATTGATAATATAAGGTGAATTGGTGCATATTAGAAAATGAGTGAAAAACCAAACAAAACATTATCTGGGGCGGGTTCTTCCGTTCCACATAAAATGAGGCTTTATGCGACTTGGGTCGATAGAACACCTTCTAATTGCATTCCGAGGTGAGATTTGTTGTTTCATAAAACATTTTTTGAAACTAATACATCAGTTAATAGATCATTACTCACGCAGTTAGTATTTTTTGTTTTCATGACTAATGTTTACATTTATTCGAAATTGTGAAAGAGCCTATTCAATGCTTTATCCACTTTTGTGTTGCTACGTGTGCCTTAGCTGCCTTAGACCTCCATTCAAAAATGTGCCTAGTCTTTCTTAAATTTTTCTCTCACCTTTCAAATTATGAGATTGCATGTTAATAGATACTAGTTTGATGTTATTAACAAAATGAATTAGCGCCGGACCGATTTAAGTACGGTTCTTGTGGTATTTATTGTATACATGCGGGTTTTGACCACTTTTCCCTTTATGAACTATTTTTTCATAAGATTTGAAACGACCCTATCTTAGTTTTCACTCCTAACACCATAATTTAGCGGAGGAGGGTCTTTCACCAAATGATTTAGATCCCATAAATAGGTACATAATTATTATAGAAATGTTCAACTTCGCTTTATAACATCCCTTCACAACATTATTTTTTATTGTTTATAAGGGTGTTCCATGTAGGTAGCTTAGTGTAAAAGGATTTTTTCCTGGTGTAAAAAGTCCATACAATGGTATATATTTATCCTAACTATATTGATGTACAAAATTAGCGCACCGTCTATACATTTAAAAGAAAAAAATATTATAAACCCTACATAATTTTATCAAAATTCAAATTATTGTTTCTTAAGTTAATATGGGAATGTTTTCGCAAGAAAAATTAAAACAAAACATGAATCTCTAGTTTATCAGATTTTTGGTAAAAATTTATGAAAAATAAATTTTGAAATTCAGGTAAAGAATCCGTCTTTAACCGATTCAATAGCGTGTACTGCCGTCTCTAGCTCGAAAAACGTCCCTCAAAAGTTTGGAATGCCATAAAAAAGGTTTGTAATTAATTCTTGGGGTATGTTGTGCCATTCTTGAAGAATCGCGTTTTCCAGTTCAGTCAAGTTGTCAGGGGTAGATTCTCGTCGTCGAATACGTCGTTTGAGCTGATCCTAAACATGTTCAATCACGTTAAGATCAGGACTACGTGCTGACCACACTAACCGTTTAATGCCAACCTCATTAAAATATTCGCGCACGATTAGACCTCGGTGCGGTCTGGGATTATCATCCATAGACAAGAAATTGTCGCTTATTGAGGTGCAAAAGGTACGACAGGGTTTTCTGTTTTCTAAAATCTCTTGGATGTACCTCTGGGAAGTTAATGATCTTCCTCGGATCACCACAAGGTCCGTACGGGCCTCCAAAGAGATGCCACCCCAAAACATTATTGAGCCACCACGGAAAGCCAGTTGGGGACCCATACATGCTTGGCTGTTGTATCTTTCTCTTGGTATTCTCCAAATAAAAGCTCGCCCATCCGAAAATTTAAACACCACTCTAACTTCATCAGTAAACAAGACTTTCTTCCAGTCACCCAAATCCCAATCCACGTGTTCTCAAGCAAACTCAAGCGCAGCTTGGCTTGTGGGCTATGGTTAAGAGAGGACCTTTTGCGGGATGTTTTGCACGCAATCCGGATTCATTGAGTCTTCTTACCGTTTTGGAATAAATTGCAACATTTTGGGTATTTTGAATTCGATGTTTTTTATCTCATTTCCGGTAATAAACCGATTCTAAAAGCTTGCAATCGTATAAAACCATCGTCCACTTGGTTTGTGGAACTTGGTCGATCTTTTCCCGGGTTTCCTAAATAAAATGTATAGGTTGCGCTAATTTTGTCCATCAGTGTATTAGTCACTTAATACAAAGTTTCTTCGAAAGTTGGAGACCAAGAAAATTTTGCGTGAGATCTTTAAATAGTTATCCATTGCTGTGCTAGTGCTTGTCTGTATAAAACTTACAATCAGCGGCCCTTTTGCTGCTACTTTCACTTTTTCTGAACATTCAATTCGTGTTTGCAACCAACAAACAAGAGAACTAGTTCGCGTGTATCATTTAGAAGATTTGGCCGACGTAAAGTCTCCCCCAGGATGCTAAACTTTATGCATGTTCGAGATTGTTTTGCATTTAATGTTTTCAATATCAAAATATAAAACTAAGTACAAACACATCCAGCTAAAACCTAATGATAATAAGTACGCAAATTTCAAAAATGACGATCAAAGTCACTTATTTTAATGTCTTAAATGAAATTATTGAATTTAAGTATAAGTACTTAATATACATTAGCTAAATTGAATGAATCGTTTGATCGTTGGTTGTTTTCGTATTAGCATTTAAAGGCTACACTAAAAAAACAAAGTTGGTAGCGTATCAGTATTTAGTATCTATTTATATAGAAGTATTGGTAAATTTATGGAACAGATTCATTCATTATTCATTACAATCAGCTCATTATAGGGCTATATTCGAATATATCTAGCACGAAAATGTTTAAATTTAGGCACAAGAAATTGTGAATGTAAATTACAAAATCCGTATAAATTATAGGTTGTTTTTTGATAAAAAATAGACACAATATACTGTGCTTTAACATTTTACTAATTTTTGATTCGCGTTTTCCCGACCTGTTTTCTTACCGACAAACACAAACTGTTAAGCTAATGATTTATTTTATAAATAGCAATTTAACATTACAGATTCTCCTAAAGGTTAATGCACTATTTCAATGCTATAGATAATAGGACATAATTGCTAATTCACGTTTAAATCTCTAAATTGCGTAACATTGAACTATGTGACAATTACAGAAATTTTATGGTGTTGTAATTGCATATTGAACTGGCGTGCGAATAACACGAGTAATTACACTTAAATAGATTTTAAACTATTGTCTATTAGGCGTTGCAATTTCCGCAAAAAGTGGCACGTCTCTTTAATGCATTATTTAAAAATTAGATTAATATCGTGAGCTGACGAGCTCACCACTAAACTTGTAATTATTTGGTACATTTTTTTTTTATTAATCGTATGCATGTACTTTTAGATTTTTTAAACTTTCTAATAATAAGTAAGTATATGGAAATTTTGAAAGTGAAAGAACTAATCTTGCTGGCAAACACTTAATTACAAAGAATGTGATCATACTTACTGCTTTTGCCTTAAATTAGGTCATTTTGTAGGTGTGTCAGATCAGATAAAAAACGGGAGTTAATCATTTAAGACGGCATATCAGTTAATATATTGTGTTCCACGATGTTGACTTTGTATATTATTTTTCTAGGGAGTGGGAATTTATTCCACATTCTTCACAAGTCATAAAATATGGTTTTAATATACAGGGTGATTCAAAATAGGCGACATCTTCTTTATGGAGTTACTGAGGCTGACTTGTGGATACGCAAAGCAATAGTGTAGCTAAACATTGCAAACCTTGCTTAAACTTGGGCGAAAAACAGTTGAAAATTTAATTTCAACTTTGTTACTAAGTATTATTTTGAAATGGTCCCATGTTTGATTGGTAGCTTATTGAAATACTGAAGCATTCGAACAGAAAAAAATATTAAAAATACTCTTCTGCAATTTTTTTATAAAAAGTCAAAGCGGCAATGTACACCAAGCCGTAGATCATTTTTGCTTGACATAAAGAGTTGTTGTAAACCAATTGTGCGATGATATAAAAGATAATGAGCAGATGAATAGGTATGTGTTTCTCACTCACATTTTCGGTCCATATGTTAGTTATTAACAATTTATTGCAAAAAAACGGGATTTTTGCCGTTTGTTTATAACTTTGAAGCTAACAGAGCAATTGGGATGCCCGAAGGAGACAATTTGGAGAGAATAAAAATATCTACACAATGAGAGGTCGAACGCCTCAATCGGAGAACTACGTTTTGAGTAATTTAGGAAAAAACCGGAAAATTGGGCGTATTTTCGAAACTTCATCTCCTTCATTTTTTGAGCTGGAGCGCTAAAATTTTGGTAGGGATTCTGATGCTCTTTATATGTGCCAAAGGCGGGTGCTGTCGAATTATTAGTTTTTTTTTTTAATTGCGGTTCAAAGTTTGCAATCTGTCTTTTTCCGGCAGGTCTGGTTGCGTTACCGTAAGTCCGATTATGTCGAGATAAAGCAGTTTTAAATACCTATAGCTTGACCTAATGATGTTTTTTGTCATTTCATAGCTTTTGTCAAGATTAACAATAATTGCACAATAACTGACACTTTCCCAGACACCGGATAATTGTTCGGATAACTCCCTGAGGAAGGGCTACATTCCTACCATGATGTAAGATACACCGGACACAAGAACATATTAAGTCACTTTTTTCTCAACACCGGTACAAATTGAGCACGAGTTAATTAACCGAATACGTGAAACTGCTCAAAATGTGAGCCCAGACTGCTGCAAAGAGTGCACACGTGATGTTGCACAGGCACAAACATGTTTGGACGGACAGAACTTCTTAATTGTATTTTATTTGTTGTTAGAAGGTCAAAAAAATATCGAAAATTCAACACAATTTTTTAAAAGAGGATTCTAAACTGTGTTCTGTGTTTATTACAAGAACATTTATTCTACTAAGAAAGTGAAAATCGTCGCCACTGAGCATCTGATCGCTGAACTGATTTGAGAATGTTAGCGTCAGGTAACAACACAGTCATGGAAAGCTATTTACGCGTTATACGCATGTTGCTATTGATCTCGAACTTTTGAAAGAATTTCGTAGCAAGTAAAAAGCTTAAGAAAGGCTACATCGCTACCGATTTTCCAAATTTTCACATTTTTTATGCCCAAACTCAGCAGATTTAATTTTTAATTCTTGTAAACAATGGAAAGTGCTATAAAAGATAAAAGTTATTAAACGGTGTTGACAGGTTCTGCCGTAATTTGTACAGTTCTGTGATAAAACGCGTGTAATCAGTGCACGCATTGAAATATAACTGTAAATAATTGCTTTGGCAACTCAATTGAAAAACTTATTTTGAATTATGCATAGCAACGAAACATTGAATTCTCAACTGACGAATTTATTTCCATCAGGAAAATAATCTCGTTTTTTTGTAGGTATTTGTTTTTGATTTCACCTGCTGATTTCATCTGTTGATGTCAGCATAAACAGCCGCAATTTACGTAAATATAATGGAAAAAAGTCATGCAGGTGCGAATGAAATACATTGAGGCCAGCTAGACAATTATTTTTATTGTTTTGCTGAAAAACTTCGAAATATCTCCGAAAAAAAGGAAAGGCCTCAATTCCTAGTTACTATGAGTATATGCAAATTGGTGAAATCACATTTTATATTTCAAACTTTCGCATGTGTGTTTCGTGTTCAATAAGCCAAGTTATGATCTGTATTTAATCAGCAACGGACTTTTGATTGTACCATGTCGGGATAACTAATACTGACTGACTTTTATTTAACACTCATTTTCCTATAATTCTTCGTTTTTTAAACATAGTTTGTCCTAATAAGACTGTATTTCAACAGCGGTAATACATGCTCACGTCCGGGAAAATAAACCTTCTAACTATGTAGACGCTGTTTCCGAAACCAACAACAAGAACACCATTTTTTTAAATTTTAACTTGTTTTTCCATAAGAGACACCTTATAGGAAGCCGCTCTGAAAAAGTAGTTGACATACCTACAATTTTTTCCACATTAAGTCAGCACGGTTGATAAGAAAGGTCAATTAGTCAATGAAGATAAATAAAATAAATTTCTGCTAACAGTAATGTTAGCAGAAACATAAGTTAAAATAGGAATGGAGTAATTTCTCAGCAGAAAAAAGAAAGATGCTGTTTGGGGGCATTTAGAAAGTACAGAACAAATAGTAACAAAAAGTCAGACTCACAAGAAGTTTCATATTTTCAGTAGCCTTCTGCTACTAACATACACGTTGGATCGACATTTTCCCGATCGAAAGCGTGTTCTAAAGACTCGCAACAGTTGAACACTTGGTATCAATTTTTTACTAATTCCCATCTATTTTTTCTTAGGCTCTGCACCTTAACGCTAACCAGGCTGCAGATTTTAAAACCGTTAGGATCAGATATAGCCAGTATATCCATTGCTGTGAAGATGCATTCCAGCAAGCGCACATTAAGATCCAATGAACTCATAATACCGTCAAACGGTGCACTTGATGCTTCATTGGATGTCACTTTTTGTCTTCAGTATCCTCATTTCTTAAAGAGAGAGGGTAACAAGCTTCACATTTTACTCCAAAGACGGAAACGGTATAAGAACCGAACTATTCTTGGCTTCAAAACTTTGGCTGAGGGAATCATCCGAATGGATCAGGTAATCTAATAAACTGGTAGTATTTTTTGATGGTTTCTCACCTATCAATGTTTTTATACTATTTAGGTGCTCCAAAAACCTCTGGATCTCGAACTTGAACTGACAAATGATGGCGGAGGAAAAGATAAGACTGCTGGACCGTGTGCTCGTTTGTATATTGTTCAAATAAGTTCAACGCCAGTTGACCAGCAGGAGCACAAGGTTGAACGTGAACATGATTTCAGGTAAATTTGCAATAATAAACAAGGGGGCCGTCCATAAATTACATAAGGTCTTTTTTGACCACTCCCCCACCTACCCCAATGTAAGAGACCGTAAGATTTCTTAAATTATCTCCCTCCCCCTCCTTCCCTGTTTACGTAATGTTTGTTCATTCTTTGAGAAAGAAATGTACCTATTTATGTCTTTTGAATTTTTATCATTAAAAGTAATTATCTCAAAATAATTAAATGTTTGAAATGTTTATGGAAATATATTTATCGCTTAAACAGTTGTTTTACGTCGTCAAGGCGAATCAGTAGTAAATAATAAATGAGTATCAAAATTTAAAAAAAGTACTTACATTAGTATGTATAAGTATGAATGTAATATAGTTACAAAATTTTAACAGATAGAGATGAAAACTAGTTAGATAAGCCTTGTAAACATTTATACATCACAAGTTTGACATTTTTTCGGGCGAAATTAAAATCAAAATAATATTTCGTAAAACTCATTCGCACCCCACCCAACCCAAACCGTCTTACGTGATTTGTGGACAGGCCCTAGACAGTAATAACACAATTAAAAAGTTGCAAAACATTTGATTAAATTAACTTTAATGTTAAATACTTAGTTTAGCAGTCAGTGTAAAATGAATTTGCGGTTTTCATGACTTTAACCGTTACCTATTATTAAAAATTATTGTTTGCACTAATTTTTTACGATATACACTAACAAGGTGTGAAAACGTATCTATTACCATAATTGGTTATTAATAATTGATACTAACTTCATTAGAGGTTACTAACTTTTCAGTATATCTGTATTATAAGTTGTCTTAAATTCGCATCGTGTCTTTGGCATTTGTTTTGCTTACGCATATTTCCAATTGATTCGTTTTTTTTGATCCACATTATCCAAATTTTGGACATCACGCCAACCTCTAATATTCAATATTGTGTCGCTCAAAAACACAATTAAAATTCACTTTTACACTGTAATACATATTTACATTATAATATTTATGTAAACATATTTACATTCTACATACAACTTCAGACTGTTTATCTTTCTAACCGAGGCTTTTATCTATTAACAGAATTTTGCAATCAGTATATATTATTAAACTACGAGAAAGTGTCCGAAGAATTGTATACAGGGTGGGACAAATTTGAATTGCAATTGGATCTCGTGCACGGTAGAGAGGCGAAGTCGGTTGAATTCAGGCAAATTGCTGCATTTTAATGCCGACGAAAATTTCGTTTGAAGCACGACAGGAAATATACGCCGCATATACTCCAAGACAACCGTCAGTTACTCTATTTTGTTATTAAATTCTCAAAATTTTCGTGAAATTTAGATTGGAGAATGTGTTTGAGAGACTCCACCCAAGTAGCAATTTTAGTCTAGATGACGTCCAAATGACGACATTTTTTTAAATCTTATTCCAGGACTGATAAGTTAGACGTCCAACTGACGTAAGTAAGTCACAGCTTTACGACGGCTTAATGACGAGTCATAAATATGTCTAAATGACGAGTTTTTAAAACGTCTAAATGACCAGTCATAAAGATGCCTAAATGACGAATGCACAAGCGTAGATTAGACGTTAAGGTGAATCTTTATATACGGACAGATGCTCTAATAGATACATAGATACATACAGATTTTGTCCCGAAAATGGTGAATTGTAGGTATGCTGATTTGGGGGCTTAGTATATAAAATGAAGATAAACTGATTAAAAAACTTGTTTACTAACATATAAGTTAACCTAAAAACCTAAAAAACGTTTTAAAAAAATAGATAAACATATCACTTCGTCCCCATTCACTGGAATGGATTATTTATTTTTATTATTTCATATTCCTAAAGTATTTGGATTTTTTAACGGGTGGCCAAAAACTTTAGGCAACTCATTGCTGCCGAAGTCGCCCAATTGAATCACACTATAAATTTCGTTAAATAAACAAATTAAAAAAATTAGCTCAAGCTAATAAGTGGCTAATTTACTTACCAGTTATTTCCATTGACTCACTACTAATATTCACTAATACAAAATACCCAGAGAAAAGAAAACACAGATAATTGCCCGCACAAATCACACGTACACACGTGATTTGTGGTTGTCGGTTCCACGCATCACATTGGAAGCGATTTGACGCCATAACTGACTAACAAAAACGGATGGTCAGTTAATCGTCAGATATGACGTCCAAAAAACGTTCGAATGTTCCGCCTTTTGGACGTCCGAAATATGACGTCTTTATSTCGTCAGATATTCGTCCAAGGCCAAAAATGCACATRGGAGARAATGCTTATAGGTCTATACATTTGGACTTCCGTATGATYTCCTTTTTTATGGATCAATAGAATTAAAACGTTGTTCCAYTCGCTTGRGATTATGCTGTCGAAAAGACACATATTAGATAGGTTTTGAATCTTTTCAAGAAGAACTTCCCCTCCCATTTTAAAAACCTCTATTACTATACCGTCCTCCCCGGGAGCTCGTTTTAATYCTTCATATTTTTGAGAGCATTTTTAATTTCGTCCTTGGCAATCKCAGRTATGTCTTCTGAACCCTGATTAACCACTCCTTTCTYTTTTTCTGTCTYTTCAGGTGTGTTGTGTGTCTTTTGTTGGCTTTTGTATAATTCTTGGTAGAATTCTTCTGCTATTGCGAGAATTTTATTTCTGTCCGATGTTGTTTCGCCTTTTTTGATTTTCAATTTTATAATTTCTTTTTTGCCATTATTTAGCTTCCGTCTGAGAACTTTCAAGCTTATGTTTTGTTCGATTGTTTGCTGCATGCGCTCTTTATTGTACTGTCTTATGTCTTTCCGGATATTTCGGGAGATCTCTTTGTTCATAGTACTTATTTCTTGAGGTACTAGGTTGTTGCGATTCAGTGATTTTCGTTGCTCCATTACTGCTTTGTTGTAATGGTGGATTTTGTTCTCTTTTTCATGTTTTGGTCAGAGCCCATTTGTTGCTTTTATTAGTGCTTCTGTTATTGTTTTATTTAGCTCGTTGATGTCTGCTGTTTCTGTATTTTCTCGTGTTTTTGTTATAGTCTCTTAGAACTTCCTCCTTGAACTTTCAGTGCTCTGAACATATTTATTAACATATTAAATTGCTAATAACATTTCAGTTTTACTAAACAAATTAGGAGGTATTTATTCACTATTTTATTTACTTTAATTCCATAGAAAGGTTCGATCGTGTTATTGAACTCGAAACTTTGTCAGTTAAATCAACAATTATTTTGATTTGCGCTCAAAGTTGTATCAATTAAATAATAAATACGATATTATAAAAATACTATGGCAGTGTTTAAAGTTAATATACAAACTGATATAAAAATAACTGATGGCGACTTGAAAAAACCATTGAATTGAATATTTTTCAGCTGATCTTATGCACATTTATTTTGAAAGAGTTGGACTTATCACACTGAAAGCTTTCTTAAAACATTGTTACTTTTAATTATGAACCTAAATTAAATAATAAATGCGAAATAAGACTTTCAATCACCAGTTTATACGATCGAGGTCTTATAGAGTTTTAAAAATCAACATATTCAAAATATGATTCATGATTGGGACGTGCGCCATTAAATGAGCAGCAGCAGCAGTACTTTTGCAGTATACCTAATTAAAATTCGATGCACTTGTGAATTTATTTTACATTGACGTACTGAATTAGAAACTCCGAGGAATACTAATTTTATCGATGTTTAATATTTCCGCCGAAGAAACGAAATCGAGGCTTATTGGTTCTAAATTCATTCAACATTGAAAATAAAGCAGTATTGTTGGTTTGGTTAATCAATTAAATCAGATTAATATTTAACTTTAACATGCATTTATTTAATATTTCGCAGCAAATTGATAATTTCGATTCATGGGATGCGAAAACCAAAATTTGAGTGTACTTTTTGCATTGAAATACTTTATAAAAATGTACCATCGGACTTTCAAAAATAGTTGCAGAACTTCTACAAGGCAACTGCTGCAGTTCTTTAAACACGCATAAAATGGAAGTAAAAAAAAATGTACACTTCATTAAATAACTTGGCCTGTGGATTTACTATTGTAAGTATAAAAGTTATATAAAAGTTATATAAAAGTTTACCAATTGCAAACAATAGAAAGATTCAATTTTTTCTTATTTATTAGCATATAAATTACTTTTTTGAGTAAAAATCACCAAATTTAATACATTCTCCTAATTTCTGCAAATAATGTGCACTTCTGCTCCGACCGCATTATAAACATAATGTAAATATTACAATATAAATAAACGGAAGCAATGTTACATGCCATAAATATGAAACCAATTAATCATCGGCTTTGGTATTATCTAATCTGGGACAAATGCGGTTTTAATTTTCTCTTGACTTTTTGTTGTATTATTACAGATTTGTTATCTTGCTTGTTGACAACCCAGTTTTAATGAAAGGTTTTAGGTCAAATCGTTAATATTTTCTTAATGGCTACTTATTTATTTAATTACATTTTTGAAATAATTTTTCACTAGTTTTTGAAAGCAGAAAGATGTGTTTTGAGGTAATAAAGCAAACATTTGTCACGGAGTGATTATATAATATATGCGAACTATCTGCGATTCAATTTTTGTCAGTTTTACGGTTTAATATCTATTTTTATGTACTTTGATATTCTGCCAAAAATGCAATGGTAATTATTACTACGTACCTAAGCATTTTAAAAATGTAAACATAATTTGTATTTCAAAATAGATTCATTGGTAGGAAGTAAGAGACAGTAAATTATAGTGCTGCATTTACCCGCATTGGAATTTTTCTTTCCAATGTTCTTTAAAACCTATTATGATGGAAACTGGGAAGGCCACCTTTTAAAACTTAATAGATATTTTATGCAAATTCTGAATGCACAACGTTCAAAAATGTAATTTTCTAAAGGAACTCGTTCGTAATTTTAGTTTTGTTTCACCGTTAATGTTTAATTCACGATTATTGTATATTCTTGTTACTAGGTCGTTGTTAATTGGTTTTTTACACTTCGATGGCGCTTACCAAATCTCAATTTGATTGCTGTTGTGCAATAATTCGAAACGCAGCGCGCTGAATTTAGCGACAATCGAAATAGTTTCAGAACATTGATTTTTTACTAGCTAATTGTATTGCTACTTTTTGCTTAAATTTATATAAAAGGATACACCTCCAAATGCGCAAATGAAGCTGCTGTAAATAAATTTGAGAACATAATTATGATTGCATTTTGCAACATTAATTAGGTTTCTTTTTTTTATTTGTTTCCCGCTTGCGCACAGACTGGTTGCTGCAAAATGCTCATATAAAATTTACTATCAATTAATTTTCTCAATTATTAATAAACTCAATTTCTTGTCAATTAATTTTTTTTCAATCGTTAGGAGAAGTATGGAAGCAACACCCCACCCCGGTTTTGGTATTGTTTATCCGAAGAAAAAAAACCAAATTTTATTTGCAATTGAATAAATTAATTTTTTTCTTCAATAATGCTATATTTCATATAGGGCATATTATGCATTCGAAAATATTGGTGTTTTTCCAAAAACATAATATTCTGAATTTCAAATGGATTTGTTTCAATCCACGTTTTGCCTGTGTGGGCATACACTAAACAAATACTACAAAAACGACAAATACTACTAGCAAAAAGCATGATGGTAATTTTTGTGATCATCAGTTAGAACATTAGATGGCATGTTTCCATTAAATATTTTTTAATAAATATTTAATATGATGGATACTAGTTAAAATACCATGAAATTCTACCTATTAAGTAGGTAGACTGTACAGAAACTCTTTTCAAGTCTCATATTTTGATTATTAAATCAAATAATCAGTCCTTTTGTGGTGAAGTTTGTAATTGTTAGTCTTTTTCAACCTTTCAAAGGTACATTTGGGGCAAATGTACCTACGGCTCTCGCGAAGCGCTACGAGCTTGCAAAAGGCACCAATGGATGCCATTTTTTACATTAATTTTCTTTAATAAATATTTAATTTCAATTTAGTATTTTTGCTTTAATTATACTGTTTCATACTTCGAAAAATAGCGTTACTTTTTGTGCTTATGGGCATAAATATATCTGACCATCTTTTGCCACAGAATATAAGAGAACGTTGGATAATAGAAATGGAGTTGGAGAATGGAGAAAATACTTTTTTTATTCAAAGCATATCTTCATAATCTTTTCATAAGCTTCTCAAGTACGGCCAGTGACAAAACTACAACCCAAAAAATATAATAGCACGAAATATCAAGATATTTGATCCATTTTCGCAAAGTATACATATGGAAAACTCTTGTATTTTTACTAATGCTATTTTTCATTTTCTGGCTTGTCGGGAATTGGTCTTTTATCAGGAAATGAATGTTGATGGTTTACAGGACACCCTGTAAATGTGTGCGATAAACCCATATAAAATGTGCCATGAAAGACTAGTTATACTTGATACTGGATAATTCACGCTCGCGCCAAGCCCTTCAATTTGTATTGGATTATTTGATTTTTGTGGTTGTTGTTAGGAACGATTTTACATCAACGGGATCTTCAGATTAATACTCTTAAGCGATTGTCTTTTATCTAAAACAATATATCATTAAAGTCGTAATTCGTATTCTTCGCTTACAATGTCTGTCTCTAATAACATCCGCATTCGTTTTAGTGATGAAGATGATGAGATTTCTTCGCTTGAGGAAGAAGCCGGAGACTTGTCCGACAGTGAACCAATCCGTACAAAACTTCCCCATACAAGACACAATTTGAAACAACGTTTTGTATCTTTACTTCGACGATTTCGCGTTCCAGATTCTGAAGGTAATTTATTCCAACTAAAACGATTTAGGTTTTTTTTATTACAATCTTTCTTTACTTGACTATTATTCTAAAACAGAAACAGTAATGCACGCAGAGTTATATCGGGTTAGGCGGGATTTAATTTTCTCCTGCACATTTTTAATGAATTGTGAATGAAAGTGTTATATTACAACAACGAATATACATGTATAGTATATGCAAATTCTACTGAGACAACGGAGAGTTTGAATTTTTTGAATTTCTAGAAATCGGAGGGTCAACAATGTAGTAGAAAAGTTTCTACTAATCAGTGATGTAAAGATGAGGTGGAGGATAAAGACTCGCGTGATTTTAGAATCGACTGCAGCTGATGTCGCATAATTTAAATTTTTTGTTGAACTTGAGGTTTTAATAATATTTTAATGTATTTTAAAGTTGTTATACCACTAATAATAGACTAACGACTGACAGCATTTTGAACCAGTTGATGAGAAAACGATCAATTTTGTGTCGCCCGCCGCTAATTTGCTATCTTGCGCTTAATTATCTTATTTCTAAATACACTAGTTAATAATACTTGCTCGAGCAGCATATGGAATTCAAAAATGCCGCCGAATATTAACTAGAACGGATTTTTTAATGCTGTCTTAATAGACTTTGCATATTCTATACGATGGTTTTATTTATAAATATGCAATATGCATTTCTTTCTTAGTTTATTACATTTACTGCTTTTTAAGATGAACCTAAAAAACTGACAGGAATATTCAAACATCTATAAAAATATATTGCTCTTTAAATTTGATAGTTACTGATTATTTAAGGCGCAAGACATTTGATTTTGCAGGACTAGTTTGCTTTAAAACTCGTAATATCATGAATTGATGTACCCATGTTTTGGATAATCCTTTGCATTTTTGCTTGCTTGAAATATAATAATATGCCTAATTGCAAAGTTTGATCTTGTAAGACACAGTTTTGCTAATTACAAGGCTTTTTTGCTACCCTAAATTCGCAGGATAATGGAACAATATGTTTTAAGAAAAATTGAGTTCTCACGGCATAATTTAATTTATTATTCAGTTTTTTATTTTACAGCGAAGGGCTGATGAGTGGTTTTTATTGGTAATATCAAGTTTCATAAGCAAAAATTAAATATTCCTTTTAAACTCAACTTGACACTGTATCGTCTATATTTAATTTTATAAATATTTTGTTATTTTGTAATAGGCAAGTGCAGATTTCGAAATACGCCAACCTCAGGCACCCCCAGGACCAGTTTCGAGCCTATTAGCTCTCACTAGGGTTCAACCTGAAGTTAGCGATTTCGAATCCTGCACTTTATAATGCCAATGTATTCATATCGGCGTGAAAATTAGTTGTTACTTTGTTATAGCAACATTTATTTTATCATTTAGGGGGCAGAGGTGCAGATCTCGATAATCCAAGTGATATTCAAGCTCTATTTCAAGAATTGGAATCGTTAAGTTGTGATGAAGACTCTGGGGCCGAACAAGATACTATGTCTATTTCCAGTACTCCGAAGCCAAGCTTACGTCCATTTTTTAGCAGCAGCAAAAGTTTATTAGATTCAACACCTATCCCCTATATTGAAACTGAAAGAGTAAGTACGATATTTTAGAACTGTATATTATAATAAGCGGGTTGACATTAGAAAATGCCTTTAATTCGATTTTTAAATCACATTTTCAATGAGTAAAAGCAGTTTGATTGTGAGACAGTAATCATGCTTTTTTACTAATAAGTCTAGTACCTACTTGTATGTTCTATACCTTTTACTTCACTAAATTTCCCTAACTGGCCGTGTCTTGTCTCAAGAAATCTTATCTATTATTATTTTCTCGAAGATTGGTGATGAAAAGGCGGCATCTGGAAGCGATGGAAATGCAGATGTTTGTTTTACGGATCCAGAAGCTCAAAGCGATCCGCAAACTGGTTCACCACCTCGTGACCAAGCTATCAGCGCCAAGAAGCAAGCAGTAAGTAGATGCATACTAACTAAGCTTTTCACTCACTAAACTTTTCAGTTATTCAATATTAAAACTGTTGTACTAATGGTATGTTATGATGAGATTAATAGTATTTTGAATGGGTGTTTTAAAAAGCTTCTTAAATTGTTTCATTTTATTATAAACATTTTTATATTATTTACGATTGTGATAGTTTAATACATTTTCTAAACGCCGTTGACTTAGTTACTCGAAATTCTTTGGACGAAATGAAAACGGACACTCGCCTTTAAAACATCCAGTAAATTATTCTTTTAATTTAACCGCATATTAATGTATAAATATAGACTTATTTATTTTACTTCAATTAAAGTTAATTGCGCACGTAACTTGAATGAAATTAAGTGATTTCCATTAAACTGCACAATAATTATTTTTAGTTCGACAACGAATTTGCTAATATAATTCAAGAGTTAAGCGAAAAGAAATCTAAGCTGTTCAGAACGCCTGCTGCACTAGCAAAGAAGAAGAATTCACTTAGTGTGAGTTCAGATGTTCCGGTCCAAGAAGTTATGGTAATTTTTTTATTTTGGTAGAAATGAACGTTTCTAAAATCCACCCCTTATAGGTAAGAAAAGGATTTTTGGAACAAATCTCCAGGCTCCTCCCACCAGAAGAAAACGTTCTACCGGAGTGTATTACCCTTGTATTTGGGCCAGACAATATTGCCTCTGCCATATCAAATAGACTGACTTCCATTCAATCCACGTACAAAGTATTTCAACCCATGTCTGCCATCGAAGTGAAAGTGGTATTAGCTGCACTCTTTACCAAAATTCACAAGTAGTATGTATGCTTTCATTATTAAATAATAGTTAGTTAGTCCTGATTAGGACTGATTAATGCAAATTCGAATTTAATATTCACATCAAGGTTAGAGAAAGTGGGTATTTTGAAATTCAGTTAAAAGTCGTTAGTTAATTATTATGCATAATAGTTTATCTGAATATTTATTGATTTTTTACATTCATAAAATATTGCTAGTGTAAAAATAACAGAAATCACGCAATATTTACAGGTCTTGATAATACCATTTATTAATTGTGGTCTAAATGGGGCCTGCATTTATGGTTTTTCGAAAACTATAATAAGTTTTATATTTGCTAAAAAAGCAAACGGGAAAATATGCTGCTAATTTATGGTAATTTTATTAAAATTAAAATTAAGTTAAAATATTTTCCCATTTTCTAACGGTTGTTTAAATTGAGAAACAATGACTTTTTTTTAATTACTTATTTTGTTGGGATTATTTCTAAATCGTCAAATGTTTAAATGTCCAAAAATGATTTCAACCACTGTCACTGTTAGTAATTAAGTATTTTATTAATCATTTAATATCGATTTTTAAAAATTTGTTAATTTCAGTTGCAATAATTGTGCTAAGCCGAGCACGCCAGTAAAAATTGTGCTTATTGGAGGAGACATGCTAATCGGTTGGTTCGTCCGACCATTCGTTGATATTCTATCAGGCAAACCGTCCGAATGGTTATCATATACTCGCATTTTTGTTGTACCTTTGGGAGCCTGTGGAATTGCCAGGCATTTGGCAATGTTGGATGTTGTTTATATGTCGTTTTTTCCTGCCGAAATAGAACCTAAAGCGGATGAAATTGCTCAAAAGTAAGTTAAAGATTAGCATAACAAAGGTTCAGTGTTATTTAAATGCGAAAAAAGGATGTTTAAGCAATAGTCGGTATATACATTTCTGCAAACTTAATGACACAATATATTGTTGAAAGTTCTTGGCTTGATGTTAAAGGTTTGGTTTTATTTCAATTAAAACATAAAATACCATTTGACCCACTCAATACGTATAATTAATCAGAAACGTTTTCGAATGATTCAATTAGATTTGACCTAATCATAATTTATATTGAACCTAAAACTGACAAAACGTTAAAATTTTTCTACATCCTCTAAAATAAAATTAACAATTTTTTTAGGATTATTCGGTATACGTCCGTCCCGCTTTCAGCGCCTCTGGCTCATCTACCAATTGGCGAAGCTATGTTGACTTGCTTTGACGAAACTAGTCAGTTATTCATTCCATTTGTAAATGTAAGTATACAAAACATATAATTGCAGTAAATATTGAATTACAAATTAGTGATGGGAACTATCGAATAAAGTCTTAATTCGATGGTTTCCATCGCTGAATAAATCGATTTGAAATAACTCAAATGAATTACAACTATCGAATAATTCGATACTTTCCATCACTGAATCACTTTATTTTCCATCACTATCGAATAATTCGGATGAATTACGACTATCGAATAATTCAATAGCGATGTTTAATTCAGTGATGGAAAGTATCGAATTAAGACTTTATTCGATAGTTCCCATCACTAATTTGTGAATTATTTCAAATCGATTTTTTGATCGATGGAAACCATTGAATTAAGACTATCGAATTATTAGATTTTTTTTAAATATTTAGTAAGGTAATTTGAAATGTAATTTATTTGAGGTGTTCGATAGCAGTTTTATTCATATGTTTTCTATTTATCGGATAATCCGATCGCTATAATTCCATTGCAATGAATGAATTCAAATTCTAAATAAATTAATTTTTCACTTTTTAAGCAAATATATTCAATATTCATTCATTAAAATTGATTTTTTTGTTCAAAAATTGAACATATTTTTTTTGGAAAAAGTTTATAGTAAATTGTATTTATTTTTATCTAACTATTTTTTTGTGAAAATGGACTTTTACCACTTCACCTCACTGTTTTTCGTGCTTTGTGGTCTGGAAAAAGATTGGAAGTGGTAGAAAATTGGATTATCAGATTGCTCTTCATTCGAGCCAGCCACGGAGCATTATACCCTAAATCATAGTTATTATATCATCAAATTGCCTTTTCCATAAAGCCAGTACCATGGTTTAAGTGAGATTTATTTCAGATTGAAGTTCTATACCTCTGAAAAACACCTTTATCACCTTATTTTCGGTTAAGAGACTTGTAGTTAAGCGTTGTACAACGGTTTCCGGAGTACCTTGTGTATTGCAAACTTTTTTAATCTAAAGTATTTTTTGTTGTCACAATTTTCAGTGTTTTTTTCGGAGTTTCAATAATAATGGCAGTTGATTTCAATTTTAAAACATGGTTTTCGAATCAATTTTTTTATTTTGTTTAAATCAGCGGATTAAGTTCGAAGCTTGAAAATGTTTTGAAACGATGTAACTCAAACTGTATAAATTAAAGAATTTTTTTAAACACATTATTTTGATATTTAGGAGGTTCGAGTTGGTCCAGCTGAAAACACACTTTCAGCTTCAGTGGATATGGATGATATTTGTTCCAGTCCCCCAGCACCGTCTCTCACGCCACCTTCATCGCCCAATGTACAAATACGAGAATCTCCATGGGAGCCACTTGAGTTGCAAATCGACTATTGGCAACTGCCGAAATCTAATGAAAACTTTATCAAGGTACTGATTAGCTAGATGCTGTAGATTTTGATAAAAATATTCAGATAATTTTCCTGGGAAACATACAGGTGTCTAAAAAGGTAGTCTTTCTTACGGAAACATCTATTTGGGGGGTAACAAAGATGTAATTTTGAAAGTTTCTCTTTCAAACCGGGAATATTTATGGGAAATTCTTAAGCAAGGCAACCGTGTAATTCAGGCACTTGAGTAGAAAGTCAATTACATTCACGTGATAACAAAAGCTATTGCTTGCTATGAAAACAAAGAAGCTCTAGTCAGAAAGTCTATGGACAAACGATAATTCAAGTGATTTCATKGATTTAAGAAATATGCRTTAAATGGTGACTATTTCATTATTAATAACCGTATTGGTCAAATCAAGAACATATAAATTTACAAGTACATATATGTATATTATGCTTGTCAGRAAATATYGACTGGGAATAAAAGCCCTTAATACTGATATTCAACGATAAACCAAAATTTGAACTGTACCGATCTCCGGAATATCAAGGATGTGTTCACAACAGAACACGCTTATTTTATATATTGAAACAGTCTGTTGTAGAAGCCCTGAAAAAATACCTAGCATACGAAAAAAAGAATGCGTTGCGGTTTTTCAAAAACTGCCAGATAAAATCCGCAAAAAGCGAAATGAAAATCCGGTCCATAAAATCAACGAACCTGCGCATGCGAGCAGCATAAATACTATGAAAGAAATACTACAATCCTGGTTGCCTTCTACTTCTACAAAATAAATTACCATCCGGATCAGGCTGCTCTTYTAATTTTCTAAAACCCCGTTTTTTGCCKGAAAAACTCAACGCCTAGTGATCTGAGCCTAGTGAACATTTAGTGATCTGGACCACTTATACTCTGAAGGGCGCTGGACGGCAAAAAAACTGGAAATAGTCGAACGGTTCTTGGACGCTGAAATTACCCTTCACGAATCATTTGGCAAACATTTGTTTTTGCGTGAAATCTAAATTGGTAGGCCAGGATCACTTGTAGCTTCTTAAGGCGCTTGTCGCTAGACCAATACAAAATTATAAATAAGATTCACATATTGTAAGTAGCTCAAATATTAAAAGGAAAACTGCTTTTTTTAAAACAAAAAAATGTGGCTCTCTGATTGGGCAACTTTATCCTAATTTAACCGACTTCGTATTTCCCACGGTTTCGGAGATCCTCATGCAATGCATTCTTATCTTGGACACCTTGTATATACCAAAACAGTCTACTGTGGAAATGGTGACCATTTAAAGTTGAACAGCTGAGCAAAAAAGTTAAAATTTGTAAATATGTGCAATCCCTATAGAAAATACCAGAACCGTTTAGTTGAGAGTGCAATTGATGACAGAAAAAATTAATAATCGATATAAAGTACCTTAGAAGACATTAAAAAGTGTAGTTTAGGCATGGGTAATACTATATTATAGTCATTGCGTCTCATTGCGCCGCACTTTGAATAACGCTTAACATTGAACCCCATTCCAGATGGCATTGCAAGTTAGTGATGCCTAAACTGCAGTTAAAAAGAACGGGCGAAAAATCGGTGTAAAAAATGAAAAAAAAAGTACTGATTAAGGTAAAAATCCAGGACAAAAGTTTTAAGAAATGTTTGTTTCATGAGTCCAAAATTTCAAGTTTTACCCTGGAAACACGCTTCATGTACATCAAATATTGTTAAAATTGTTGCAACACAATATTTCATCCGACATTGGTTTCATGAACAAGTTTCATCGTGTATGCATGCTGTGCGTCTAGCCATCGCGTCAGTATATGCACGAACAACTAAATCATGTAGACAAGTTGAAGCGTGTTGTATACATGGTAAAACAATTTAATTATCTTGTGAAATATTGCATCGTGATATTTTTACAATAATTCTTTCTAACAAAATAAGGGTGAAGAGTTCGACGTCGTCCATCTTTTCAACAGTTTTTTGCAAAAGTACCCCACAAACTGATCTGCTGCGGCTATAGGCGCATCACCCAAACACCTGCGACTGCGGCCAAACGCAGCACCGAGTCGCAGTCGCCGATCGCACCACCGAAACCGTATCTTTACAAGTACGAAAAAATACAGCACTTCCCTTAAGGGTGATTCTATTTTTCCCATAGGGACGCGATTCAGGGCTGGCGTCCGATTTCGTCCAGTGCCTATAATAATCTGAATATTCTGACAGCTTTCCCAAAAACTCATGCGATTTTTTGGCCGCATTCCAAAGGCATTGAGCTACAGAACAAGCATGATTATATAATAATTTGCTCCATCGCCCTTTGGATGATATTTCAAATTTAATATATATTATATATGTATGACAATAGTTTCCAAGACAAGTTTCACGGTCCAACTCGTTTGGATGATCACCAAAAACAAAGCAACCAAAGATAAACAAATTAGATGACTGGGCACATTAGATTTTTATTCTAAATTAAATGCTACCAATCGAATCAGTCGTTTGATTCATTTTTCATGAAATTTTGGGCCATTTGAACTTGATATTTTGGGTACAGGCCAAATTGAAGCCATGAAGTTTATGAATGCTTCTTTGCTTGAACTTCATTTTCACAATATTTTTTCGATTAGTCTTTCGCCCGATTTCCTGAAAATTTTAAGTTTTGTAGTATGTAAATTTGTATGGGTAATGTGTACTTAAATGACCGATCCAGATGCGAATCGTGCTATGAATTACGAATGATTTTTTTACGCGCAGCAGTAAATCGACGAAAATCATATGATTCTTTTGCTGACTTTTTATAAAACTTCAATTGCTTGATATGTTGCTGAAAGGCTGCTTAAATAGCAGATTCCAAGCCACTTTCAAGCCAAGTCATGACTTTTTTTTCCTATAAGGAAGTATTTATTGTTCAATTGGGACTCTTACTTAATAGGCTGAAGTTTGTTTTTTGTAAAAGAGTATCGTAAGCTTCTCTTACAGTTTGAGTCTGTGTGTAGTAGGTCGTCTAGTGGCTGAGGGGATCTTTTGATAATGAATTCGTTCTTTAATGTGAACTAAGAGTTCATCCATACTATCAATCTCTAATAAACGACGTAAGGAAATTTTTTTAGGAAGGCAGAAGATTTGTCTTAGAAAAAGACAGTTTTGTCGTTTTTTAATACAAATAGTTTTGAGGCGAAACAGCCAACAAAAAGAGTTGACTATAGTGCCAATCATCGTAAAATGCACAGTGTTTGGTAGTAAGACTATTATCGATTTTAGACTGAAAAAGAAAAGGACAAAGCTAAACAAGACGGGAAGACCTCCGTTAAAGGCGTTTTTAGAGGACTGCAGGCTTCTCCAAATAGTACATCTGGACTTTGTGTGAATATGCAAATGGCTAACAAGGAGAAAAAGCAAAAAAGTGAGTATTGCTAGTATAGTCAACAACTTTCTTAATCGATCAAATCAAACTTTGGGAAATTAAAGTTGATATAGCAATTACAAATTTTGCAAACAAAGGGGTTATCGGACATGCAATGACTCCTAGTAAAGTAAAGTATCTTGGTTCCAACCTAAGAATTATTGATTGGAATTAAGTAGACATAGGATAACAATCACAAAAAAAAGTTAGACAAAAAACAAATATATGCATCACTTCAAGCTCTGCAGTATTTTGCCTTTGAGGCTAAGATAGATAGATAGATTATATAAAAATTCGATATAGAATTTCCAAATAAATCTAAGGCCCTAATCCCTAAGACAAAACAGTTTGAAATACAGATAACCTGATAGTTTGTTCAAAAATCATTAAGTTCAATCTAATATGCCTTTTCTAGTTATGAGGCTGGGTAAGAAAAAGGAAAAGGACAAAGACACTGAATCACGGAGCCAAAATGTGGAGGGAGTCTCGAGACTGATATGTTCTGCTCGCGCCTCCCATACAGCTCCAATGCGAGGTAAGTGGTATTATTAGGATTTAAAAAATATTGGGACAGATGATGAAGAGATAATTATTTGTTAATTATTCAAAAGTGTATATAATGTTTTTTTAATTCGCCCAATTTATTAAATCCGCTCATGCTAATGTTAGAAACACACCCAAAAATCGTCATTATTTTGAAATATTCAATGTAAGTCAGCAAAGTTTTGCAAACTTGAAGGCGAAAATATTTAAACAATTACCTTTGGCAGGCGTTAGAAAAGAGGCAAAAAGGGAAACCAAGATACAAGATACAAAAATAAAACAAGTTCTATTCTAAAAGATGGAATAAAACAAGAGTTTATCGATAGATCCACTTGGCGGCGCGTGATCTGTACCTATAAATTAATAATAATCTATATCAACTCACTAGCGTTTCAATTGAATTTATTTTTGTTTAGTATACATTGATGGAGTAGAGTTCAATGGGGTCAAGTTCTTCCAGTTAAGTTCCACTTGGCAAACCCACGTAAAAAACTTAACTGTTTCTCTTGTGGGCGTTCCTTTAGCCAACACCGAAATGAACTGAGGTCTTCGTAATGATTGCCAGCTTATGGTAAATTTGGCTATTATGCACTGGCTATTTGAAGTGATATTGTATACTGTAAATAATTAATGAATGTCAAAATGGACAATGTTGTATCAGCATGCGTGATGACATTTTTTTACACGCATAGTGTAAGATCTCATATAAGACTGTTCACAAGTCAATAAATAATTCATTGCAATTAGTTAGTTATATTAGAAAGTGCCGTTAGTTACTCTTGTAAAGCTCGATGTTGTATGGCTTTTTGGATTGTTGCAAGCGCTTTTAGACAATAAAATACATCACATACAGTTAAGAAGCGAATATGTTTCTCGTTCTATTGGAATTAAATTGCAATACAACATTGTCTCATAGATGTTAATATTATATAATGTTAGATGTGACATTAAAACAGAGACTATAAGGTTATTGAAAATAATATTAACTCGTCCCAGATGTAATGTTTTCATGTTTTTTTTTAATCACATAACTACCATTTTAGGCAAGGAAAATTGAGAAAATTAATCAAAGTTCATTTGTTATGAATTAATGCTCAATAACTTCGGCGTTTTATTTTTAATTTTCAGTGTCTGGTACCCTATAATCTGATATTATAGGGTAGGTGATACATAATAGATATTATAAATATACAGTGCGCGACACGATTACTCGCACGTTTATTAATACTAAAAATTTTCATTAGTAAGCTACACAAACACTATATTAAGGATTTTAACAATATTAATTTAACATGTTTGTATTCTACAATTTATTTTTTTTTGTAAAGCAAATATTACCGCGTTCCATATCAATACCAATCACTTTTAGAACACTCAAATATGCTCAAATTACTACTAGACAACTGTCAATCTGTTGACAAGTGGCATGATTTTGTGTCTTCTTCGTACCTAGCCACCTAAGATTCCAAAGTCAATGAGAGTAATCAAGTGTGCAAGTGTCGCATTAATTCGCGAATTCAAAAGTCCAGACGCCCCCTGGTGGTTAAACTTATAACTACAAATTAAGTAGTAATTTGACACTTGTTTTGTTGACATTGGTGTCACATTTGTGATTACATCTGATTGTAATTTGTCTTGTTCCAGTCAACTTTCGCAAGCTTTTAAAGAAATAGAAATAGATAGAAAAGTGTGTAAGTAGTTTTATGTTATCAATGTTATCAACTCCAATAAATAAACAAGTCTGAGAAGTATCAACTGCCACTCTAGAATGAGTAATTTGACGTTTCGCAGCGCCACCATCGGTAGTTGAACTCGCGAATAGTCGCTTCTAAAAAATGTTTCCGTTGTGAAGTACGAGTGAATTAAACGAGTTGTTGGATGAATACTAATAAAATATTGTATCCAATAACACATATGGCTTGCTAATGAAAATTTTGACTATTAACAAAAAATTGTTCAAATCTGTTGGTGCGAGTAATAGTGGCGCGGACTGTTTACATACGTTGAAAATCCTGAAAGCAATAACACATATTTTCGGAAAATAAATATCCTCAAAATTGATGAATAATTTTTATATCAGAAGCAGATATTTTATGCCTGTTGATGAGACAAATTATATTTTTTTTATAATAGCTCATATACATACTTTCTCTCTTGTGTACAAATTTACTTAATAAGGTGTCTGCTACGGTAAACTTTTATAACATCAAACGTACTCGTAAGCTGCAGCATTAAAAAAACCGCGTTTTAAGCAAGGAAAAACAACATTCGAATGCTGTAATTTTATAGTTGTCGGAAAAAACAAATTAGTGAGTCTTTTTGATCAGCTAGGAAAATATATAGAAACTATTAGCTTATATTTATAACAAAGGTTCAATTCCATGCGACTTAGTTCTGTGAAATGTTTTTTCGTTGTAGATTTAACGCTGCAGCTATATATCGAATTGCATCCTCCAGAACATGTTGCTATTTTAATGCTGTTAGGATCATATAAAAGTCATACTTTCAATATATTTTTTTATAATTTGACAAAGCTAGCAAAAAGGTAAAATTATCCAACCGACTGTAAAATGTAAACAACGTTGGTTTTTTCTGTTAAAATATTTGATTTTATTTATCAATTGGTGGTTGCATTATATCCTAGTTAAAAAATGTATTCGGGCGCTTTAGTCGATATCATATCAACTTATTTTATAAAAGTCTCATCAACAAATTATGATTGAGTTCAAAATCTCAGAAATGCGAGAAAAACGACCAGTTTTCAGAATAGTCGACGAAATAAAATTATCCAAAAACAATTCTAGATACAAAATATTTTCAGTATTATCCGATATATTTTTAACCAACTAACTAAATTCGATTTGGCGTAAGATTATTTTCAATAACTTGTCTTACGCTTCGTTCGACTGTAAACTTAGGATATAAGAAAGATTTTGTATTATTTATTGCTTTGCTTGTTGATATCGCGCATTCAATTTTGCTTCTAGTCAAAAATGGACTATATGAATAGTCTCGACGTTGACAATACATTGTGTTAAAGCTCAAAGTAGGGAAATTGTTTACTACACAAAGAGATTTACCTGTTATTACTCTTGTACGCATATTACAGTCGCATTACGTGTGAAGCGATATTTAGAGCGTAACAGTACAATACTACTTTTTGTAATTGACTACTTAGCTCTAGCAATTCAATGCGTTGCAGATGATCATAAGTAAAGCTTTGTATTTACATATTTGTAAACTTACGATAAGAATACTCTCTATATGTGATATAGTTTGTAGTCATTGTTGAAATTCATATCAAGAGTATGCTTATAACAAACGAATAAATTTTTAATCAACCGTACTTTATAGGACATATACTATTTAAGTAATACTGCTTTAGTGTGCTATAAGTACTAGGGTTCTCGTTCGTTAATGTTAAAGGTATACTCATAGTTGGGAAATTGTGCGCATCATTTGTATTTGGGGATGCCGTATGTGGATCGGAGAAGTTGGAATATATTACACAATGCAATTTGTTTATTTTTGTGATTGAGTTACTTGTAATTTATAAATAAACATTATATAAAGAGATGCCGTTTTAATAGCATTAACACATGGAATGTGAATTGGAACGCTTGAGACATTTCACTTGAATATGTAACTCAAAACTGTCGTTTATGAGGTAGGTAATATATCTACTACTCCTGCTGGACGAAATATTATAAGTAATTTGGTAAGTTTTTAAATTATACTTATTTATTAATATATTTTGGTGAGTTTATGCGTTTTGCTATTGCATAATCGCAATTCGTTTGAATTAATAAAACCAATGTTTAAATAATAATTGAATATATTATAAAACTGTATTTTCAGTACCACTTACTCCTGTGTTAGCTTCATTGGATTCTTTTTGTTTTTTTAGTAGTTCGGCTACAAACTTAAATCGCATCATGCACTCCTCCTGTAACATACAAAAACATTGCAAAATGTATAGGTATATATAAAATATTCTCTACTTCTACTGACTTTTGTTTTGCCCGGAACATGATCTGCTATTTTATCCCATCGATCCAATACGCCTTTTGGATATTTGGGTAGGGCTTCTTCCAGAGCCTTTTGTTGCACCTGGCTCCATTTCTTTATATTATCTCCTACGTCCACATCTTTTTTCGTTTTTTGCTTTACTTTCAACGGTATAACGTCTTCTTCCTTCTCCGATGGCAATCTATATCCATTTTCTTTCATTTTATTTGCCATGAATGTCACTTCTGGGATCGACCTTCTTAATGCTTCAGCAATATTCTCCCATCTGGCGATACCAAATTGTCATCCATCAAATGCTTAATACGTATGCATATAGTGAAATTGAATATTATGCTGGACGTACCTTTTTGATGATCCTTGTGGAAACTTCTTTACTAATCTTATTAATTCATCTAGGTCATCATCAGTCCACAAACCACCTGTTATGGGTGGAGGTACAGTTGAATGTGTTGACTTTTCTTCGCTGACTTCTAAAATACAATAATTAATCCCGATTGAATATATTTAGAAATATTAAAGTAAGAGCATTTACTTGAAGATGCAATTTCAAAGTTTGGCCCTTCGGGAACAATAAATTTGTTCCGTTTTCTGACCGTTTTTACTTTAACAGGTTCTACCACTGGCTCAGGAGCTGGTTTGGTAGCTTCTTCAATATGTTGAGTCACTGCTGTTTTAATAAAACCTAGGAAAACATAAATCACGTTTTATTATACACAGCAGTTGCAATAACAGAATGTGTATTGTATTTCCGAATATTACCTAAACCAGATGGTATGGATATAATAATAAACCATATTAACTTCGGAAGTTGAAATGGTAGCGTATCTAGAAATGAGGGCTTTGGTATGTCTATTTCAATATCTTCATCATAATTTTTCGCTTTTCTTCCGGTTTTCTTTTTCTTTAAAATTTCTTGCTGCAATTTAAATCATATTTAAATGTCGCTCATGTGGGTCAAAGAAGGAAGAAATCAGGCATATTTTTTCAAAAATAGTTAATTTGTATTTATTTTAAAGCGCAGAGACCCAAACGGGCAATGGAAAATGACGTGTAAAATACAAATTTATTTATGCGCTCTAATTTAATCACTTTACTGCACGCACAATTGACGTAAGTATGTTCAAATAATGTTCGCTATTGAGGTCTGTTGCAAACATTAATATATTTTTGGTTTGTTTTAAACATGGCTAAAAACCTATACATTTCTTGAAAGAAATGGTTGCAAAGACAGAGCAACAAAGGTGAATGACGTAGCAAGACGCATAGACGGCTTGAAAAAGAGGCCAAGGGCAAAAGACAAAAAATGTGACTGCATGGAGGCCACGACACGGTAAAAGAAATAGAGGCTGACCAAGGGCCAGATGAAAAAATGACAGACAAAACAGCAGGAAAACTATGGTCACAATACGCTGATAATGTGGAAACAACTTGAGGAGGCATATATCCAAGAATGGATCGAATAACTGTTGCATGATGATGATGATGATGATGATAATGTGATTTATACATCCCTGACATTGCTATAATTTTAATTTTTGACGACCATGATAAAAACTGATCACTAATACACGATAACGCCGAGATGTTTGCCAACAACCAATAATTAAATTGTATTTGCATGAAGAAAGAAATAGTGTTTTATTTTGCATTATAAAATTAAAATTATTCGACGGACTCAAAAACTTCGCTTGTAAATGAAAATGTGATTAAAGTGCTTGATGATTGCTATACATTTCGAAGAATGCAACTTAAAAAATGTCCATTACTTGCTTGTAATAAGCAACACAGTAGTTCTGCGCGACTTGCAATATCGAAGTTTTAACCGATTTAGTCGATTTCCGAATTTGTGAAGAGAACAAAGTTTGGTAATGGTTTTACGTACTATCCAAGCAAATCCCAGTAACCCTTTTAAAAAATTTACACCAACGTTTCGTACTTTATTAAAAATGTCTTAGAAATATTAATTGTCTACAATTTTTTCAATGTAGAGAATACATATAATTTATCTTTAAACAAAACATTTTTAAAATGAACTCTAAAATTTATCAAAATCTAGAATAAGGAGGGACATATTCTTAATTTGAAGTTAAAACCGCCAACTTAGTTTACTTTATAAACACCTCACCACGTCGAATATGTACGCGCGAAAACCAAATCTTTATTACATTCCGAAACAGGTTGCCAAGAGTTGCCAAGTAGTACAAGCAAAATAAATATCTGGCAAATGCGAGAAATATTCTCAACTTCGTCTGCAATGGAAGCCAAGTACATTTTAAACCACGAACACGAGAAGGATGGCTTCTAGAAAATTATAGAAGCAAGTCAAGATCCTGTATGTAATTTAATAACTTGCAACGAAATATAAATGTTTATGAGGTAAAACTGATACACACATTTATTGTGTATTTTGAAGCTCTATTGAAGAATATTTGGAATTTGCTTCGTAAAAATCAGTATTATATGGGCTTTATATAGTAGTACTTTGTATATTTTTATATAGTATATCTTTCATTTGTCGTTTGAAGAGCTTTTATGATGTTTCTAATAAATAAATAAAAATGATAAATTGCTTTTTCTGGTTGAGAGGAACGAATAGTTCACTTTCTTTTTGCCAACCACTTTTGATGCTGTTTTCTTAGTTATTGGCGGAAAATAGCTCTGATGTTGTTTTGTACTTACTATAGTGAATTTCCTTTCAAAGTATGCAGCCCAATTAACAA
This sequence comes from Dendroctonus ponderosae, assembly GCF_020466585.1. Taxonomy (NCBI): domain Eukaryota; kingdom Metazoa; phylum Arthropoda; class Insecta; order Coleoptera; family Curculionidae; genus Dendroctonus; species Dendroctonus ponderosae. The sequence continues at coordinate 13,641,410 of NW_026018814.1, forward strand.
TATACTGTCCAACAGTAATGATAATAAATAGTATGAGACAAGCTTCAGCCATGCCCATTTTCCGCACATATCGGTAGTAATAAACTGCGGATCTCCAATTGGGCAAGCCATTAACGAGTACTTCATCATAATATTTTCGCTTGGTAGGATTTTTTAAAATATCGTAAACGGACACCAAGTTTCGGAACTCTTTCGAGGTGTCCGTATCCAAGTTTTTGTCTGGATGTAATTTTAGAGAAAGAGCCCTAAATCCTGATCGTATTTCGGAGCTAGAGGCATCCTAAAATTGATTAGTATTATGAAATGGTTCTCTTCGTCATCACTGGTAACATATTGATTAACACTCACTTTGGAAATGTTAAGAAGATCGTAGAAATTTTCCTTTACTTCATCGACTACATCAAATACCTCTAGTTGATCAGAATCCCAAGCTGAACAAGTATTTAAAGAAAACAACGCCAAAACATAGAAAATCTTCATTTTCAATTTGAAAGGTACGATTTAGGTTAACATTTTTTATTCAGCTGTTGCTGAGGACTAGATTCTCGTGGACCTACTATTTGGTTATTAATACATTATGAAATCTAAAAAAACAGAAGACCATTTAGGTTATGTGTTACAATTGTGTCATGTTTTGTTTTGTTGACATACATTTAAACTAAATCTAAATCTTTACGTATTACGTATTTCTTTATTGCACATGCAAGACAATGAACAATACAAAAAAGTGCATTGGAAAAGATAGCTTTCAACGAATGAATTATCTGTACCAGGTGAGTCTTGGCATTGTCAAGTAACTGCGCTCTTACACATAATTACTCAAGGCAACATTTTGTAAGACAATTTCTGTTGATTTCGGTTTTTGTGCTATTTTTGATTTAAACGAGCATAGAAAAAAATATATTAATTTTCATCTACCACGTCAATTTATTGTATACGTTTTTTAAAGGGAGGTTTCCGCGAGGGGGATTTTTTGGAGCATCCCTTTTTAACGTTGTCTTCGGCCGCACTTGGGTAATCCTTCACATCAGGAAAAAACACAGCTAAAACGAAGGTTTGGGAAAAAGCAAGATTTCCTAAGGCCGTTTCTCTTTTCTAGTTTTACACTTTTACTTTTTGTTTTCCTTTCGCTTTCTAGAAAAAGGTTGCTCAGAGCCTTGTACCTCTATCGGCGTTTGCGATCATCATAAGTAAACAAAGCGGAGGATTGGGAAAGGACTGTAGTCCATTTCAAACCGGGAAACATGTGCGAAATCCAACAAATACCCAACGGGCTAAAACAAAATATAAAGATTTGATAATCTTTGTAATACGACACAAATTGAAAGAAATTTTTTCCAAACTTAAGTCTAAATAAAAGTTTGCAAATTGTTCTTCACACAGGGATGCCAGCTGATTTAACCGGAATCAGCAAGGAAATATTTTTTAAGTTTAAAGTTGATTTTTTTAAATTTAAATCTTAAAATCGAAGTCGACCAAATGCGTTCAATGGACGGCTTAAGAAAGTTGTGGGTTAGGGAATTACCGAGTTTCTGGCCCACTTAAGGAAATATACCTAGATCCTTAAGTAGCAAAGGATGGACGAAAACCGGGGATAAAGTAGTCCACAATTCACCAAACAATCACTAATTGTTCGCAAATAATCGCGAAATACCAAATCGCTTAGTCAAATGGGACCTACTCTTAAATTGGAGAACCACCTGGCACTCGCTTAATAAACTTTACTTTTGTCTTTAAAAAGTTGGAATCAACCGGGTTCTGTCCACTCAAAAGTACTCTGAAGCGCGCTCCAGAAACACAACCTGACTCTTCCAAATATAATCTGAAGAAAAAAAAACCGGACAGACTGATTCTCTCGAGTCTGTAGTCTATGCAGGCTTATTTATCCAAGCAAAAGGGGGTTCCCTATAATATAGGGTTTCCCAGCACGATACTCGTTTTTTTTTATTAGCAGAACGGGGTTTCCCTATACGTTCCGCGCGTTCCCGATGTGCAGCAATTTTTTTTATCAGCATAACTTGGTTCTCCTGTAACTGGGGTTTCCCTGCACGACAGGCCGTTGTCTTCATCTATGGGCCGTACCATACTAATTGCCGTTTCTCTATTTCATCGATTGCCGTATTTTCTACTTTTATAATCTCCTGTTTCCTCGTTCCAATCTCGACTTACCAGCAGATCTACGCCAGAAATCCGTCTCCAGATCCATCAGATGACGTTCTAGATTTTTATTCATCTGCCACATTTCGAAGCTATAGAGCACTATGCTCTTGATATGGCACTATACATATATTTTATATTTTAGCAATATACACAGATACACATGATATACATGTGCGTCTTCGTTCTGTTAACCGATAAACCCCAATCTTCGTATTCTCTAAACAGTCTTCTGGCCATTAACGACATATCTTCCGTGTCCTGAGCAATCACTACCTGGTCGTCTGCAAAATGCAGTGGATAAAGTGTCGTATTCTCGGTCAGTGGATAAGTAAGTTTAGGATACATAGGACTAGTATAAAATCATTTCATTTACAAATAAAAATTGACGTGTCGAAGCTTGTTTCCAAAAAACAGTCCGCTGAATTTAGACATTACTTCTGGCACTCACTGTATAAGCGGTGAATGTAAAGAAATGTTAACTTGAATGAAAAGGCTTGATTCTGTCAATGCATATTCCCACATGTTCAATTGTCTTCGGTCCTGAGGACATTGTTTGTCTCTGATGTACTTTTTAGCACAGATAAAAATGCCAACATAGTATGTTCTTTTACATATTGTATGAATACTTTATTGCAGTTATCCAACCAACTAGCGACAGAAAATCAGTCAGCTCATATAGCATCCGTACAGTATGCAAATTTAGCTGTGAACATATCAAAAAAAGCTGTACTAAGATTGTAAGTACATTAGTTATAAGACCGACCTATAGCCAACTAAAGCAATAATTTGCTAGAGAAAATTGTTTAAAGGCGGTGCGATCAAGTAGTTGATAGTTCCTAAAATTATTCGAATGACCTGGGATTTCTGTCAATTAAAAATAAAAATTTTGTAGATCATTGAACAACCATCATATAATGAAATATGTACCCGTTTAATTTCGTTACTACTTTATACTTGACTAAGTAGCTTCCACATTTTTCAAATTCGCAGTGTATTTACATGATTGGGGTTTCTGGTAAATATTTTAAGGTTTTATGCATTTTTTGCAAGCAAAAATTCAATATCCATTTAGTTAACGGCAGTTTTATAACAAGTGGGAAGCTGAGTCTTACGGGAGGATTGAAGTAGCGCAAAGAGCTCGATCGTGTGTGTAGTCCAGATTAAATCATATTTGATCGGTCAAATAAACGGATGCATGTCTCATGCATCAGTATTAACGGATGCATGGGACAAATGCTTAAGACGGTAGATTATTCTACGGTTCGACTTTACTCGCGTGGTTCGCAGTCGGCTTGCATTGGTTTATAATTTTAGTTAATTTATCATTAATGTAAATATGACAATTAAAATAATCGGTCCGTAAAAGTACTTTAGAGCACCTTATAATTAGTTAAAACCCTTTTATGAAGAGGATGGATCAAATATTTTTATTTAGGGACGCTGATTTGAAGAACACGATATGCAAGAGTTGCCGCTCGCTTCTGTTACCTGGAATAACATGCAAAGTCCGAATAAAGAAGAAGAGAATCATTAAACATTGTTTAAAATGCAATCACATGAAAATTTTTGATACGCGAAACCAAGATTATGTCACCTGGAATCAAAGAAGTGAAAGTCTAGTGGAATTACTAGATTATTCTGCAACACAATCTGAGAATGAAGAAAGTAAAAAAGTCAAACTAGAAGAAATGGATATATCTAGGAACAAAATGTGAAATAAATCATGGAAAAACATATGATTAGTGAGTATGCCGTTGTGAACCCTATGTTTTGTTTGTGCTGCGCTTGTCAGAACCCCTGGCCCTTTCTTTAATCCTAGAACTGCTAGAACCGGTAACGAACGGGTTCCAGTTCCTACTGTACCGCGAACATAGAACTTTAGCTTCAGAACGAGTACTTTACCGCGAAAACCCAATGCGCGCATGCATTCTGTCCCCGAATGCCTGTACGCGCATGCGATCAGTTCCAAACCAGAATCGTTACCGCAAATAAAGCTAATAGGTCCGGTTTTTATCCCAATTTGGAGCTAATTCGAATATAAAATTCGCTTGTTATATTAAGGGACCAAACAAGAACACTAAAAACCACATTTAGTAGTTTTTACTATAAATAAAAGCAAATAGATATGATCGATTTATTATTATATTGAATCACATTTGTTATTTTATGCTTATTAAATTGCTATAATAAAAATTAAATTATAAAAAAAATCATTTCAATCGAAATAAATGTATCATATAAATGTTTAGACATAAGTCTAAATGAACACTTGTTCCATTGCAAGACTATCTGCAAACGGGCTGACAATTTCTTTGGTTGCAAAATAAAATATTAGACCAAACGTTATCGAAATTGGTAGTGCTGGAAGGGCCTTTTTGAAGATTGCAAGTAACAATAGTGTTAAACATAAACCCTAAAATAAATATAAACAATTAGGTTAATCGGGATACCAAAAATGTCTACCTCCAAAGGCTCAAATAACGGCTTTACTGAAACTCGACTTGTCCAAAACCTGACTTGTTGGTATTTCAAAGTTGGATAAATTAAACGTTACGTTAAAGATAATGCTACTTACAATCAGAATAGCGACAAAGCATGCCAGTGTTGTATTCCAGTCTCCATAAGACGAGGCCTTTCCTACCAACACACTGTAAAATATAAAATCTCCTAAGCCCAATTTTACCCCTCCTATAACGAAAAAGATAGTGTTGGTAATTTTTTACAGCTACCCGAAAAACAACAACAAATAGCAGATAACATCATACATACTTTCTTCTTCTTCGTGATGAATCGGCTGTTGGTCATGAATTTGAGTGCGCACTTGACCACTTGGTGCTTCATGCACTTCCAATTGCCGCTGGTTTATTGCATTTGCATGACCGTCTACCCATTCCTGTGTAAAACCATGATCCGTACTATTTGATCGGGACGTTCTTTCATTTTCAGGAGTTGCCATTGCGGTGTAAGCGTACATGTAAGTAGCTGTGAAAACAGTTATCTTTGTAGCAACACATTTTTATCAGCGAAAATCATTACTGCAAATACATTCACACCAATACTAGAAACTTACATGAATAAATAAGTGCGGGAAAGATCTGTTCGTTCCGCTCTTGAGCAGTCTCAACTAGAATTCTAAGTGGTCCTTTAGGCGTTAGGACAGCGATTAAATCTATAAAAAAAGCTGCCAATAGTTACGCCAGCAACTTTTCAAATTTACCCATACCCCAGATAGATATGACCGCCAATACAACCCAAGTTGTCCATTCTGGTAGGTACTTAATGAATACTAATGCCATCAGTGCAGCTACAAATATTAAGTAAGCTTGCTGTAAGATAAGTGGCCCCTGCCAGTGTATACAAATCATTCCCATTACACCAAAGTTCCACATTAAGAACATTGCAGTAGGATAGTCCATTGGTATATTATATGCCCTTAGAATTTCCCTGGAAAGAATTAAGATTCCACCAAGATTCCTTGTGAAGTTTGAGAAAAACGGAAATGTAACTTTTTCTGTGTTAAAAGTTTTAAACTTGAATCATTTTGTATTAGACTTCTCATATAAGAAGTCTCTCTTATTTTTTTACCTTTTTTGCTTTATAGGGAATAAACGTTTTATCAAAACATTGTACAGTTTGGAAATTAAACACACTATTAAGAGCTAAACTCTTGTACTACGTAAACTTATGTATTCACAGGGTGATGCAAAATTGGCGTCATTTCTTTTAAGGGGCTATAGGGGCTCACTTAGAAGCTTGATTCGGCATTGAAAGGATTACCTTGAAAAACATTGTTGCCAGCCTTCTGATTTAGTTCTTTGCAAATATCTCATTTATTAATACAAATAATTTTTTAGATATTTTTTCTATACTCCTAAAACACCTCCAGAGGAATCACGCTTATTTTGAATCACCCTGCATAGTTTTCCATTACATAAAAAAACTTCGGTTAGTTTCTAAACACTGCAAAATTTTAAATATTTAAAAAATTAATTTTTTGTTTGTTTCGAATTATTTTTTACTCTTAAAATATAATAAATTTTATTACTTTAACTTCGTATACTTACTCTAAATATAAGTAGCTGAAAATTGATAGTAACATTGTTGATGATAGTATGAGCCATCCATGTATGACCTTGTAACATCGATATTTGTATAATACAATTAAGAGTATTGTCATTATCACAATAACGGTCATTAAAATTAATGCATTTGCTATTGCATTCCAAACTTTTGTGCTTGTTTCGGGACTTTCTTCATGGAATGGAGTATATACACTAAAAATAACACTCTACTTAGCGGAATGGTAATGGAATTAATGTAATTTGTGTAATAACGCAAATAAAAAGCATAAAGTAGCATAGCTAAAGTAAAAAATACAATATGATAAATTATATAAAAGGAGTGCATTTTACCTGGTATCGTTATACTAATCAGGATTTGCGTCTACATATAATCTTTTGCTTAGTGTCACACGAAATATCACTAGACTTTTAATTATTTTGCACATCCTATAGTTTTTTATTAACTCTATTCATATTCTTTAGCATAAATACTGAACTATGATAATGGAGATTATCATCAGATGTATCGGTTATCATTATTTTAATAATTCCCGACTTTATTTTTAAAAAATATTTTTGATTTTTATTATAATTAGTTAATAAAAGAGTATTTGAAGTGAATCTTTTTCATAAATAAAGCTTAAAATTTGTAGTAATAATTGTGGTGGTATTGTTCCAGTTCCCCGTATTTCGTTAGTAGTTAATCAAGGGAGTCTAACTTAAGTAGAAGGTGGTACCAAAATAAATAGTTCTAATAATTTCTTGTGCATTAAATCAAATAGAAAACGTAATATAAAGGGCTAAAAAAGCAATAAAGGCAGTTCACATCGCGTATATATACAGGGACTGTCAATAATTGCAATAGTGTATGAATTCGCGAGTTCAACTACCGATGGTGGCGCTGCGAAACGTCAAATTATTCGTTGTCGAGTGACAGTTGAGACTTGCTTATTTATTGTTGATGACATTTATAACATAAAACAATACTTACACACTTTTTAATCTGTTTCTATTGCTTGAAAAGCTTGCAAAAGTTAATTACACAACAAAACCAATCACAATTGTGACACCAATGTCAACAAAACGAGTGTCAAATTACGACTTAACTTTTTTCTTCTATAAACTATAATTTTCTATAACTATCATTTTCAATGTCAAATACTTATTCGGAAATCTATAATAATTATAAAAAATTTGCTGATGATAAGCAAATTATGAAAATACTAATAACTCAAAACTATTATGGACTTGGTCACATTCTCTTGCATGCCGACGATATTTAAGTTAATGACAAATTACTTACAAGTACACGTCCTTTACAGAGTAAAAGTTGACAGCCCTCATTGTTGCTACTACAACGACCATACATAGGGACACAGGAGCAAATAATTTTATGACATGTGTTGCCCCATACTTAAGTTCCTCTTCTTCTTCACTTGGGTGCTCGACTACTGCAGCTCTATCCTATAATAATAATAATAATAATAATAATAATTAACGATACAGTTTACTTTTACACCAGCAAAATGTGGCTACTTTGCAAGAGAGATTCTTTGAAACATTCTATGGTGTACACATAATGATGACTAAATAAGGTAACAATAACGAAAGAAGCTCTTAAAAAAAGAGAGTTAAACAATTGAAGATGTATGAATCAAATTAAACAAAAAGTCTCAGTAAACATGAATCACCTAATAACATTTTTGGAGATATGAAGGGTTGTTCTTTTTCTACTTCATTCTTCTACAAATTTTTATATCGGACAAATTTTCGTAATCATATTTTGCTGATATATTGTGAAATAAGGTTTTGTTAAATATTGTATTGGCAATGGACAGGACTTCCTTCGCTATGGCTTTTGATCTATATATATATTAGAAAGGTTAGAAATCGGTTAGAAAATAAACGGTTAGATATTTTTAATTTATTACATTGAATTAACTTAAATTTTAGCAGGTTTTTAATAATAACGTATTATAATAACCACACATAGAATATGGTGAAAAAAATATGATAACTGTATGTTGGTAAATAACGTAACCATAGTAACATTGTACACTACCAATTGTTTTTGATTCTGTTCTATTCATTCCAAAGCAAGTTTTTACTTGTTTTGTGTCATTTGCAACATCTCAGCATTGTTTTCAAAAGTGGTACTGTTTTCGATTCAATTTTCTTGATTTTTCATATCTTGTGTGTGTAACTAAAGTGCATTGGAATTGAAATGTTCCAAGAAACAATTTAAATTGTCACCTTGTTGAAAGAATAGTATTCCCAACAGGAGGTCGCCCGCATGTTGGGTGTTCATCACACCACTATTGGTCGATGTCTTCAGCGATTTACAGGAAACAGGTTGCCATGCAAGACGACAAGGGCATGGCCAACCAAGTGGACAATCGTTTTAGGCGACTGCGAGCTTTAAGAAATCGGTTTCTTACCGGAAATTAGATTTGAAAAAATCGAATTCAAAATGCCCGGAATATTGCAATTTCGTGCCAAACTGTACGAATAAGGCTCAATGAATCGGGATTGAGCGCAAAGCATTTCGCAAAAGGTCCTCTCTTAACCAAGCCCACAAGCAAGCTAGGCTTGAGTTTGGTTGAGAACACGTAGATTGGATGACTGGAAGAAAGTCTCCTTGACTGATGAAGTTAGAGGGGTTTAAAATATTCCGATGGGCGAACTTCTATTTGAAGAAGACCAGGAGAAAGATACAGCCGATCATCTATGGTTCCCCATGGCCCACCATTACTTACTTGTAGTAAAATTGCTTTTGTATGAGGTATTTCAAAAGAGCCAATTTCATTAGATTCTGAGCAGTGAATATCCACCATGGTATATACCAGCATTCCTCAAAATAGCTTAAACGTTTATTTACCTGCCCTACATTACTAGCGGCGCCTTCATTATCTGACTGGGTTCCTCTGTGCCTCTTTTTGGGAACTTCATGACGTACCTCCAAAGGGGTTGTGGTACTGCTGCTGGTGGCGACATGACCGTCCATGAGTCTGGTAGTCTCTGAGACGGAGTCGGAATATTCACTTTCACTATTATACATAAAATAATTATTTACTTTGAAGTAGGTTACAACCTTAAAATAAAAACAAAAATATGACTCAATATTTACTGACCTGTCCTTGTTCCTGTCATATATGTCAGTTTACGTTGCATGTTGCATTCACAGTTAACCTCTGTGATCTGTGGTTGCGTTGTTGCATTTCCTGCTGAGCATTTTGTTTTACTGTTTCCAGTAGTTTTTTAATTAGGTTTTGGATAATATTGCAAAATCATAGTTTAACCACGATTGTTCAGTATCAGTCTCATTATGAATGTGTCTAATTATATCTAGGGAATAAATATATCGCCTGGAAATTATCGATTCATTTCGCTTCACTTCAATTCACCGAATGAATTGAATTAAAACATAGATGAAGACAAGTATGAGCTAAAATACAGTGTAGTGGTATATTACTGTTTTCAATATCAAGAAGAACTACTATGTTTTGAGACCTTTACGCGTTTTTAAAATGGTCCAAAAAATTACAGTTGTTTTGACTTTCAAAAATACCTTTCTAACAGCAAAAAAAAATATTTTAAATATTCACTAAAGTAGACATTTAAATATCTCCACTAACTAAGACAACACTACTTGAATTAAACGAATGCGTCTATCAAAATCAGAATCAGATCACACCGAGTAAAAGTAAATCCTAATACCAAATGTAAACAAAATATATATCAAATCTCTCTATCATTACTCGTACTCGTAAAGTATAGTTGATAATTTGGCCGCCAGTGGGCGCTTAAACCTTTAAATTTGCAATCATTTCGTTCGAGTTCGATGGAACACAATCACACACAATATAACCTAACTTTTTTGTTGATACGTGCTGCTTGTACATTGTATATTAATGTTCTAGTATTTGTTAGTATTTTGTAACAATGGACGTCCATTCGAAAGAGTTTATTTCTAGTAATACTCCTGAATTAAAGTGCGAGTTCGGTGCCTTAAGTAGGTCCGATGGATCTGTTTTATTTTCTGAAGGTAAGTAATACAAACTTAAACAAAGGTTCAAACTTTGAGTGGATTCGTGTTTTCAATCCAATCTCACTCCTACCGACAATAAAAACGCCGCTACCCAAAATTTTATAGTTTTGTTTGAGGAACTGATCTTAATGAGGTGTTGATGGTCTCTACTTGAAGTTGAAGTATTCCTTATTTACTCTGATACGAAACGTACTAAACTTTATAAGATAGTGCCATTTAGGCAACTTTAAATTAATTAAATTTAGTTTAGTTTGTGAGTTCCATACATGGAGTTCGGGTTTTTACCTAGTGTATGTTGCCTTGGGAGCTTTAAATATGCTTACCCTGTAGATAATCCCTTTACTTTCTACAACCTTCGCTTGTGGTATTTCGTGGAAAATGTGGTTTTCGATCACTTTTCGCTCATTAAAGCTTATAATTTTCACATAAGATCATCTTGATGCTGCACTGGCAAAAATCAATACTTTTATAACATCTCGCAAACGCATTTCTAACTTTTCCGTTTTGATGAAGACCTGCTGGACATTATTAAAAAAAAAACAGGAAATTAACAGACTAATAAAACATATTAAATTTTACTGGAAGTAACCAAAACTGACCCAAATACATGCATATAATGTCTAAAAAATCGTTGTGATAGAGATATTCATTAATTTTATTCTTATTTCCGGTTCTAGGGCATCATTGCAATCTTTAAATATCAAGAAACATTCATGCATATGTAGGAGGAAGTTTATACTACTAAATTAGTTTAAGCTACCCGCAGTGTGTTAGGTGGTCAATTGAGATAATACAGTTGAAAACAATATAGAAAAACTTGATTTAACAATAGAAAAAATAATTATAAACAAATTAGTTTTGCGCGGGAGTGAGATTTGGAGTGAAGTTATTTTCTCATAACCATTATTTACTTAGCAAATCATAAACTCCAATTATTTATTAATATATTCAGGTAATGAAATCTTTAATAACATATATATTGAGTTCTGATACTTAATTCTATATCTCTAACTGTAATAACTTTCTGCTTCCTCTGAACTCAGCAAAGCTAGAATCCAAACACTGCCTTGAGAAACCTTCTACTTGGAGGGGTTGAAACAGGTATTTTTTCAAAGTTAAGAAAAACACAAGTACAAAATCTTTGCAGCTTTGAAATGCTGAAAACCAACATTTTGCTTTTTCTCCTTCTTTGCGGAAGCCTTAAGGCTGGTTTTACCCATTCATTTGTCCCTCCTGGGATACTGACGACCAGGTGTCCTTCCACCTCTTGGCAGGCCGTCCTGGTGGTCTGCCGGATGCTGGTTTTCCATTTCTGGCGATTTTTGCCAGTCTGGTTTTCTATCCTGGATATGTGCTCGTTCCAGAAGCGTCTCCTAGAGAGTGCCCATCTAACCATGTCCTCTGTCTTGCATTTTTATCTAATTTCCTTACTCCTTTGATCCCATAGTGTGTTCCGTGTGATCATTCTTAGTATTCTCATTTTATTGGTTCGTGCCTTTTTTTGTCTCCGCTGTCTCAGCTGGTGTTTTGGCCGTGCTGACGGTTCGTGTTTTTCTCTCTCAAATATATGCATGTTCGTAAGGCTCCTGCAGTGAATATATAAAGGCACTGTAGCCTTTGCTATCCTGGCTGTCTTGTTTACCTGGTTCCGTACGGCATTCTTAAGTTCACCATATGGTGATATTGATATTCCCAGTTAGTTGAATTAAAAAATCTGGTCTATTCTTTTGTAGTTCAGTACCAGTTTGTATCTGCGTAGTTCACGGGCGAAAACCATGCTTTTGGATTTGGTGGTTGATATTTCAATATTAGCTTTTTCGACCTCTTTCTTAAATGCCAGTCCGTCTTCCGTGTCCGCAAATAGCGTTGCGTCGTCTGCGTAACATATTATCTTAATTTGATGGTTTCCCATCTTGTATCCCCCCCTGGTCTACCTTGCGCACTTGCTCTATTATTTTGTCCATTTTAATGTTGAACAACAGTGTTGTGACTGTCTCCCTGTCGTATCCCTGTTGTTAATTTGTTGTGGTGTTTGTGTTGATCATTCTAACCGTCTTCTTGATGCTTGGGGTATTCCCCTGCGGTCCAGCACGTTCCTAACGTCCTCCAGCTTTATCCTGTCGAACGCTTTTGTCAAATCTATGAAGTACACGTATGCTGGTTTGTTATACTCCATTGCAAAATTTTTCGTTTTAATCTAACTATGAAAAAAATACAGGTTGCTTGGTTTCAGGGGAGTCAGTGATTATGGCATCCATTTATGGACCTGTAGAAGCCACCTTTAATAAAATAGTAATCGATAAGGCATCTGTGGATTGCTATTATCGACCTAAAGCTGGAGTGCCAGGTAAATCTTGCTAGCCAGCAAAAAACAGTAATTTTTATATCAATGTTTTAAGGTGTACAGGATAGATTACGGGAATCGGTCATTAGAAATATCTGTGAAATTGCAGTTGCGATCTCTTTATACCCGAGAACCGCCGTGTTAGTGAATGTACAAGAAATGCAAAACCGCGGACAGGTAAGAGTTGCTATATTTTCCATATAAGTCGGCACAATGCGATCTTAATTCGGTCTATAAGTATGTGTTTGAAATTTCCGAATTATAAGGTATAAAAATTTACTTAAATGAAGAAAAATTGGGGTTTCTAATTTCCTGCAAGAGTGCAAATATACACATATATAATATATTTTTTTGTTTGTTTACTAATATCAGAGTGGTTTTGAATAGGAAATAAAGTAGGCCTGGGTTGAGTTGCGCTATTGAGTAGTAACCGCTCTCTGAGTTAACGAGTTATAACTTATCGGTTAATGAGTTTTAAGTTAAGTCATTTATTAAAGCTTTAGGAGACTCGAAACTGGAATTTTTACATCTAAGAAAAGGTCATCAACGTTTTATTACTTTGTTCAAACTAAAAAAAGTAATCTAGATTTTCCCAGCGTCAAAGTGGACGATTTTTTTGTAAAATCGATCTCTTAGCTTTTTTGCATTAAATATTTAGTTTGCCATCATACAGTATGTAAAATTTATGTTATGTATTTAAGTATGTAAAATACTGTATGATTATATAATAATGTATAATTTTACTGTAGTAAAACGTTAGGAAAAATGCGGTTTTTCTGTTTAGAGACAGTGTTGTTTAGAAAAATTGACCTAAAAGTGAAGAAACCCTAGTTTCCAAGAGTTTTCCAAATAAATGATAATATGATAATAAAATAATAGAAATATAAAATAGTAAGAAAATGTAGCTTAATAGAAACTTGGTTTAAACTGGTATTTTAAGGAACTTTAAAAATCTCCCGAGCGATGAAGGCGGCGAATTTTTCAAATAATTTTTTGTAAACTTCTGGTCGGTTTTTCAAGATAATCGTAATTACTTGCGGTAAAAACGGAAAAAGATTATTTGATTTTTGTGCCAATATCATCTATTAGATCGATGATTTTACCGATTTTGCGTCTCCCCATGGAAAACAAAGAAAATGCATGGTCGGTATTATTATACATTTTAAGTTTCCCAGATCACAATTTAAAAATTAACTACAAATACGCTGCAACGTTGAAGTTTATCAACAAATATCTGCATGTTAGTAGCGGGAGTTTTCGTCGCGGTTACTATAATATATTGTTTAAGTAACGTTGAAATGCATCTTGAAGCTTTAACATGTCTTAGTAATAAACCCAGTATCTTTCGAATTAAGCAACAGAAACTCCTTACATTTGCTTTAAACTTATTGTTGCTTTTCACATGTTTTATTTGTTTCAGTTAATATCGTGTGCCATAAACGCAGTATCATTAGCATGTCTTGATTCGGGAATAGACATGAAGTTTGTTTTTGGTGCAGTATCTTGTTTCCTGTCAAATAATGGGGAACTCAGTTGCATTCCCTCTATTAATGAGGACACTGTTAAAGCTATGTTGGTGTTTGTTTTCAATAATACAACTGGAGGGATAATTGCGTCGCATACTGAAGGCTGTTTTAGCATTGAACAGTATAAAATAGCATTAGAGATGTGTAGAAAGGAAAGTCAAAATGTATTTAAATTTATTAAAACATCATTGCTGGCTGCTGATAAATTATAGTAGAAATGTGATTTATTTTATTGGCTAGACATCCGCGATAGTGCTCCCTAGAATTCCTCGTTTTACATTTTTTTTATTACACATTTCTGTATATCCAATTAATTCCCGAATAATCTTAGACTTCGTCTTCCTGTTATAGATGTCGGGCAATGGTGTTTGTTGTGTTGTTTGTCCTAAAATAGTTATCCTACGTTTATGAATCGTTAATGTTGATTGCAATGCAATAAGGAAAAGAACCATGTAATACATTGTTTCTTAGAATTACTGTATGAAATAAGAACTTTTAATTTAGAAATGTTTTAATTTTCAATTCGATAATTGATAACACAGTCAATCAACCATTTAGAACTCCTATGTTTTAATTCCATCATGTTGTACATCAAATCTGGAGCATGTTTTTCTTCATATATAATGAAATTGCAGCACTGGAAAGTACTAGATCCTAATATTGAGAAAAAGGGGTGCACTACTTCACAAGTACTAGCGGTAGGTGGCCTGTGCAATACATTTCCTCCACCAGCTTTGATCAGTCTGATAATATGTTCTTTATCTAGCTACAATGCAATAAATACGTCAATATAAGTAGCATATGTTGATTTAATTTTTCTATCTAGAATCATGTAGGTCCATTAAAATTTTCAACAGATAGGACTTTTTAAAATGCAAATACGTTTTAATGGTTTAGAGACGTGATTTTAAAAGCTGTATGTGGAATGTTTAAAACGTAGAATACCTTAAAATATACACCGTGCTAGACGTTGAAATAATTCTAGTAGGGTGCCAAAGTAGGTGTCGTCTTGTTCAAAGGAAGTCAGAAAGCAAGCAGAGAAAATAGTTGAAAACCGTTTTTTTTTTATGAGAAATGTACACTTTTCTGAGAAATTTATCTAGGAGCAACCTGTAGACATATATAAAAATCAGCATATATGTACTTTACAGAATTAATTAATTTGATTCATGCATATACTTCTTGAAATTTACTTATTTTCAATTGATAATAATTGTCATTGAAAACCATTTTTTCCATCGTTTGACATTGATTCGTTTTATTATCCATATAATTTTCTGAATAATTAGTGTTACCTCAAGATTATACACATTTACACGCTTGTTGTGGTCCTCAATGTGAAAATTTACGCCATCAAACAATTTGGGCAATTTCAGAATGGCACTCATCATAGCTTTTTGAACACCATCATTCAACTCCTTATTGGTGAAAAATGTATGTTGTGGGATATTTATAAAATATTGTCCTTTAATGTAGTCATCAACGTCTTCCTGATTCAAAAATTGTAAACCTTCCAGCATGGCTTGCATGATTTTCAAGGACAGCTTATGAGACTTTTTAATCACAAAATGTGTAAGGACTTTTTTAGTATCCACCTTGTTTACTACCTGGAAAAAGATAAATCCATATGCGACGTTGATCTCCTTATAGAAAGGTTATTAAGTATTACTTTATACATATGTATGTTAGCAACGAACTTCGATATCGGAAAATGATAGAAAAAATCGTCCAAAATCCTGCAAATCAATACTTTTATTTATTCTTAATATAGACGGAAACGCATTCTAGGACTTGTTAAACGATGTTAAACAATTTTTTTCCATTTTACATTTTCCAAAGGTCCGATGTAAAATGGAAATATGTATATTTTTCGTTAATTTATAATATTGAAATTTAAAAAACAAAGAAAAATTTTAAAGGAAACTGAAAACATTAAATTACGTACTGTTTAATTAGATCCGTTTAACGTACGTATCAGATAGCAGCATATAAGTATAGATTATTTTGTTTCGTTTTTGAATGATTTGTGCTTTCTTGGTATTTAATCAAATTTTAATACTGCTCATCTAATAGTATTAAAGAACATTTTGAAAGGTCCAGAATGGATTTTTAACCACTTTAAACGGCCCAAAAGAAATGTTTCCTACATTGGCAGCTTGGTGAGTAGGTACAAAAAATTCTTAAGTATAATAATCATTGGCGGAGCTCGGAATTTGATTTTAACACTTACATTAATGTGTTTGCATCCCTCTAACTTCGCTTTAATAGCTTCATCAATGCTGTGGCAATACAAGGAGACTTTCCCCGGCAAAAACACATTGAAAACCTTGGGGTAGATTTCTTCGGGCGACTTAAACATTTCGTTGAAACTTTTGCTATTCTCACAGTAGTCTTCAGGTTTTAAACCACGATAATCAAACCCATGAACGTCGGCTCCATGCTTTAATAGAATGCTAACTATATCAGCGTTGTTCAGAATAACAGCTTTATGCAAAGGGGTTAGATAATCTGGTCCCGGAATATCGAGAAGACAATTGTTTTCCAGAAGGTATTGTACAATTTCTGTTGCTTTACTCTCAATAGCTTCATGCTGAAAGTTGAAACAAAACATTCGAAATTGATTACTAATGCAAGTATACTGACCAGTGGGGCCCATCCTGCATAGTCTTTGGCATTTATATCCACTGGGGAATTAATGAGTGATCGAATTTCATTCAGCTTATTTCTTCTGCAAGCTAAATGCAAAGGAGTTTCACCTTTAGCATTCTTCTTACATTGTGATTTTAAAAACTGTACACGATATTGTTTTCCCATATACAAAATTGTATTTGCTTCTGAAGAAATGCCCAGGGAAGTATCCTCCTCTTGCACTAAATTGATCTTCGAAGAGTTGTCTCTGTTTTTGGCTACTTGTTGTGCATTTTGCAACAGCTCTTGTAACTCAAGGAGTTCGTGATCGCATTCTTTAGCCAAATTGTTGAAATCTAACTCAGTGGGTGCGTATAATTCTCCACATTTGGGACAGGTACTGGGTGTTTTCGCAGCTTGTAAGCATTTAGTGCAGAAATAGTGCCCACAGGTCTTAATTCGTACGGGACTGTTACATTTTTTGTTACATATTGAACATTCTAAGACGTGTTGTAACTCTGCTAACTTATACAGGATATTGCTGCATAGATCCATCTATTGTTATATTTAGATCTGATACAGCTTGAAAGTATAATAATTGAATAAAACTAACGAACTGAAAAGCAAAACCTAATAACGAATAAAATACCATGATAAAGGTAAACAAATAACATAACCTCTTATTTCTCACCTATTTTTAAACGTTTTCAAATGTTGCAAAGCAGCGTCCATCTATGGGATTCATTCGGAATGTTTTCAGCAGTGATCACCTGAAGTCGTGAACGTTTTGAACATCTTACATGTATGTGATATTACTTTTTACCTATGTACAGGGTTATTGATTAAAATTTGGCCCCCCGTTTTAACATCGAATTTCAAAATTAGAGAAGAATGATAAATACATAAGTTGTAGATATTATATTATATTATTATAGTTTATTTTAAGATAGTAACAATTGATACAGGGTGTCTCAAATTCAAGTGACAAACCAAACTTACCATTTTTTAAATGGAATGCCGTTCTTTTTATTGCATTATCGAGATATTCGCAAAATTCTAGGCATATTTGATATAAACATTCTATTTTTTTTTGTTTCCCGGCTGCTGGAGGAATAAAAATCTAAAACTAAAAAAACCCCTTTTTTGTATTACGAGTTTTCGGGAGTTATCCTTTAAAACTTGTAGTCATCTCTAAGAATTTGTCAGCTCCGGCATCCGTATGCCATAGCATCGCATTATCTTCAGCTGCTTGCTAGCATGGGCATCTTATTAATTTACACGTTACTTCTACATGCATGCTAATTACTACTAACACTACATAACCACACTTACAGCTTACGCCGTTTGCTGCCTGTTGCCCTAGTCGGCTATTTGGAGCCTGGATTTTTCCTGGCTCCCAGATCTTCAGGCGTGTAATTTACCAGATTTCGTAGCTCTTCGTTGGAGTGCCTTCCAACTTTCTCGAAGTCTTCTGTCGCTTTCCTTGTGAGAAACTCTCTTAATGGCTCCCACTCCAGGTCCCTGTAGATTTGGGAGTTTCTAACAAACCAGGGTGTATCTATGGCCATCCGCAGAAGTTTGTTTTCTGTGGCCTGAAGTCTATTCAAGTGACACTCGGCCGCATATCCCCACGAAGTGGAGGCATACGCCAGTGTCGACCTGATTATGGTCTTGATGAGGAGTAGCTTGTTCCTGATACTCATCTAGCTTCTTCGATTGAGGATTGTGCTTCTTCCAGGTCTGCTGCTTATCTAAAACAACACCCAAATATTTGGAGCTGTTGCCTGATGCAGTCCTTCGCCATGAGGATGTCAGAAGGGCCGTATCATCTGCAAAGAGTGCCAGGGTCGTATTGGCAGGTCTTGGGATGTCGTTTGTGTATATGTTGTATTGCAGGGGGAGAGCACTGCTCCTTCCCAGGTAGCACACTACGTCTTATGGACGTCTAAACAACGACATGAGATTCGGCCAGAAGACGTCAGATAGCTGGTCATTTGGACGTCCAAATGACCGCTACATGACACATCTGCCAGACGTGTGTTTAATGACGTCGGCTAGACGTCTGCTTATTGACGTCATTTAAACGTCGGTTTTAGGTCCGCGTAGGTTAACCGTTCCACTATTTATCTCAGACCACAATAGAAAAGCTAGGTACAACTATAAATACAATGTATAAGTAAGTGGTACTTACCTTTGTGTGAAAAATTTCGTATAATAATGAACTAACAGCCCATTAACAAATCACATGAAACAAGACAAGTACAAAGGACAAGTTCAGAATACCAGTCATAGATAAAGACTGATGGGGAGTGTTGGGAGCAGGATTCATCTTTATGCAATGCTGACAGACAGGCAATTGAAAAATAAATTACTAAAAATTTAAAGTTATTATAGACATTTAAAGTTATATAAAAATTTTCTCCAAATAAGACGAGACGTTATTTAGTGAACATAAGGACGTCTGAAATAAAGCTTATTTTAGTGACGTCCATGGACGTCCATATATATCTGACTAATACACGTCCAAGTATTGACGTCTTTCAGACGACTTTTCTAAGTCAATTGACGTACTGACCAAAAATGACTTAATATGGACGTCTAATTGGTCAGTTGTGCGACCTGGGTTGCGGTAGTGCCTCAGTGCTTCTGGTTTCTGACCGCTGACCTCCAACTTTGACGCTGAAGCTCCTTCTGCAAATATAACTAATAATGTCTATTAACTGGCACAGTTTCTTGTTAATACCTATTTCCATCATCTTATAGATGAGACCGTCTCTACACACTCTGTCGAACGCTCTTTCGACATCCAGTGTGAGTATTCCAGTCGTTCGGTACTAATTCATTTCTTTGGTGCATCTTTCTACTATCCTGAGCAGCTGAAGTTCCGTGGAATGCTTCCCTCGGAATCCAAACTGTTCTGGCGGAAGCAAATCAAGCTCGCTCGTTTCCTCCTTAAGTCTATACCCTTTCGGCTACTTTACTGAGAGCGGGCAACAGGCTGATAGGCCTGTCGTTTTGGGGGAAAGTCCTGTTTTTCTTGGGCTTCGGGAGCATGATGACTTCCGAGTGCTTCCAGATACTTGGGAAATGACCAGTCCTGAAAATAGCATTAATCAAGTTAGCGACAGCTACCAGTCCCTTTCTCGGCAGGTTCTTCAGCTTTTTGTTGGTGATTCCATCTCTTCCAGTCGCTTTCTTAGCTTTGGTTTTTCTGATGATGGCTGCAATTTCTGCTGGCGAAGTTGGGGGGAGGTGGCTGCCTGGCCTTTCACTCCGAAGGTTATTTACTGTCCTTCTGACTGTTGCTTCGTGGACGTTCTATATTGATTCTCAACTGTTTTTGAGTTAATAACCAATATTGATTGAATTTTGGCCAACCCGTTTTAACATCTAATTTGAAATTTAGAGAAAAATATTAAATTCAAAAGTTTTAGATATTAACGTCTCGTTTATTGTAAGATAATACCAATTGATACAGGGTGTCTCAAACTCAAGTGGAGGTAGAAACTTACATTTTTTACAATGAAATCGCGCACTTTTTATTTCATATTCGAACTATACGCAAAATTCCAGTCCTCTCGGATATAAATTTTCTATATTGATGACAATCGACAATCGATGTTCGGGTTCCAGGCACAGAGGAACAAGTATTGAACATAATTGTCTTCCGGAGCACAATAAATAACACTTTCCCAAGCACCAAATAAATACCGAGGAAGGGATACATTCCTACCACGCTTGTACGATACACACATCACAAGGAGATACAAATGGAGCAGGAGTTAATTAACTGAATACGAGAAGCTGCTTGATAAAAGTGGATAATGAGATTACACAGGCACTAGCTTGTTTGGAGTTAACCGTTCACATGTTTGGTGTTGTATGGTTTATTCATAAACATTCGAGGTTATGAGAACAGGTTGACATTTCGAAAGTACGTTCAGCAGTCAACAAATGTTGAATTTACCGTTTATCTTATTGTCACTGTATAATTATATGGTTCCCGGAGTTTTAAATAATTACGAAGCAACAGGTATTTGTGCAATGTTAATTAGGCAGATTACCTTGAAAAACATTGCTGCCGTATTTCTGATATAGTTTT
>NW_026018814.1:13663277-13665859 GCF_020466585.1 Dendroctonus ponderosae
TTGTGCAATGTTAATTAGGCAGATTACCTTGAAAAACATTGCTGCCGTATTTCTGATATAGTTTTTTGCAAATTTCTCAGTTTTTAATAACAATTTATTTTACTATTTTTTCTGTACTCCTATAACAGTGCCAGACAACACCTCCCGAGGAATGACGCCAATTTTGAATCACCCTGTAATGTTTTGCTCTAAATTGCAAATTAGCCGCAAAAACGGGGTGGACAAAGTTCGATCAATATTGGTAATTAACTCAAAAACAGTTGAAAATCACTACAGAACATTTATATCGAATGGGCCTAGAATTTTAGGAATAGCTCGAATTTGCAATAAAAAGTACGGCCTTCCATAAAGGTCAATAGTTGGATATAATTCGGCATCACCATTGGATTTGTTTATACATAGTAGACTGAGAAATCTGTTTTGTTTACGGCCATCATCCAAGCAAGTTTTAACGTGAAACGTGCCTTTGAAAATATTGCACATAATCTGGAACTTTCGAAAACATTGTCAACAACAATAAAAAAATCTGAAATCGAGCTGCAATAAGGGTGTTCTACTGTGAGCACACCTTGATGTTTATTTAAAGTCAAAATTAACATTTTTTTTAACAATCAACATTAATGCTCGGCTACGAACATACATCTTAGATTATTTTGAAAGTAAAGGTATCAATTAGCTGTGTTTTCTTCTGCTGTAAATTAAGCTTTTTGTTGCTTTTCAGTGTAAAAAAAACCAGAATCCAGGTCAAAGAGCCTAAAGGTAGGTGGAACTATTTTGACGGTTTTTGATGTGCTACCGGTGGGCGCCTTAAGAGGCTGCAAGATTTCGCGTTATTTTTCCAAATTAAACTCTGAAACCTAATTATTTTTTCAAAACGATTCGTGCTAGGGAATTTTAGCGGCCAGGATCCGTCCGACTATTCCAGTTTTGTTTGCCATTTAGCCCTTCAGGTTGCAATTGGTGCAGATCAAGATTATAACCAGACTTGCGGATGTTGTTCTGAATTTAAGGCACCCAAGAGTTTTTCAAGGAAAAATCAAGTTTTTAGGGAATTTTAGCAGTCTGGATACGGAGGGCTATGTATTTTGTAGTAGTAGATGGCAATCAGGGTTGTAGCTTTTCCTTGCAACATTTATGCTGCTCGCATGTGCAGCTTTGCGGATTTTATGTAGCGGCTTTAGAGGAGTTTACATTACGTTTTATGCAAAATTTACCTTGCGGTTTTTAAGAAATTATTATTGCGGTTTGTGCGGATTTCACATAACAACTGTTTGGGAAATTTTAGTGCCCCTATTTTTGTGAGTGCTAGGTAAGTTTTTAAAATATTAATTTTATTACTTAGGAACCAGATTTTTTCTTACAGCGTCAAACTATTTATATTATATTGTGTTATTTTGTTTCTTATTATCCTAACATACAATTTATTTCAGATACATCAGGTAACACTTT
Organism: Dendroctonus ponderosae; assembly: GCF_020466585.1. Classification (NCBI taxonomy): domain Eukaryota; kingdom Metazoa; phylum Arthropoda; class Insecta; order Coleoptera; family Curculionidae; genus Dendroctonus; species Dendroctonus ponderosae. Next base: position 13,664,727 of record NW_026018814.1, read on the forward strand.
AGAATCTTTCAATTTACCAATAAAACCTTTTTAATGCAGCACTGAAGTTTTTATATTTAATGATATTATTTAGATCCTTATTTTGCTAATATACAATATTTTTCAGGTAAAACAGGTAACTTTTTAAAATACTAGAAAACTCTTTTAACTAATAAGATCATTTTCTTACAGTCTTGAACCGTTCATATTTTAGGATGTTTATTACTTATTTTAATAATTATATATTTTCAAGCTACGTTGTGAATAACTAACCCAAACTAAGCTTTTAAAATATCTTAACTTCTAGTTAAGGTATTTACTTGCAGCTTTGAACTATTCATTTCGTATTGATATGATTTTTTTCAGGTTCAGCAAGTTACTTCATGAAATGTCTGACTTTAATAATTAAAGTTTTCTTACAGCTTTGGAATGTTTGCGTGTTCTTTGTGTCATGTGAATCGCGTTCTTAAATCCGAACTTCCGAAATCACTTGCAGTAGTTTACTCTGTTTGCGAACTGCAGGATTTAAGTTTTCTATTCGTAGTAGATTTTTATTGAGTGTTCAAGTGCGGTTTGGACTTTTGGATAATTAATGGACATAGAATGGAGGATGGGGCGCCAGCTTGCAGAAAGCTGGTAAGATTGATTTCTAAACTAATACTTCCTTACTGAATATTTTTTGGAATGGCCTTTACTTATTTTTAGTTTTAATATGAAATCTTACAATTTAAATGTAAAATTAGCGTTGTCTTTTTTTTCAACTACGCTTTTAAATGTCACGCAAATTGGGTCATTTATTCGTTTTTCGTTTAGTGATTTTTGCCTTAAATTAGACAGTTCTTGTATTGTTAAAAGATGTAGTTCAATTTTTCCACTTTTCCAAGTGCTTTCCACTCAGTTTTCCAACATAAACTGGTCAGTTTATCCGCAGTATACTCTTTTCACTGAACATTTAAAAAGTTTATGTAAAATAAGGGTATTTGTCTGTGAGTACACCTTGAATTTTCTTTAAAGTCGCGATATGAAAATTAATGTTTTTCTATAACAATAAAATCTAGCGTTCGGTTATGAATAGATCTTGAATTATCTGCAAAGTATTTGTATTTTCTAGCGGTAAATTAAACTTTTTGTAGTCTTCAATTGTAAAAATTCCA
>NW_026018814.1:13665959-13671929 GCF_020466585.1 Dendroctonus ponderosae
CATACAACACCAAACATTTGAACGGTTAACTCCAAACAAGCTAGTGCCTGTGTAATCTCATTATCCACTTTTATCAAGCAGCTTCTCGTATTCAGTTAATTAACTCCTGCTACATTTGTATCTCCTTGTGATGTGTGTATCGTACAAGCGTGGTAGGAATGTAGCCCTTCCTCGGTATTTATTTGGTGCTTGGGAAAGTGTTAGTTATTGTGCTCTGGAAGACAATTATGTTCAATACTTGTTCCTCTGTGCCTGGAACCCGAACATCGATTGTCGATTGTCATCAATATAGAAAATTTATATCCGAGAGGACTGGAATTTTGCGTATAGTTCGAATATGAAATAAAAAGTGCGCGATTCCATTGTAAAAAATGTAAGTTTCTACCTCCTAAGCTAACGCAGGCAGCAAACGACGTAAGTGTGGTTATGTAGTGTTAGTAGTAATTAGCATACATGTAGAAGTAACGTGTAAATTAATAAGATGCCCATGCTAGCAAGCAGCTGAAGATAATGCGATGCTATGGCATACGGATGCGGAGCTGACAAATTCTTAGAGATGACTTCAAGTTTTAAAGGATAACTCCCGAAAACTAGTAATACAAAAAAGGGGGTTTTTTAGTTTTAGATTTTTATTCCTCCAGCAGCCGGGAAACAAAAAAAAATAGAATGTTTATATCAAATATGCCTAGAATTTTACGAATATCTCGATAATGCAATAAAAAGAACGGCATTCCATTTAAAAAATGGTAAGTTTGGTTTGTCACTTGAATTTGAGACACCCCGTATCAATTGTTACTATCTTAAAATAAACTATAATAATATAATATAATATCTACAACTTATGTATTGATCATTTTTCTCTAATTTTGAAATTCGATGTTAAAACGGGGGGCCAAATTGTAATCAATAACCCTGTACATAGGTAAAAAGTAACATCACATACATGTAAAAGATGTTCAAAACGTTCACGACTTCAGGTGATCACGGCTGAAAACATTCCGAATGAATCCCATAGATGGACGCTGCTTTGCAACATTTGAAAACTTTTAAAATAGGTGAGAAATAAGAGGTTATGTTATTTGTTTACCTTTATCATTGTATTTTATTCGTTATTAGATTTTGCTTTTCAGTTCGTTAGTTTTATTCAATTATTATACTTTCAAGCTGTATCAGATCTAAATATAACAATAGATGGATCTATGCAGCAATATCCTGTATAAGTTAGCAGAGTTACAACACGTCTTAGAATGTTCAATATGTAACAAAAAATGTAACAGTCCCGTACGAATTAAGACCTGTGGGCACTATTTCTGCACTAAATGCTTACAAGCTGCGAAAACACCCAGTACCTGTCCCAAATGTGGAGAATTATACGCACCCACTGAGTTAGATTTCAACAATTTGGCTAAAGAATGCGATCACGAACTCCTTGAGTTACAAGAGCTGTTGCAAAATGCACAACAAGTAGCCAAAAACAGAGACAACTCTTCGAAGATCAATTTAGTGCAAGAGGAGGATACTTCCCTGGGCATTTCTTCAGAAGCAAATACAATTTTGTATATGGGAAAACAATATCGTGTACAGTTTTTAAAATCACAATGTAAGAAGAATGCTAAAGGTGAAACTCCTTTGCATTTAGCTTGCAGAAGAAATAAGCTGAATGAAATTCGATCACTCATTAATTCCCCAGTGGATATAAATGCCAAAGACTATGCAGGATGGGCCCCACTGGTCAGTATACTTGCATTAGTAATCAATTTCGAATGTTTTGTTTCAACTTTCAGCATGAAGCTATTGAGAGTAAAGCAACAGAAATTGTACAATACCTTCTGGAAAACAATTGTCTTCTCGATATTCCGGGACCAGATTATCTAACCCCTTTGCATAAAGCTGTTATTCTGAACAACGCTGATATAGTTAGCATTCTATTAAAGCATGGAGCCGACGTTCATGGGTTTGATTATCGTGGTTTAAAACCTGAAGACTACTGTGAGAATAGCAAAAGTTTCAACGAAATGTTTAAGTCGCCCGAAGAAATCTACCCCAAGGTTTTCAATGTGTTTTTGCCGGGGAAAGTCTCCTTGTATTGCCACAGCATTGATGAAGCTATTAAAGCGAAGTTAGAGGGATGCAAACACATTAATGTAAGTGTTAAAATCAAATTCCGAGCTCCGCCAATGATTATTATACTTAAGAATTTTTTGTACCTACTCACCAAGCTGCCAATGTAGGAAACATTTCTTTTGGGCCGTTTAAAGTGGTTAAAAATCCATTCTGGACCTTTCAAAATGTTCTTTAATACTATTAGATGAGCAGTATTAAAATTTGATTAAATACCAAGAAAGCACAAATCATTCAAAAACGAAACAAAATAATCTATACTTATATGCTGCTATCTGATACGTACGTTAAACGGATCTAATTAAACAGTACGTAATTTAATGTTTTCAGTTTCCTTTAAAATTTTTCTTTGTTTTTTAAATTTCAATATTATAAATTAACGAAAAATATACATATTTCCATTTTACATCGGACCTTTGGAAAATGTAAAATGGAAAAAAATTGTTTAACATCGTTTAACAAGTCCTAGAATGCGTTTCCGTCTATATTAAGAATAAATAAAAGTATTGATTTGCAGGATTTTGGACGATTTTTTCTATCATTTTCCGATATCGAAGTTCGTTGCTAACATACATATGTATAAAGTAATACTTAATAACCTTTCTATAAGGAGATCAACGTCGCATATGGATTTATCTTTTTCCAGGTAGTAAACAAGGTGGATACTAAAAAAGTCCTTACACATTTTGTGATTAAAAAGTCTCATAAGCTGTCCTTGAAAATCATGCAAGCCATGCTGGAAGGTTTACAATTTTTGAATCAGGAAGACGTTGATGACTACATTAAAGGACAATATTTTATAAATATCCCACAACATACATTTTTCACCAATAAGGAGTTGAATGATGGTGTTCAAAAAGCTATGATGAGTGCCATTCTGAAATTGCCCAAATTGTTTGATGGCGTAAATTTTCACATTGAGGACCACAACAAGCGTGTAAATGTGTATAATCTTGAGGTAACACTAATTATTCAGAAAATTATATGGATAATAAAACGAATCAATGTCAAACGATGGAAAAAATGGTTTTCAATGACAATTATTATCAATTGAAAATAAGTAAATTTCAAGAAGTATATGCATGAATCAAATTAATTAATTCTGTAAAGTACATATATGCTGATTTTTATATATGTCTACAGGTTGCTCCTAGATAAATTTCTCAGAAAAGTGTACATTTCTCATAAAAAAAAAACGGTTTTCAACTATTTTCTCTGCTTGCTTTCTGACTTCCTTTGAACAAGACGACACCTACTTTGGCACCCTACTAGAATTATTTCAACGTCTAGCACGGTGTATATTTTAAGGTATTCTACGTTTTAAACATTCCACATACAGCTTTTAAAATCACGTCTCTAAACCATTAAAACGTATTTGCATTTTAAAAAGTCCTATCTGTTGAAAATTTTAATGGACCTACATGATTCTAGATAGAAAAATTAAATCAACATATGCTACTTATATTGACGTATTTATTGCATTGTAGCTAGATAAAGAACATATTATCAGACTGATCAAAGCTGGTGGAGGAAATGTATTGCACAGGCCACCTACCGCTAGTACTTGTGAAGTAGTGCACCCCTTTTTCTCAATATTAGGATCTAGTACTTTCCAGTGCTGCAATTTCATTATATATGAAGAAAAACATGCTCCAGATTTGATGTACAACATGATGGAATTAAAACATAGGAGTTCTAAATGGTTGATTGACTGTGTTATCAATTATCGAATTGAAAATTAAAACATTTCTAAATTAAAAGTTCTTATTTCATACAGTAATTCTAAGAAACAATGTATTACATGGTTCTTTTCCTTATTGCATTGCAATCAACATTAACGATTCATAAACGTAGGATAACTATTTTAGGACAAACAACACAACAAACACCATTGCCCGACATCTATAACAGGAAGACGAAGTCTAAGATTATTCGGGAATTAATTGGATATACAGAAATGTGTAATAAAAAAAATGTAAAACGAGGAATTCTAGGGAGCACTATCGCGGATGTCTAGCCAATAAAATAAATCACATTTCTACTATAATTTATCAGCAGCCAGCAATGATGTTTTAATAAATTTAAATACATTTTGACTTTCCTTTCTACACATCTCTAATGCTATTTTATACTGTTCAATGCTAAAACAGCCTTCAGTATGCGACGCAATTATCCCTCCAGTTGTATTATTGAAAACAAACACCAACATAGCTTTAACAGTGTCCTCATTAATAGAGGGAATGCAACTGAGTTCCCCATTATTTGACAGGAAACAAGATACTGCACCAAAAACAAACTTCATGTCTATTCCCGAATCAAGACATGCTAATGATACTGCGTTTATGGCACACGATATTAACTGAAACAAATAAAACATGTGAAAAGCAACAATAAGTTTAAAGCAAATGTAAGGAGTTTCTGTTGCTTAATTCGAAAGATACTGGGTTTATTACTAAGACATGTTAAAGCTTCAAGATGCATTTCAACGTTACTTAAACAATATATTATAGTAACCGCGACGAAAACTCCCGCTACTAACATGCAGATATTTGTTGATAAACTTCAACGTTGCAGCGTATTTGTAGTTAATTTTTAAATTGTGATCTGGGAAACTTAAAATGTATAATAATACCGACCATGCATTTTCTTTGTTTTCCATGGGGAGACGCAAAATCGGTAAAATCATCGATCTAATAGATGATATTGGCACAAAAATCAAATAATCTTTTTCCGTTTTTACCGCAAGTAATTACGATTATCTTGAAAAACCGACCAGAAGTTTACAAAAAATTATTTGAAAAATTCGCCGCCTTCATCGCTCGGGAGATTTTTAAAGTTCCTTAAAATACCAGTTTAAACCAAGTTTCTATTAAGCTACATTTTCTTACTATTTTATATTTCTATTATTTTATTATCATATTATCATTTATTTGGAAAACTCTTGGAAACTAGGGTTTCTTCACTTTTAGGTCAATTTTTCTAAACAACACTGTCTCTAAACAGAAAAACCGCATTTTTCCTAACGTTTTACTACAGTAAAATTATACATTATTATATAATCATACAGTATTTTACATACTTAAATACATAACATAAATTTTACATACTGTATGATGGCAAACTAAATATTTAATGCAAAAAAGCTAAGAGATCGATTTTACAAAAAAATCGTCCACTTTGACGCTGGGAAAATCTAGATTACTTTTTTTAGTTTGAACAAAGTAATAAAACGTTGATGACCTTTTCTTAGATGTAAAAATTCCAGTTTCGAGTCTCCTAAAGCTTTAATAAATGACTTAACTTAAAACTCATTAACCGATAAGTTATAACTCGTTAACTCAGAGAGCGGTTACTACTCAATAGCGCAACTCAACCCAGGCCTACTTTATTTCCTATTCAAAACCACTCTGATATTAGTAAACAAACAAAAAAATATATTATATATGTGTATATTTGCACTCTTGCAGGAAATTAGAAACCCCAATTTTTCTTCATTTAAGTAAATTTTTATACCTTATAATTCGGAAATTTCAAACACATACTTATAGACCGAATTAAGATCGCATTGTGCCGACTTATATGGAAAATATAGCAACTCTTACCTGTCCGCGGTTTTGCATTTCTTGTACATTCACTAACACGGCGGTTCTCGGGTATAAAGAGATCGCAACTGCAATTTCACAGATATTTCTAATGACCGATTCCCGTAATCTATCCTGTACACCTTAAAACATTGATATAAAAATTACTGTTTTTTGCTGGCTAGCAAGATTTACCTGGCACTCCAGCTTTAGGTCGATAATAGCAATCCACAGATGCCTTATCGATTACTATTTTATTAAAGGTGGC
>NW_026018814.1:13672029-13696678 GCF_020466585.1 Dendroctonus ponderosae
CGGTCCGTCGTTAAACGCGTTTAATTTCGGCGTTTAAATAAACTTAGTTTCGTCAAACTGCGTTTCGCTTGTTTCTGATGAAATTGGGCCTAAAAGTAGGTGGATCTATTTTGACGATTTTCGATGGTCTATAGAATTCGGGTTGTTTTCCAAATTAAGCTCACACTCGCACGCTCACACCCGACTAATTTTAAGAAACGATTCGTTCTACGAAATTTCAGCGGTCAGAATCTAGCATCTCTCAGGGTGACTTGGTCCAGACCAAGATTATAACCAGACTTTGCGGCTTGTATTTGATGTAGCTGCTTTTGCGAAGTTTACAATAAGATTTCTACAAAATTTAACCCTTTAAAAGGAATGACGCCAATTTTGAATCACCCTGTATTTGTAGTATACATTTACTTTTTATTCGTAGCAAGCTCCCATTCCACTGTTTCCAAAACTAATTACACGAACATTATCTATTTGTAGATACGTGCAGAATAAATAACGAATAGGAGGTAGCGTGCCGCGTCAATCAAATGTTCATTGGTCGTGACTGATGTCCGCTTCCGGAAGAAACGGCCCTGCGCCCATTTTCCTGACCCGCTTCATGTTGGGGGCTCGTATTCAAAATAGGAAATGACGACCCTTTATGCTTGCTCAAAGACCGAAAATGGTGTTGTTGCAGACAAACGGGGATTTTATACAAATTGAACAATTTACATTTTAGCCCTTCTGTATGTGCGATTGATAATAATTTAGGAAACGTGTACGCCCCAGTTTCGTCTTCGTCTTCAATTCTTGGTTTCGTTCATTCTGCATACTTTTCTGCAGGATATATTTTTTTGCCACTTTCAATGTGATTGGTCCTTTAAAAGTGATAAATTACGGTTGATAGGGTATTTATAATATACAGAATGCTTTTTGCGCCTAAACTGCTTATGTATAAAGTAACTAAAACCATAATATCAAGGTTTAAAAAACAACTTGAACTTTGCTACATACGAGTACATAAATGTTCATCCGTTCATAGGGAAATCGTTATAATATAGCATATCCGATTATGCTGCTCAGAAGTTAACACTATTGCGGTGAGTCTTGATTCATTATTTGTTGGTGAAATGCTTTGAAATCGCTACTTCTTTCAAAGATGCTTTAGCACAGAAATTTAGATAAATATTAATTTGGATGGAAAAATATTACAGTCGTTTTGAAACGTCTGGCAAAGTTCGGTTTACCTCAATTGCATCGGCACTATTTGGCGCAAGCCATATGCACCTTATTTATTATTTGGTTATTAAGTGTGTAATGTGTAGTTTTAGGTGACGCTATAACATTTAATATTAGTATCGACTGCTATTTATGTTAATTTTGTGCTTGCGTCTGACCGCTAACGATTAAAGATTGTATTAATACAAGGGCCCTGCACGTGTTAACTGCAGGTTTCATTCATTTTTTTTCCTAAAAAAGTCTTGAATATGCAGGGTGCTAGTAAAATTGGAGACAGATTTCAAACCATTTGCATGATGCTACAGCTCAGACAACACTGACGGTACTTGCATGATGGTGCACCAGTGCAGTTGAGCATTAAAGTACCTAATCACTTAGACTCAGAATTTTTACGTTAGGGGTTTTCTTATGTCATTACTTTATTATACGCCCGTTGAAAATGACCTGAGGAAACGAATTATAGCCGACCGTGAGACAATACGAAATACATCAAGAATATTTGCGCGAATAGGACAATCAATGAGACGAAGAGTTGAATCTTGTGTCGCATTTGAAGGAGGTCATTTTGAGCATTTTTTGTAGCTTTGCGCCTATTAAAAATTATATATGTGTTATTTTGTTCCGGTTTATTGTTATTATATTAGTTCTGGCTAATGTACTAAAGAAATGAAAAATAAGTATTAAGGCGCTTTATTTTTTTGCATGATAACGGCGCCCTATTCGAAAAAAAGACAAGGGAATTTTTTTTGTCGCAAATTTAAAGAGAACTTCAAAACAGATTGATAATCTGAAATATCTTAGTGGCGTACCATTTTTGCTTTTAAAAAATTGAGATTCATTACCCGTATGTGCGCCAATGATGAACACAAAATTATTATTTGTATGCCAAGAAATGTACAATGACTCTCTGTTCAAACGCACCAAACTTAATTTCTCTATCTCGATCCGTTTCAGATCAATAAATAAATCGTAAATGTTTACAAAAAACTTTAACACTCTGTATTTGGGAAAACGAATCAGTTGCTGACATATGAATCATGTGCATTAAAACTGGTCATCATTGAACAACCATTAATTTACATCTGAAAATTGTTTACATAATTATTTTACAAAGAATCCATTGATTTACTTTTTTGACAGTTTTTCTCGAGCCGACGTTTTGGATTTATTTAAGCTATCATCGGGGCTCTGGAAGGTAAGAGGGTGGTCAGTCCTAAAATTAGGTAAAAGTTCCTTGTCGTTAATATAAAATTCAAACGAAATCGAAATAAAAGGCAAATGACAAAAGACTAGTATAAGTATAGTCTGTACGCCATAACTTTGGTCGCACGTCATTAATCGTCTGTCCAGCGTATCGAAAAACTCGAAACGGTATTAAATTATCTCAATGCTGTCTCGCTTTTGCTGATTATTCCTGGAACAAGAAACCATCATGTGTCTTTAAAACATTTCCGATAAGTCTTCGGTCGATTCGACAGCATTGTAATTTTCACCAACCCCATAAGTTAAAAAATGAACATAAATACTCAACATCGCTTTAAATTAAGTAGTATTCTAAAGTTTTTTGGTTATTTTCTGATTGCTTGAGGTTTTCCAATGCCAGAAACACCGCAAAAAAGATTTGTTTTTATGTTGGTAGACAAATTTCGTCACTGATGACGTGCAACCAAAGTTCTAGCGTACAGACTGTAGTAGTACAGACTAAATAGATGAAAGTAAAAGATTATTGGAAGTTGTTTGGATGGATGTTTGTTTTATATGTGTATAGTTTGAGCGCGATTTCCGGCTGTGGAACATTGTTTAAATAATTAAAGAAAGTGCAAAAACCCGTTTTTTGAGCATAACTTTTGAACCGTTGATGGTTTTGAAAAAAGTGTAGTACTTTTTTTCAAGTGTTAAAAATAGCTACAATATAAGAGAAACGAAATTAAAATCTGTTTATTTATTTACTCAAAAAACTTAAAAAAAAAACCGACAATTTTAGCTCTTTTTTAAAAATTCTTCAATTACTTTAGTTTTCCTTCAAACAAATCGTACTATAACTTTTTTTAAAGGTTTTTGTACTCTTTATACCTAAGTGGTATACATTTTAGCTAAAAATATTCATAACTATTTGTTCATTCCAAAAGTTGTCAAATTCAAAAAATCTACCAAAATGTGAAGAATCCAATATTTTCACAAATTGTACACAGTAGAATCAAAGCAACATTCAATAAAAGGTCATCTGATTGATTCCCATAATTAATTTCTAGAATGATTTTTCTGAAGAAGTAGAGCTTTGCCATGGCTGTATTGTTCAATTCTGAAGGCGCCTTAAATGTTGAAAGCTTAAGCCAAAATAAAATCCATTCGTCAGCTAGACACGATTCTTATAATGAAGCACATTTTTTCAGTTTCTATATCACTGTTGCACATTTTTAGCCAAATATTTTTGTTTAAGATTGCCTAATCGCTCATAATGTATTGACCAATGGCAAGCAAGACTCGACGAAGTATTTTTAGTGTGTTGCCCTCAGTGTAAAGACAAATAAAAAATATAAGAGGTTTAATAATGTATTGCCGTCGCCCCACGAAACAAGATATGCATTTTTCAGGGCCAGTACATACCCCGGGCTCACTACAGGTGTGCTCCTAATATTCCAGAGTGTTTCGGGCTCCGTTGGGAGAAGAGAAATGGATTGGAAAAATTCCTATCCATTGATTTGTATTCCTTTGGCGTCAGTTCCGTTGCCGCTGAGCTCACATATTCTCCCACTAGTAACTTACTGCCTGTTTACGAATCCCTCAAGGAGGTCCTTCCATTTTAAATCCAATTTCTCACTTTGGAACATTTAGAATATACCTACGTATTGCTAAATACTTCATAAATAACTGCAGATCAAGCGCTTCTCATTAATGTTTTCAATGTGGCACCGTATTTATTTCTAAATTTCTCATTCGGATACTCAATTTAGATGAACAAGAATTTCATGCCGGTTTTACACTACGCACTTTTTCTCGATTTATTGAATAATAACTGAAAGTCACCACACACGTATGACCGTAAAAGCGTGGAATCGGGGCGATCGATAAATCGACCGATTTATTGCGGATGGTGAACATTTTCTGGAGATTTTTGGGATTATTTGCTGTTTGCTAACAGTGCAACGACGATGTTGGCAGCGGTTTTTGAAGTAAACTGACTAGGAACTGAGGGTTAGGTAATTCTTTTCTTCTTATTGTTTTTCAGATGTTGAACATCTGTGTTATATGCGATAACTTTGGCAAATTAATTAAGAAAATTAGTCGCTTCTTTGGAGCCATAAGCCAAGAATTTGGGTATTGCCTAATGTGCTATAATCTGCATATCGCCACAATACCCAACTGGAATAATAAGCTAACTTTATTGGCCAATAAATCGGGGAAAACAGCGTAATGTAATACCGGCATAACATCCTGTATATGCCAGTTAAAATAATATTAAATGAAATGAAGAAACAAAAACTTGGTTGGTAGCCCTTTTTTTAGAAAGCAAAAATTATTTAGACTTATAGATTCAGTTCCGAAAAATGCACCAGCTTTTAAGGCAACGTTCAAAGTATTCCGACGTTAATTGCAGATAACCGATATAAATTTTTTTTTTCGTTTGAAGCTTAATTCTTTGGCTATTATTTTCCCCAAAAGATGATCGTTTCTTGAGGTTGCAGATCTTGCGAAACCGGTATAATGCTAATGCAGATTGTGCACAATTTTAGAGTGTGTTACTAGTGTTTTTCTATTTTTAAGCTTTATGAAAGGAACTTTGCCTTCTTCTACTCAATAGACTTTGAATTGAGACTAGACTAGAATTTAGTTTTTTGATGATAGTTTTCTTTTTTTAGAATTGTCTAAAAGAGCTTTTCTTGTTTGTCCAGCCTTTTCAAGGAGAACTAACCATCATACGAAATGCTATAAACACCGAGAAATTTGTTAATATGCTATAATTCTCTTAATATACAGGGCGAATCCGCGAAGCGAGACCTTCTACTTAGATCGTACAGAACTAACAACTGAAAATAAATCGGTTATATGAAACTGTTGTGGTTGTGTAAAAAGTATTTGTTTCTGTTACAGGGTAGCTCAAAATAAAGTTATGACAGTCGGGTTTGTTTTTTTTAATGGAATAGTCTACTTTTTAATTCATATTCAACTTGTACATTGAATTCAAAGAATTTCTTGTATAACATAATAGGTGAGCTTTGGACATAACGACATTTGAATATGGGAACGCAACAAAAGTAAACTTTATCATAACTTATTTTTACTAAAATAAAGGATGTAATTTGAGAACAGAACAACACAAAAACAAGAAAGAGAACATTTTCTTTAATATTGCCTTAACATTATATAGTTTATTTTAGTAAAAAAAAATAAATAAGTTTACTTTTGTTGCATTCCCATATTCAAATGTCGTTATGTCCAAACTCTTGATTTTAGTCACATAGCATGTTTTACTAAAAATACTTCGAATTCCATATAGAACCTGAATCTGGATTAAAAATTAGGCTGTTCCATTTAAAAAAATAAACTTGACTGTCATAACTTTATTTTGAAAAACCCTGTATACTTCAAAGGAACAGAAACAAAAACTTTGGCCACAACCACACTTTCATATAATCATTTCTTTTTAGTCGCTATTTCTGGACGATCTAAGAGAAAGGTCTCGCTCCGCTGACTCACCCTGTATATAAAGAGTGTTTCATTGGAAATGCCTCATTTTTAAATTGACGCTTCTATGCACGGCGGAAATTTTTTATTTGCGACACAACGTTTAGTGATAAAGTTCGAAACAAAATTTACACATCATGATGTTACAGTGCCAGTGAGGCAAAAATGTGCAAGAGGTGAAGCAAATATTTCTGCTGTGTGTCAAAGTGTTCATGAAGATCAAATCTTAGTGATTCATCGTCGTTTACAAGAAGTAGGCATCTCCAAGACGTCTTTGTGGCGAATTTCACTAAAAGACTTTGGATTGCATCCATACAAAATTGTTTTCATCCAAGAAGTCCAGGCAACGGATCATTTACAGAGACGGGAATTCAGTAATTCAATGAATAGAATTCCTTTACTTAGTACATATTTTTGTACTTAACTTTGTTGAATCACTTACATTTTAATGAATAGGTACCTACTATTTGAATTTTGAATATTAGAGCCATTAAAACTCCAATCTAACATTTTATCGATTGATATTATTAAAACTACTGACTATTTTGTCTATAAATCTACCTGTTAGCTTTAACACCGCGAACTTCAGCAAGAGTAAAACTTTTGGTGTTTTTAATGTAAGATGCCACCATAAACATAGCCACTAGTAATAAAATGTCAGATTGTCCTTTTACAAAACCCGCGTAAATCATTTTGAAATATTTTATTTTTCTCCAAAGACGCTATAGAAACGTTTTAACGACAATATCAAGACTGAGGTTACATGTTTACATGCTCCGCATTGCAGCCGCCACGGCAAACTAGCTAGTTGACGTCACAACTGGCCCCCAGCCAATGACGGCTCGTTACAAGAGTGATTTGAATTATACAATTTTTAATTGCTTATATTAATTGCATAGAAATAAAAAATAGTTTTTTGGTAAACGGTGGTGTTTTTAATAGTATTAAGTTACGTTTGCGAGTAATATTTTTCAAATTGATTTTTTGTGCAAGTTACCGATTCGTTGTCCTCCCCTTTTCGTTTCAGGGAGGATTGTTATGTTTAATTTACGCTGGACACATAGAACAATTTCCCGTTACCTGCACGTTCCATATTCCAAAATTCAGTGTCCATTTCCGCTGTTGTTTTAGTCTACTTTTTGATCCCCCCGAGTTCCGAGGCTCTCTTAATTTTAAGGTATAATAATGGCTAAAAGCGAAACTTTGTCTTTTTGCGTCTGTCAACCCCTTGAATGACCATATTTCGGTTTCAAGTAAAACGGTAAAACAGTAACGGTTTCAAAAAATAAATGGTTTAACATATTTTTATATGTTAAAGTCAGTTTACCAGTATACAAATCAGAATATTTTGAATTTTACCCAAAAAATCCGGCGCCATATTTCTTGGAATTGTATTTAAATTATGCCACTCTACCGTTTAAATTTGATTTGCCCCTTCAATGCGTAATGAAATTGTGTTTGTTACAAGCCATCAATGCAAAACGGTTTAAAACTCAGAAGATAAATTAATTCTAAATTTAGATGGAAACCTAAAACAAGAAATCGTATCGCACGTTATATCCTGGAAAGAATTTAAAACAATCAAACTTTTTCGGTGACAAATTTGCGTCCCCATCTGTGCCTCTCTTGTCTCCGTTCCCAAATCTGCATTCTCTAAAAGAGCGGGAAAAAACAGCACCGGACGCCAGATGAATGCTGCTTAACTGATAAAAAAGGAATTAGAGAACGAAAGCGAAAAAATGAATTTCTCTGTTTTTGACAGGCCCTTAATCGCGCACACGAGATAGGCCGCATTAAAGGGGCACTCGTTTCCCTTTAATTAAAGCCCGGTGGCGCCCCGTCGAGTCCTACTCTCGATGGGGCCATTGCTGCTTTCCTGGATTTCGGGATGACTGAAAGTGATTTTTGTCAACCGACAAAATCAACCGTGTTATTAATTCTGGGAATATATAAGCCTTTACGTGGCTTTTTAAATACATCTTCAACAAATCGGCCATAAGAACCTGATGGCTGAGGACGTCTCACAATAAGTTGAGAACCGCTTTTTTGTATCAAATTATTATCCCCCAGAAATATTCAAAATGTTGTTGAGTTTTCATCAACAGTTTTTGATATATTAAAATAAACTATGAATTATGAATAAATCTGGCCTCATATTCACTTGTCCAAGGGACTTGCATACTAATGAATTAATAATTACTAAGTGGGGTAGATTAAATAAACTTTTTGTATGCACTGGGGACAAACACCACCTTTAATGTAAATAGAGTGTTTCCAAATCAATGATTCATTTTGAGTGTTGAAGAGTACAATTTGAAAGCTAACCATAAACGTTGTAACGGGTTTGCCAACAAATGTCCCTTTGAATGCATGGTTGCCGCTACACGCCTTTTAGTTTAAAGCAGTATTTGCAATTTTTTACTTCAAATATTAAATTGTACATTTTTGCCGTTCTCTCTAGATAAGGCCCTTAAAAGGAATTATAACAATTTTATTTACAGTCATTGTATGAATCCAAAATGTTACCATTCTCAAATTTAAGTAAGTTCAATTTGCTTTTTTATTCAATTTTTCTGCAAAGAGTTTGATGTTTGTTTAAATTCAACACGTTTCAATAGTTTGTTGGAAGTTTTACTAAAAACAGGATATACCTAATATACAAGGAGGTCCAATTGTTACGGGTCACTATTGCTATCCTCTGGGCAGAAGGTAAGGGTTGCAGTTTAATTAAATTAGAGAAAAGTTGTCGAACTTGATGACAAGTTAAGATCTCGAAATACTGCTGCAAATTTTGTTAGGTTTCGGAAATATTGAAAAATGACTAGATATTACCAATACCTATTTTTGCGAAATAATCGAAAACTAATGACTGACAAAAGAAGCTTTTCTTACAATATTTTATTCGCTCTACGCATTAATATTAAATTTAACAAAATAGCATTTTTAGTTCATAAGATAACTTAAGACACTAACTCCATTTTTTAAATACGCAGAGGGTTTTCTTGTCTGCTTTTAAATGGATATTTTATCCTAATTTCAATGATTTAGCATATGTTTACATTTGCTGGCGTTTTGACCAAAAACTTCTCATCAATGTTTATTATATAAAAAATGCAACTCCGTTTCTATGTGAAAACTAGGAAACACGAAAGAACATTCGTGTTTTGGGTAAAAATAGTTCATGAAAATTAATCAAAATCATATTATTTAATTAATTTTGAAGATGAACTAATATATAACTCTTTTTTTGTAAGTTTTGATAAAAAGTAGACATCAGTTTTGTAAAGGAGTTCGAACTTGAAAAATAATATAGTGAGGATATTTCATAGTCCTGATCTTAATAAATATCCACGAGCGTGATATCTGGCGATCCAGGTGGCCAGTTTATAAAATAATTGTTTCCTAATAAAATAATAATATGATTCTTGCTGGGAAAATGTTAATAATCTTTTCTTTTAGTTGTTTTTAGATTTATTTTAACGGCCATTTATTAGAAATATTTTTAGTTTCTTCAAAATTTCTGAATGTTATAAACTTTTAGCAAAGTTACTCTTTCTTCTAAACTCTCAATTTTCTACAATTTTCCGACGATCTTAAGGCATTTTCCGCGAAAAATTACAAGATAAATTTATAGCTTTGTAGGAATTTTACAATATTTTTTTTCCGAAAATCATTAAGATTTTTTCAAAAACCGATCACAAAACTAAATGTTTTTAATGAAAAACGCAAAAAACATTATTTTCTTCTTTTCTGACAATAATGGGGTATTTTTAGCCAAAAATGACAAAAGTAATTGTGCTAGAAAATTCGCCTCATTCATTGGTTTGCAGGGAACTTTAGGAAACTCTTTTCAGCTTCGAATTTGACCCAAAAACCAAATAATTTTATTCAGTTTTTACAGAAAGTAATTAAGAGTATCTTGAAAAAACGGTCAGAGAAAAAAAGTTTCCAAAAAAATAACTTACTAACTAACCCTCATCGCTCTGAACATTTTTTCAAATTTCAGGTCATTCCAGTTTTAGCAAAGTTTCTATTATGCAATTCTTTCTACGCAAAAAAAACGTATTATTTTTAGTTTTACTTAAACTACTGACAATCTTCAGGTAATTTATGTGAAAATTATAAAATAAATTTAATTTGAACACTCGGCTCCTGAACAGCTTTGTAAATTTGTTTCTGGAACCTTTTGCAGCTTTGAAATTTGAACAAAGTCCTAAATATTTTTTCTGGATTTTTCCCAAAAATATTTCCCCGCACAGAACAAGCGAAAGTTTATAATACATTATTTGAAAACTCGTCACGCTTGTCGCTGTGAATCACTTGGTTTTTTAAAATTTCGATTTCTTTTAGGTCAATATTTCTAAACAAAACTCTCTCTAAACAGAAAAACGCGTTTTTTCTAAACGTTTTACTGTAAAATACTGCCAAACTGAGCGTCTTTTATGCAAAAAGCTAAGAGATCGATTTTACAAGAAAACTCGTCGTCTTTACAGTTTGTTCTTTTTGTTGTCTTTTTCGACTACCCGTTTTACCTTCGAATTTGGAACACAATCTAAACAAACTTCTCTTGTTTATTTAACAAAAAATTTAAGTTTTCTCAAACGACGACCAGAGAAAGTAAAAGCATATACTTAATCATTTCATTCGAAAACTCGTCACCCTTATCGCTCAGAATTTTTAAGTTTCTTCAAAATTTCCGGTTTTTCCCGTTTGATTTAAATACGAATAACAAATGTTTTCAAGCAATTGTTTCTACAGAAAAGGTAACTCGCCCAGGCACCGGCGCAGTAACTCAGTTCAGTTGCTGACAAAAAGTTACTCATAAAAAATGTTGATGACCTTGTTTAGATCTCCATCGGTAAATGTGTTATAACTCATTGACCGATGGGTTAAACCTCGTTAACTCAGAGAGCGGCAACAACTCAAAAGCGCAACTCAACACAGTGTTACCCAGGCCTATCCATGTATTTAAATATCTTGTTCAGCCACGATCCCGATGTGGTGAAGCGCC
Organism: Dendroctonus ponderosae; assembly: GCF_020466585.1. NCBI lineage: Eukaryota > Metazoa > Arthropoda > Insecta > Coleoptera > Curculionidae > Dendroctonus > Dendroctonus ponderosae. The sequence continues at coordinate 13,682,939 of NW_026018814.1, forward strand.
GTATCGTTAGAAATACTTAAATTTTTGTAACTCATAAGGAGGAAAATCATCTAGCTCCAATTAAATGCCCATAAAAAATTAGATTCCACTGGCTTTCGGTGTAAAATTTTCAACCACACATTTACACCAATATCGTCCTTTTAATACCGTTTCTCGATGAATATGCCGGTTTCCTTAGGACCAGCGGTAGTGAATCATTTTTTTAGAAAAAATCTATATCTTAGACAACTACATCGAGTATCTGGTATGATATGGTATCGTGGTCCTGATAACCCATTCTGACCCGGTGAGCGATAATATTTAACCTACATCTTCCAACCCTCTCAGCATAACGTTAACATAACAGGAAATTCATATTCCCGCAAGAAAATTTTCTTTTTAATCCCCCACCAACATACAAGGGTCGCGTTTTGATGGATAATTTGCCATAGCATAAAATAATAATAACCTGGATGTCTATACACATACAAAGTAATCTTTAAAACGAGAGCGATGTCAGCGCGCAAAATGAAAAGTAACTGCTTATCGCATGAACCGATCTTGTTTTCACCCTCCAAAATTGAGCTTGCCATAGCTATAACAATTCGCGATGTGGGAAATTACTTTTCAGCTAGGGTAATTTTAAATTACGCTGCAAACTTGCCTTTTAATTGGGGGAAAATATCAATCAATAGTGTACAATTGGAGCAACCTTTTTACATTGTTAGAAGTGTGTACTCCTCTTTCTTCTGCTTCAGGCTTCAGTATTATATTTTTTAAATCAAAGTATCTAGCAAAAGCAATTGTCCGGTCTGGCAAAGCTGCTTTCCTTCTTCTTCTTCTTCATTTCTTTGTGATTGAACAATTTCGTGTATTCTTCTGTTATGCCTATCTGTATTGTTTCCTTTGTTTCCCCTTAGTAATTTCCATATCCGCTTTTGTGCCCCATACATCCTAGTGTGTCCATTTCATTGCTAAACATTTGTCAGTACTTTTCCTTAATTTCTCTGATCCCATTGTTGACCTAGTTTCTTGATTTTTTTCAATCTGTTTTGATTTTCAGGTATTAGAGATTCCTTGTATTGTAAAAATGTTTTAAATTTTCCTTTTCACTCTTTTAACTTCTGTGATAAACCAAGTTATGGCTTTCTTGGTGGTTGGTTCTAGTGCGTATTCTTATGGCTTTCTTGGTTTTTTATCGATGTTTTCTTTTAGTTTAGTCAAAGCTGTTTTTGGAGTGTCTAATAATTTTTATGTTCAATTTACAAAGCAAGATCTATAATTCTTCATACCTTTATGAAATAAAGGTAATAGTTAACGTTAAATGCCCAAGTAAGAGATATTGTAAATTTTTAATGCAGTTTAAAAAAGTTTAGTTTTGCAAAAGTATCGTCAGTCAGATTCAAACACAAAATAAAAAATAAAGATTACATTGATGAAGCGGATTATTTTTTTTCACAAACTGTTTGTTGGGTATTTCGCCTCAAACTCTGTTTTTTTAGACAACAAATTTTGAGGCAAAATACCCAACAAACAGTTTGTGAAAAAAACATTTTATAAATTTTTTGGGTTTCCAGTAAGGAGCATATTGCCGATTAAAAGTATCACTCAAAAGTGGTTTAACAACTACAAAATGCCCATTATTTCGGATCTGAGGAATCAAGAGTGTTTTTATTCAGCTCGTTACATTCCTCGTTTCTCTTTGACGAAAATTACGTCGAATTCGAGGCATTTTGACAGACTTAGATTTTTGGAATTAGCAATATCTTTACCGCATCGGCAAAGTGAAGCAGATGCAAAAGTTAAAGTTTTTCTTCATTTATCTATTTGCTAACATTATCTTTTACAGGTTGATATTGGAAATGATTCTCTTGCAATCTATGTAATATAAATATAATTTTAAAAAAGTTTACATTGTTTAATTTCGTTAAATATACCGATTTTCAAGGATTGATATTTTAACTATTTTTCGAGTTTAAAAAGCAGTATGATTTGAATTTTAACAAACTTTGTTGCTGACACCCGTTTTGGCTAAACCGCATTTGAAGCCTAGCCATACTATTTTAATCGTTTAACAATATTTGTCGAATTACATTTATAAATGGAGGTAGTGGCAATTATTACAACTGTTTTGTTCGGACGAAGAAAATTACCTACAACTTGTTGGTTTTCATTTTGAAATCAAAATTGTGATCTAGTACTTTGTTTCTCTCTTACCCCGTATAGTTTTAGCGAATATTAAATGAAATTTGATGTGCATTAGACTTTTTAATATGAATCTACCCGTAAAATCATAAATATGAATATGGTTGATGTTGTACAGAGCCCTTTGCTCCGCATTTAGATAGCTACTTCACTCTACAATTCCATAAAAGTTTCACGGCTCGCTTTAGTCCTAATATGAAAGTTTTCCATTTCAAACCTAGACGAAAAATGTTCTTGCAAAAAAAGGAAATTTTATACCTAAAAACACCTAATCCCAAATAGTGGTAAAGGAAAGGTAAGGCTGATTAAATTCCACGAACTAAGAAAGCTTAAGGGGAGAAATACTTCAGCTTAGAGTAAAAATAATTTTATATATAGGAGATTTAGCTCCCTCTCGTCATATTTCTCGCTTAACTGATAATGGCACATTAAAATTCTGCGGGGAGACTTATTACGTAACTCGAGCGGGACCCTCGCAAAGCCTTGATAACCCGCCGACTGCTCAGGAAATGTAGTTACAGTGCTCAAATGACACATGCATGATGCGATTACAATTATATGAATATGTATAGGCACCCTGGATCAGACTAAAAGCTGAGGGAGAAACGACAATAATTTAATGCAATGAAAAGCCGGACAGTTAAAATGTGGTATTGTTAAATCAAGAGATGTTGCAGTTTCGATCTCTTGCATTGCAATTTGCAGACATATTTACGGTCATACGCTTTTAGACGTAGTATAGGAATAATTCTTTCAATTCTTCAATTTTTAGTTGAAAACTTTTTACACTTTAAGAAATTAATTTTAATTTTCTATCGGTATTCGCTGGATTATGCAGTTGGTCATAGATTTCCCTAGAGAGCAGCAGGCAACATTTTTGCTGTGTGATCTTTGTGATTCGGGTGGAGTCACTTGGTAGAGCAGTTTTGTTTAAAGACCTTTGGTCCTCAACTACAAGTTTATTTTCTTTCAATCGGTATAAATCTACCACCATACTGAAGCAACGGTAATTTTCTCACTTCATTCAGTTTAAAACAATTTTAAGGTATTAAAATTTACCTTTGAACTACTTGTTACTACTATTGGCGGAAAATGCGTGCCTTTCAATGACCATTCTTATTATTTATGTTTTTTCACAAAACTTCTTAACTTCACTTCACAACATCAGTTTTCATTATTTATATACTAAGTTTAGAAACACAATTTAAGTATACAGTCGTATTAAGCGTACACTCATACTTCAGCTCACAGTCGCGCTGATTTATATAGCAATTTGGCAACACTCGAATATTCTGGTCAATTATGGAACATTCCCTATTCTAAATATGTCGAGCTGTCCCTAACTTTCTGCAGCATCTCGCTGGCTGCGTTGCCACCAAATATCGTTTTTTCTCGCTGGCCGCAATACCATTATATTCCCAGTCATCACTTTTACTTAGTCATTTTTTTCCTGCGTTTGCATTTTTTCTTTGGCTCTCAAAACTCTCTGCTGGCTTATAGTTGGCATCTCTCTCATCTGGTAAATCTCTTCGGTAATTTTCTTTTAAACTGTATTCAACTTTCAGGTGTCTCGTTATCTAAATTATTGTCGGTTTGTCTTTTTGCTGAATTATATCACTAACATGATTTTTCGTGCTGCTTTAGTTAATATTCATTGTTTAAGGCAGCAATTTTATATTTTTGTGTACATTATCTATTACAAGAGATGGTTTAGTTTCATCTGACTGTTAATCATGGGCAGAATTTATATTTTCCGGCAGGTCCTAATTATTAGTTTCATATTGTACCATGCAGAAACGGGTTTTGCATTCCATGCGAGTTGTTTCATTAAATATAACATATTGTCGTACATTTGAATTATGATGTTTATATTAAGATCTTGTATGAAAATTTAGCGGAACTATTAAATGAAATACCGTTTTCTAGGTTGGGAATATTTCCCTCAACTATAATTCTCGACGGTTTATCGAATAGCTAAGCCAGTATTTCCCTCAAAAACGGACAGGCACCAATGGCACCAATGGCTCCAACCTCGTCCGCCTGATTCAACTTCCTTAGAACCTTCGTTGTGGGGATTTTAAAAAAGTAAAATATATTGTCGAACTCGTTAAGCTCTTATGTCGAACTCACGCTACCAAGGAATAATTTAGCTACAATGTAATTTCAGGTGGTGACGAATTACGGCCTATTCCCAACCTCAATGCTGTAAGGGCAATGAAGAAACTATGCCAAATTTGCATAAGAAAATGGCAGACAGTAGAATATTTTTTGTAATTTGTCTAAATTGTTACTTGTTTCGACTAATTATTTTTACTGTTGAATTGTTATTAAAACTGATATTTTTTGTATTGCGATTTTAATTCCTCCAATAATCATTTAAGTTTCTTTCAAAAACTATTATTCATAAACCAATGAGATAAATTTGCATCATCGAGTTTCAAGGCTCACTTCAATTCTGAGCTTAGTTATTTTGAAACGCTTTACCTACGCATTTTAATTTTAAATAAAAAAAGTAAAATTTGTGCAATTTTTAAGAAATTTTCAGAGTGATCCGAGTCAACTCTCGGAAATCTTGCTATGAAAAATTTCAAGTTGTTAGTGGTTGTCGGTCAGAAGTTGAGGATTTTTACTTCAAAGCTTGCAACTATTTACAATCACTAATTTTTACACTATAATTTAAAAAATCCGAAAAAATCGAATTCAATACGATATTAAGGAATTTTTATCACATTCGAAAGGAAACGTCTTCTAAATACTACAAACATTTCAAGTTGTTACCTAGTCTAGATTGAGAGCTACGAATTTTTGTACCAAAGAAGGAGTTTGAGTGGAATCGGTAATTTTTCGACCAACTTTCAAAAATCTTTAAAAATGCAGGTTTCAGTGCAATTTTGATAACATTTTTATGTTATGGAGAACAACCCTCAAGTTGTTAGGGGACTCGGTCTCGGTCAGAGTTGAGAATTTTAATCCAGAGCTTGCATCTGTTAATAATCATTAATTTTTACACCATAATTAACAAAATTTTCAAAAATAAAGTCTCAGTACGATTTAAAGGAAATTTTTTATCATGCTCAGCATGAAGCTTTTTTTATAGACTGTAAAAATGTCAAGTTGCCTGCTCTAGATTGATAGTTACTGATTTTTTAACCAGGCTTGATTGAAAACGTGCATTTTTAGGCCAACTTTTAAAAAACTTCGAACAATCAACTTTTAGCGAAATTTTCATCACATTTTGCGCGTTTTTAGAATCAACTCTTTTCCATACATTGTGAGCATTTTAACTTGTTAGTGGCTATCGGTCAAAAGTTGGGAATTTTTAATCGAGAGCTTGCAACTGTTTAAAATAATTTCATTCAGTTCAAAAAAATCAAGTTTCAGTAAGATTTAAAGAAAAGTTTTACCACGTTCAATATGAAGGTTCTTCTATAGACTACACAACTTTCAAGTTGCTACTCGCTCTAGATTGATCACCATCAATTTTGAAACCAGAGGAGGTATTAGATTGGAAGCGCTCATTTTTAGACTAACTTTAAAGAAACTTAAAAAAATTGGTTTCAGTGCAATTTTCTTCAAATTTTCATTATTTTCAAAATAAACTTCCAAACTCCAAACTTTTCAAAAAAATATATCATCTATAAACTGTGAGAACTTTTTACACAACAAGTTTTTAGTGCGTATGGGTCACAAACTGCGAATTTTTAATCGAGAGCTTGCAACTGTTTATAATCAATAACTTTTACACCATAATTTATAAAGTTCTACAAAATCAAGATTCAGTACTATAAAAAAAAACGTTTTATAATGATTAACATGAAATTTCTTAGATATACTATCAACATTTCAAGTTGTTAGCTGCTCTAGATTGAGCGCCATAAATTTTGTAGCCAGAGGTGGTATTTGATTGAAAACGTTCATTTTTAGATCAACTTTAAAAAAGCTTTAAAAGATCAGAATTCAGTGCAATTTTCTTCCAATTTTCATGGTTTTCAAAATAAACTTTCTTCTATAAGATGTGAGAACTTTTAGTTGTTAGTGGGTCTGGGTCAGAGTTGAGAAATTTTAATCCAGATCTTGCGACTGTTTATTATTCATTAATTTTTACACTGTAATTTACAAAATTTAAAAAAATAAATTTTCACTACGATTTTAAGAAAAGTTTCATCACGCTCAATATTAAGCTTCTTCTACAGACTACAAACATTTCAAGTTGCGACCGGCTCTAGATTGATAGGTACGATTTTTTTAACTAGAGGAGGTACTTGGATTGAAAACTCTCATGTTAAGACCAACTTTAGTTGACAGATAGATAGACAAATAGTTTTCAAGCATCAAGTTTTATAGTAATTTTTACCAAATTTTCAACGTTTTTAATACCATCTTTGTTCTATAGATTGTCAGATTTTCACGTTGTTAGTGTGACTGGGTCAGAAGTTGCGAATTTTCAATTTAAAATTTCAAACTGTTTATAATCCTAAGTTTTATGCCATAGTTTACAAGAATCCAATAATCAAGTTTCAGGACGATATTTAGAAAAGTCATTACCTTTAACACGAATCTTCTCCTATAGACTGAAAACATACTTAGTTGCTACTTGTTCTAGATTGATAGATACGGATTTTTTAACCAGAGGAGGCACTCGGATGGAATTAAAACTTCTTGGAAACTTTTCAACGCTTTTAGAACCAACTTTGGTTTTATAGACATATGGGAATTTTACGTTGTTAGTGGGTCTGGGCCAGAAGTTGAGAATCCAAAGSTTGAACTTAGTAATTTTCATTAATTTTACACAATAATTTATAAAATTTTGCACATTCTAAAAATGAAGTTTTTCTATAGACTAMATTTCAAGTTTTAACCAGACTTGATTGGAAAAGTTCATTTTTATACCAACTTTTACAAGGCTCTCAAAAATCAGGTTTCCGCGCAATTGCCTCAAAATGTTCAGAATTTTCAGAAACAAGCTACTTCAATACAATGTGAGAATTTCAAGTTGTTAGTCGCTCTCGGTCAGAAGTTGAGAATTTTTAATCGAGTRCTTGCGTCTTTCATTTTTACACCATAATTTACAAAATTCCAAAAACTCAGTTTTTAGTATGATTTAAAGTCTCATGTTCAAAGTGAAGTTTTTTCTACAGAATACAAAAATTCCAAGTTGCTACCCGCTTTAGATTGATAGCTTCGAATTTCTTAACCAGCGGAGGAGCTTGATTGGAAACGTTTATTTTTCGGCAACTTTTCGAAAGCTTTAAAAATTAAGTTTCAGTTCAATTACTACCAAATTTTCGGCATGTTTAGAATGAAATCCTTTCTATACTTTGAGATAATTTCAAGTTGTAGGTGGTTCTCGGTCAAATTTTTTTTTATTAAGTGTTTAATRATTATAATCATTAATCCTTAGGCCATAAGTCAGAAAGCTCTAAAAAATCAAAGAAACAATTCTGAGTCAGAATAATTCTATCGATTCAAATKATTAAAAATAGTTGATTTTTCGAACAAAGCATCTCTATGTTATCCRCAAAACRCATATTCTACAAAATTTTAATTAAGAGCCACTAGTCAATTCTCAACTGTCAGTGGTTCACTAGGGTTTGACTTASAAACACTAAGTAATGAAGAAACTCCGCTWACATCTTTAATTATATCAAAATATTCGGAATTTTTACTATGTAAGTTTTTTGAGATGCTCCATATATTTTCCTACTTATGTGACTTATAATATAGAAATTATTGTCTATTAAAATAGATTTGTATTTTAAAAATAACTCAAAATAACSACCAATTTTGCCCGTTCTTGTGCAGTGTATAATTCAATAAAACAATAACAATATCAAGAGTTAAAATTGGGTTTGCTGTTTAATTTGAGTCTAGCGTTAATTTTGGGACTCACTTTATACGGCTATTCTATTACACAAAAACTTTTCAAACAAGTGTCTCATTATGCTACTCTGATACGTTACCCGTGATSATTGTATAAACATTTCAGCTTTGCTCATCCATTCAAATWTAATCTGATAAAATCRGATATTCTTCCGGTTTACACTAATCATAATTGCTCAATCATTAAGTAAAATTGATGAATGTACCCCAAAAATTGCAAATACTGGCACATTAAACAGTCATTAGCAACTGTATATCGTTGGATGTTCAATAGTGCAATTAACTGAACTTACTGAAAATGATAACAAATTTTCAACATAAAAAATTTACCAGCTGCTGTTAAAATGCTGTCTTTCAAATTAATAATTTTGCTGTCGTTCTTCCTCCAGATTGAGGTAAGGCAAGTGAGTTGCATAATATTTGTCATCTTAATATTCCCAAATTATCGAACCTTTTGATTATTTGTTTAAAATTAATTAATTAATTAATTTCCACATCATTTGATCTCGTAGTTTGATGCGAAATCAAACAGGATTCATTATTGTTGTACAAATGTATCTGCAATTTTATTACAGATGCTGCGATTGATTCATGAATACGCAAAACTGACAGAAGAAAGAAGTGTTTGTGAGGATAAGCTCAATATTACTGGCTTTGATTTTCACAAATATAACAGAACAACTAAAGCGTTATCGGTTAATTTCACAGTGCTCGAAGATGTCACTATTGATAATGACTTGGAGGTGTGGTGAGAGTTCCTAGTTAATTTTTAACTTAACAAACTTGGCAGATTACGTAAAAAATGTATTAAAAATTGCAGTTTAAAGTCCTTAAAGGGAACGCTTTATAGTCAGTTGCATCACAAAAATGATTTCTTTTTTTCTCTTTGTCTTTTAAATATTTTTAGTAAAGAGATTGACGGGAGGAAAATTGAGTTTGTTAATCTTTATATTTAAATTGTATTTACATACGTAAAAGCGATTTTAGGCATCGGCATTTTAAGAGTAAGTTAATTCGAAAATAAAAAACATTGTTGAATTATGTTAGCTCATTGATGAGTTGCTTCAACGTTTTCAGATAAAAACCACATTGTACTTATGGAAAAACAATGATTATAAAAAAACACCATTTATGTGGTCAATGCAGACTTGCAAGGTCCTGGACAACAATAACTTTGGAATTCAGCTTTTGATGAAGGATTCTACTACGCAGAAATGCCCATTGCTGAAGGTACATAATTTATTGTTTGTCTCTACTCCAAACCACAAAATCATTGAATTTTCAGAAGGATTTTTACTTTTATTCAAAGCAAAGTAATTGTTACGCTACGCTAAATAACACAGCCACACAACCAAAAAACATTTTTTTGATCTGGTCTTGTGCCACTCATATCCTGTAGACCTGCTGAGTCAGTTTGACCTTATAAGGTCAGGATCAAGCTCATTCCAAGGTATAATTGAGAAAGACCCATTTAGGCGGAAAAAATCGATACATCTGTACGCTTTGGTCAAAAGAGACGTTAAAGCGAGGTAAACTACCATCCATGCCTTATAAACATAGGGAAATAATAAAACTAAATAAAATCGGTTTCCAACTTTAACTCAAATTTTCAAGTTTAAACTTTTATCTCTTCCAATCGATTTAATTGAATTTGAAAGCTTTATTATCCCTCTATCGATCTATGTTCTCGCCAATTCAATCGAATTATTTGTTGAATTTTTCGAAATTTTTGTTTACATAAAAACATGGGCAAGTCGAAAATTCTCGAATATTTTTTCGATTCATTCGATTCATTATTCAGTCTGGATAACCATAACATTGTCATTAACCAAATCTTTTAGCTATGTTTCGGTTTAACTAGAATATATTCATCATCATTTTTCGATTTTTGGGTTTCAGTTGATCGGTACCAAAATTTACCGATTACATGGAGTTAGCTCGAGTTCCTCCCCTCCACTTTACCTAAACGATTTGACATGAAGTTGATTTGTATTTGTCTCAATTCCAAATCAAAATCAATACTAATTGTTAATTTGTGTCAATTTCGCCCAATTGTCATTTGACAGTTTTATTCAATTTTAAAAATTTCCCCTCCATAAGAGTTTGTGCAAACTTTTTGTCTTCCCCCTGTAGCTCATACAGGAATTTTTTTTGGAACCAACCGATGTCGATTTTTCTTGTAACTTTTGCATATCTAATCACCTCCCAAGGAATAGACCGAAAAAAAAATGTTCATAAAATTTTTTTTATGGGAAACCGATTTTGAGATTTTACATTTTATTTTTTGTCTCGCAAACGACGCTTCCTATCGAAAAAAGCTATTCTTTACAAACTCGGGCTTATCGAGCGCTATCCAGTAGTATTTTGTCCAACTTTCCAGCTTTAATAGTTTTCAAGAAAATTGAAAATATGGTTTTCAAAAAACTGAAAATATCTCGATAACCAAACGAGCTGAACCGAATATAATCAGTCCATTTCGTCTCTTTTCTTCCGCTTAAATGGTTCTTTCGCAATTTAGCTTTGAACTATCCTTGATCCTGATCTGATAGAGTCAAACTGACTGCGGATTCCTAATCCTCCATAATCCATACGTACATAGCAATTCCAGAAAGAAATGTTGTAAATCGTTTAAACTATTTATTTATTTGTCATAAAATTAAGATTTTGAGTTTTTACATTTTTTAATAATATTATTTATAATTAAATAAACGGAGCAATCAACTTGTAGTGAAATTAATGTTTTTTTCGGATTTTTAGGCCGTCATTCGGTAGAATTTCTTCTTGACGTTTCGCAAGCACGAGTGGCTTGCATCTTCAGAAGCGGTTTGCTTGAACGCTTACACTGTTCTGATCCATCAGAAACATATTATACGCCATTGAGAAAAAAAATAACTTTTAGTTTATATTTAATTTAAAAACGATGAATTGATTTTGCAAAGCTCTACTACGTGCATGGTATTCATAAAATTCTTTTTTACAGGGAAAACATTATATTCGCAATGTTTCGCCTCCTGACTTGCAAGGATGGCCAAGCGTCATTCCAGAAGGAAAATGGAAATTGAACATTGAATATTATAAGCAGAAACAGTATTGCTTTACGGTTGAATGGTTTGCGATTATTAGTAAGAATTAAATTTAATGTACTTATAGTTGAATTAAACAAGGACCAGTACAGTTTTGCAACAAAAATTTATTTTTTAATGTGAATTTGATAATTCGCATTAATTTTCATTCTATTGTACTTCAAATATTTTTCATCAATCGCTAACGTCCTATAATTTAATTTAAAAAGGTAAGGTTTCACAGCCTATATAAGACAGTTGAAGCTCAAAATACTGAAAATTGTACACAAATCGTCTTAATTCCTGATTTTTATTGACTTGAAAAAGTTGGCATAAAAATGGACGTTTTCGCGCAAAAGCACTTATTGCTTCAAAAATCCCAACTTGCAATCTAGAGCAAGGAGACCCTTGAAACTTTCACAGTTCATTGACGACAGTGGAAGCTCAAAATAGTGGAAATATTGACCAACTCGCCTCAATCCCTGATTTTTGCCGACTTGGAAAAGGTGGCATAAAAATGGACGTTTTCACCCAAAAGCACTCATTGCTTCAAAAATCCCAACTTCCAATCTAGCGCAAGGAGACCATTGCAACTTTCACCATTCACAGAAGACGGTTAAAGCTCCAAATGTTGAAACTTTTGCCCAAATCACCTTAAGTTCTGATTTTTTCCGACTTGGAACAGTTGGCATAAAAATGGGCGTTTTCGCCCAAAAGCACTCATTGCTTCAAAAATCCCAACTTTCCTTCTAGAGCATGTAGAAACTTAAAACTTTCATAGTCTATAGAAGACCGCTGAAGCTTAAAATACTGAAAATAATGCCCAAATCACTGCTCTCATTTCTTCAAAAATGTTTACCAATTTTTACAAAAGACCATTGAATCTTTCACAGTTCACAGACGAGAGTTGAAGCTCAAAATATTGAAAATTTTGCCCAAATCACCTTAGATCCTGATTTTTGCCGACTTGGAAAAGTTGGCATAAAAATGGATGTTTTCGCTCAAAAGACCTCATTGCTTGAAAAATCCATTATCATTCTAGAACAGGTATACACTTGAAACTTTCATTGTATATAGAAGACAGTTGTAGCTCAAAACTCTGAAAATATTGCCTAAATCGCCTTAATCTCTTACTTTTACCCATTTGGAAAAGTTGGCACAAAAATGGGCGTTTTCGCCCGAAAGCGCTCTTTGCTTCGAAAACGTCCAACTTCCAATCTGGAGCAAGCAAACCCTTGAAACTTTCACGGTCGATAGAAGACCGTTTACACGTTTCCGAAAACAGCCTTCGTCTTGAAGAACATGGTCTTTTTCTTGTGTTCTGACATACATAATCTTGCTCGTAGTCTTGCTAACCGAAAGACCAGTCTCGATAACCAAAAAAATATAGATATTGGCGAATCGTAGCTTCAAATAATACTTGAAGATAAGATAAGTGCTGGTTTATTAATGAAATATACTTTAAAAATTAGTTAATAATGTGTTTGAAGTTTCTTCTGCAAAATTCAACTCCGCGCTATTACTTATTAGAAACTGTACGAGATACTTATATTTACATCTGATTACTAATCAAGTAACTCACGCACGACAAGATAAAAGTATGATGAAAGGTCCGTGCAGGTTGGGGAGTCGGGACGCCTTTGAGTGTGAGATAGAAATGAGATGATAATGTATATGATAATGTATTATATCTGTAGAGGACATCTCGAAACTCAATTATGTCCTAACGACGTGAAATAGTAATCAATGATATGGCGCTAGCGAAAAGTAAGGAAAAGTAACGGAAGTCGGATCGAGACTCACATCAGTCAAAGCACGGTCCATTACACAGCCGGGCTAAGCGATAGCGGGTAATGGCTGAAAACCGGAGATGAATGGCCGGCTGAAAAGCTAGCCGCTCGCTGGAAATTATCCACGTAAGCCTGGGCCAACGGCGGACTCCGACAAGCTATGGTAATTTTTGGACCGGGACAAAAACGACGGGATTTCAGGAAGGGACACTGAACTTAAAGCGCAACGTAATTTGGAAAACGGCACATTTAAACCGCAAATTCTTTACAGCACCCTATATAATTCCATTGCTGATTTATCGCTTTTAGATCTCTGATATGAGCTTAACGAAAGTACAATAAAACGTAATTGCTTTGGTTTATTTTCCCAAATAATCCGAGCATTATACAATTCTGATTACTAATAAATCACTTTAACCCGCTCAGCCACACATTTTCGCACCACCGCTATTTTGAAAATTTCCTATTTCTATTTTATTGAAGATATTCAAGTCAATTGACCGTGTTTGCAGGACAACGAAAAGGTCTGGTGAAAGTTGCACAAATATGATTTTTGAACAAAATTACGATTCTACATGTTGGTATATTGTTTTACCCAAAAATAGGGACTATACGATACTGAGAGAGTATCGATACTTACTCAAATGAGTAGTAACCGAATCATCTTGCGATACTACTCATATGAGTATTCTGAAAGTATCGATACTTACTCAAATGAGCCATACTTACTCAATTGAGTGACCCTACGTATAATCGTCATGAGTTTTTCAAGACCGAAATTAACTGTTACCGTCAATTTTAACTGTAAAAAAGCCGTTTAAATA
>NW_026018814.1:13697116-13721107 GCF_020466585.1 Dendroctonus ponderosae
CTATAGCTACACAAGCTTCACATTTTTTGTGGGTCATCTTTTTTAAATAAGCTGCACTAAGTAGGTATCTTAAAATTAGGTTGTAGCACGTTCAGAAAGCGTAAAAATCCTTCTCCTTCCACAATGTAGGAAGGCAATAATTGCAAACAAAAAACGCTAATGCCTGCACTATTTTGTTGTATTTTGAACCTCCCTCCAAAATAGATATATCTATTATATTGAATAAAGAAAAAGTACTAGAAATAATGTATTTTCCTTATTGGCCGAAACTTGTAAAAATGCGTTTTCTAAAGTCCTTTGTGGAGGTATGTTACTATCCGTACTAGCATCAAAAAAACTTTTTAATTCCGACATGTTTTCTAATTTATAACCGCTAGATGTTGATGGCTGTGAGATATCCACCTCAAGTTCTTCAATAGACTTCACAAAATATCCTATATCTTCATAAATATATGTTCTGTGACTTTGTGCAGTGTTTACACTTTTGATAATTCAATTCGAAACGAGTACTTTATTTCGATACCAAGTATTTGTTTCGAAAGAACGAATGAATTACCAAAGTATTCGGTATCGAAATCAAAAGAATGGAAGTCCTACTTGTATTTACTTGTACCGAATAATCCCTATCTAAGAGGAGACACTTCATGTAAGGGTGTCATAACGCATATTGATCTAATTGACCTAGTGGTAATATGGTACCAATGTATATATGGTATAAAAGTCAGGCTGGGTCAGTAAGGGTGACAACTCACGTTTAATGATGTTTATCAATTTTTACTATTTTCAGTTCAGTTAAGACGATTGACAACAGTCTTGACTGTGAAAGTAGGGTTACAGTTTTGATAATTTGATTATTTACGACGATGCGATACTTTGAATCGATACGAGTACTTTATTTCGACACCAAGTATTGGTATCGAAAGAACGATTGAATTACCAAAGTACTCGGTATCGAAACAAAAGTATCGAATACCTACTTGTATTTACTTGTATCGAATCATCCCTACSCAAAAACCAAAACAACACCATGCATGCAAGCAAATAATTGTTCGCAAAYATGTAAGCGTTGCCGATTATCTGTGATCACTGATCAATTGATTTAATTGTACTGTTGGAGAAACTTTACAATGTAAAGGGTGATCCAATAAGAACGACGGTAGACGTAGAAGTAGACAGCAGGAGGTTAAGTAAAATGGAGCGGTTCAATACACAACAACGAATTCTCATTGTGAAAAATTATAATCAAAGTGGTGGACGTTTTGCAGCCACAGTTTGCAAAATGTGTACAATTATGGGCCATCGGAATGCTCCAACTGAAGCCACTGTGAGAAAACTAATGAAGAAATTTCAGGAAACTGGGTCTGTTAATGCAGCGAAAACAGAAACACGCGTTCGTCCTGGTCGCTCGACTGAAAATATCGCAGCAGTACGTGCAAATGTTGAGGAAATCCCAACTACATCAATTTGGCATAGAGCTTAGGAAATTGGTCTTTCCACAACCACTATGCATCAAATTTTAACAAAATATTCTAAGTCTCCGGGTGGACGGGTCCCTGCTGGTTTTCCTTATCATAAAATGCGTGGTCGTTTATCGTCGGTCATACTCTTCATGTGTTTATACCTCTTCTCCTCTGCTTTCTCCATCTTACCACATCCTGTACGTCGCATTGTGCTATATATCAGTGTTTCTTACGTGGTCACTTCCCCGATATTCTTCTCAGTGCTGACTTGCGGCGACTCGTAGCAGGTCTTGTTGGTGTGCTCTCTCGCTTCTATACCATATGCCATTATTATCCTGACGCATGTCTTCGTCATATTTTGATCTTGCTCTCCTTTCGTATGTAAGGATTAGCCCATACAGTTTTCCTTAGGCATCCTGATATAAGGGCTGATTTGCTAATTTGGTTTCTCAGGTCCTTTACTCGGGTTGCGAGCGCTGGACCTGCACATATATCTAAATTTCCCGACGTGCTCCATGGGTTTATTATCTATTACCAGCGTGTCTCTCATTGGTCCCTGAGCGATGGTAATGGTTTTCGTTTTATTTTGATCTGATAGAACTTAAATAACTGTTTCTGTAGGTCATTCTCACTGTCTGCGCATATTGCAGCGTCGTTGGTGTAGCAGACCATGCTGATAGCCCTATTGTTCATTCTGTATCCCGAGGATGTTACTTCTTCTATAATTTTGTCCATCATCAGCATCTCGTATTCGATGTTATTCGATATTATATGTTCGATATTATTCGGTGAATTAACTTCTGCTCAATTTGTACCGGTGTAAAAGTCATAGACCAAAGATTTATGCCCGGTTTCTGAAACGATCTTTATAACAATAGCGTAAACGGGTCTATAATTCGGAAAAAAGGGTTTCTAAAACGTTGGATAAGAGCTAGCGGTTCGTTACATTGAAGAACCGATAAACGGTCGCTCTTGGACCTTTATCGGTTCTATAAGTTGTAGGAGCAGCGCACGCAAGCGTATTCGCTATTAGTGTCAAAAGACATACGCAATCAGCTGCGAGCAGAGAACACGTTTTGGGAAAACAATAATAACATTTTTGGGAGCAAAATTTGTATGTGAAAGGGAAGCAAAGTTTTTGAATATAATGGAAGAATCCACTTCGGACTCATCTAACGAGAAAGTTTTCGCTGTTCTTAATAGTGAAATAATTCGCCATTTTCGATCACGGAATGATCATTTTGAGAAATACAGCGAAGATGAATTCCGAGATCGTTTTAGTTTAACCAAAAACGTTGTTCACTACCTAGAAGAGCTACTTCAGGAACAAATACAGCCAGTGATACAGATAAACCACAGTTTATCTGTTTGCGAACAATTGCTGATTACTCTAAGGTTTTATGCAACAGGTAGAATGACAAAATATATTTGCACAGTTTGTATTTATTTGATCTTTTCTTCGTAGCCCAACACTTATAGCTTGTAATATTAAATAGGCACCAGAGCTCTAAAGTAAAATAAACCGGACATTTTTTTTTGATTACACAAGTCGCTATAACCGGTATTTACAAATTCTTCTTCTTCGTTACATGGCTTTGTCCACAGAATACCAAACTTTGCCTACTTTATAGACTCGATAGTTATGGATCACTAGCTTTGACGTTAAGACACGTTGTGAAACCCCCCATAAGTTATAGAACCTACAACTTTAGCGGGCCGATAGTTATCAAACCAATAAGGGAATCTGCCAGAAACCGGGCATTAATGAGTCCTTATATCCTGTGTATCTTACATACATGGTAGGGATGCATCATCTGATAATTCCTTCCCTCGATTCAAAGTTCGCTTTGGGCTTCAACACTCTTATGCCCGGTTGCACCGTTTGACTAAACAGTGATTAAAAATTTAATCGTCGTTTAGTTTGAAAAATGTGTTGTACCGTCGCTTAACCACTGTTTTGTGTATTCTAAACAACGATTATATTAACCGGCACTTTTTCGCTGATTAGCGCCCGATTAAGGACCGTTTAGTATATTTTCTTGATTTTTTTTACTACGGGTGACAGTGGCTATGGTCTTAGATCCTATTTGTTAGCCCCTTTAGTTAATCCTGCCACAAGAGCCGAAAGGCTATACAATAAGTCCAATATTCGAAAAGGAAACGTGATCGAAAGATGTTTGGGAGTTTGGAAAAGTAGGTTTCCCGTTTTGGCGTATGGCTTGAGAGTAAAACTGGAGACCATATAAAATGGCAAAAAATATGGGTGAAGAAAATCCTCTTTTGCTTGCAGATATTAATGAGGAACTAAATTATTTAATTGCTGTTAGGGAAGCAGACACTGTACCAGAACCACACAGCCAAGCTTTAGTTAACAACTTTAGAAGTCAACTTGTAAATTATTATTTTTCTAGGCTTTAAATTACGAAGGAAATATACCTTTGGAAGTAATTCGTATTTTTTAATACCTATTAGAGTGAGTTACGCTATAAAGAAGTTTCTTACGTTGCCTTTGACCTTGTACGGAGTCTTAATTTTTAAGTTTTTTCAATAAAAATTAATATAAACACCCATTTTAATGTCAAAAGATATTAAGTTTTTTCTTCTAGTAACCTAAGCCAAAAAAGCGGAGGTGCCATAGTGATTCTCTGATTAACTATCAGACGATTAGTTTGCGACGGTGCAATGCATTTTTTTTAACACCGGTTAAGATATAATCAGTGTTTAGCTAATCAGTGTTTAAAGCGAAAACGGTGCAACCGGGCGTTATTGTGTACAAGACAAATAGCTATAACATTGAGCATGAAGAAAATCATGTAAATGATATTTAAATATTTCAATTATTTTATATAAATTAAAACACGTCAAACTCAGGTTCCTTTCAAATATGCTTATATTTTGAATTAAAAATTTCCAAAGTGCACTGACCTAATTTTTCAATAATTTGTCAGATATCCCGTATAAGAAACTACTAATCTAGAACTGTTAAAAATAAAATCTTGCATTGTCGCGATCACTAATCCAAAGCAAACATACTCCAACGGATGTATAAACCAGATAAGTGGTAGTAAAAGCAAGAGGGTGATTTATTTCACAAAAAAACAATACAGACCGCGTGGATATATCACTATAAAAATGAGATAAAATGGTCTTCTCATAATAGTTTGATTCGACTTTATGTGATCACCTCGTTTGGTTTACGAGGCCAGTCTGTGGCCGCTACTTTTGCACTTGATGGGCGCTTTCAGTATACTTTTATAGGATAATAAGACCCACGACGAGTGTCATAATGTTAGACTTTATGATCTCTTAAAGGATCTCGCCAAAACACACAGCAAATAATTTATTTTGATTAGACTGAAATCTAAATAATCTAAAAGTTGAATTTGTGTATTTCTTCTATATATTTATTATTTTTGAAGACAATTTACATTGTTTAATATAAACAGCTCAATAAAATGTAAGTTTCACAGCCAAATTTGCGCAAAATTAAACACTTCGGATCGATTTTCTGCAGAGTGGCAAATGATAAAATGCAAAATTGCAAAAAGTTAGGCATTTTCCTAGCTCAAAAAAACATATTTATTTGGATCTCAACAACAAAAGCATAAAGTTAAACTAAATAGCTCAAAACGGGATTCGAATTTTTCGGTCCTCTTTTATTTAAAGGGCGGTTGAAAATACAAGGTACAATATTGCTCACAATTTAACACTGAATCAAGATTAATGTGTCCAAGTAGTTCCAATTACTAGTATTTACTAGTTTTTTTTGCCCAAAATTTCATGTGTGGACGCAAAATTTTATTGGTAGAGGTCGATGATTTGCAAAAAAATAAAATTCTTTCAAATACCCTAAAAACCGTAAATTTGCTCAATTGGGAAGCGCCTCAGATCAAAAGCAGTTAAAAAGCTCGCATGTAAAATTTTTGTTCTTTTACCTAAAATTTCATATGAGTGGAAGTCGATGTTGTGCAAAAAAATTAAATTTTTTCAAATGCCCCAAGAACCGTAAGTATGCATAATTGGGAAGCTCCTTAGGTCTAGGTCGAAAGCAGTAAAAAACTACGCGTGTTAAATTTTTGTGGTTTTTTCCCAAAGTTTCATGTGGAGGTCAATGTTTCGCAAAAAAATGTCTCTAAATGCCCCAAAAACCGTAATTTTGCATAATTGAGAAGCTCTTTAGTTCAAAAGCTGTCAAAAAACTCGCATGTTAAATTTTTGTGAAATTTGCGCAAAATTTCATGCGTGGAATTCGATGTTTTGCAAAAAAAAATAAAATCATTCCATATACCCCGAGCTGTAAATTTGCACAATTGGAAAGCGTCTCAGATCAAAAGCAGTTAAAAAGCTCGCATGTGAAATTTTTGTTTTTTTACCCAAAATTTCATGAGATTTTTTCGATTTTTTGCAAAAAAATAAAATCTTTCCAAATGCCCCAAGAACCGTGAGTATACATAATTGGGAAGCTCCTTAGGTCAAAAGCAGTAAAAAAGTACGTGTGTTAGATTTATGTGTTTTTTTCCCAAAATTTCATGAGTGGAGGCCAATGTTTTGAAAAAAATGTTTCGAAATGCCCCAAAAACCGCAAATTTGCATAATTCGGACGCTCTTCAGTTTAAAAGATGTTAAAAAATTCGTATGTTAAATTTTTGTGTTTTTTGCCCAAATTTTCATTAGTGAATTAATTGGGAAGCTCTTCAGATCAAACGCAGTTAAAAAGCTCGCATGTCAAATTTTTTTTGCCCAAAATTTCTTGAATGGAGGTCGATGTTTTGCAAAAAAAGTCCAATTACCCCCAGAACCGTAAATTTGCATAGTTGGGAAGCGACTTAGATTCGGAATTAGTACGGATTGAAGACATTTCACTCAAATCACGTTTTTTTATTTTGCTTATTAATTGAATTAATACAACGCTGAATTTTTAGAGTAAAGTAATATTTGAAATCTCATTTACTTCAATTTTCTTCTATCTACAATAGTAATTCACTCAGCACACAGTAAGTGCAATCCACACTAGCAATTAGAACTACTAGGGCGTGGCACATGTTGAAATGCTTCACCACACATTAATCTTCATTCAGTGTTAAATTGTTAAAATCTGGTTTAGTAAACCTTGGTGGTTTTTTGCAATAAAACATTTGTTACGTATGTTGTTTCAATATTGTGCCATTGGTCGCTTTAAAATCAACCTTTCTCCTCATTCGCTTTCCGTGAATGCCCTCTGCTTAGTCACGGGCGATTATTGTTAATCCATCTTTAAGTCAGTCATGTATAACACTGAATATTATTATCTATATTGCTTAATACGATAAGGATATAGATCTGTATTATGCAATCCTGGTTATAGTTCCGGTAGTTATAATCCGATCTACAATTGTTTGCTACGGCACGCCAAAGATCCTTTTTATGGGAATTTTAGTTGACGGTGCCAACGTTATTCTTGGGTAGTGTTTACATAAATAGATCTCGATTATTATGGGGACCAGGCCGCCTTTAAACTGCAAAAGAATACAAACATTTCTGTTTTTGTTGTTGTTTTATTGAACTAAATTAGGTTTTAGCACACAATTATTCCACTAGAGGGATTACAATTCGGCTGTCCCAGTTTTTAACTTTTTTTCTTAAATGTGGAGCTTTAGAGCACTAGATGTATCCCCTAGAAGTCAAATTTGTAAATTTGATACGTTTCTGTTCATCTTCAGGAATCAGCTACTAGTAATAAGTAGAAGTCAATGTAGACGAGTAATCGATTGAAAACTCATCAACTTCAAATAATTCTTTTTTTGTAATATAGCCGACCTAGTGTTATTCAAATTCTCAGTGCAGAGGTCCATAAGAATTTTAAAAAAACATGCTGTAAGTAACAGTTAAAAGCTTAATTTTCTTTCGCCAAAAATCTAGTAGTTTAACATTTTGCACGATTTGAAGTAAAATTCCTATAACTCTTTGTATAATGGAAAAAGTCAGTCTATGGTAAAAAAATATTTGGCTAAATCATATTGTTTTTGCTTAAATTAAGCCATAATCATAGATAATGTGAGAATCTTCAATTACTTCAATTACTTCAACTACTGCTATTCATAACCGACTGTTCTGTATAAAAGTCTTGAAACATTACATGTACTGAGTCATTGCCTTAACTCGATAAACATTTTCGGTATGTCCGCATTTGCTTCTTAAAACTGGTCTCAACAAATGTATTTCTTGTAAAAAAATGTTACATGGACAGTGAACGGGTGAACTTGCCGAAGTGCCATATCATTTGGTAACAAAGCCATTTTCATTAACCCACATTGAGCAATTTTAGTACATATTGGAATCAACCTTGCATCGCAAGATCGAGCCACTAAAAATTCTTACATGAAATGAACAACCTTGTCAAGGTTGGACAAAATACGACTACCGGATCAGTGAAAGGTGATAAAATACATACTGCAGATCAAACGCTCCATCAGCCACGTCTTAATCCGACACGGAATCATCTGAAAAATAAAAAACTAAATTATAACATTGATTTTATTTGCTTATGTGGACAATTCGATATACTAATGATTATACTATTTTACTCGATATACTATTTTAGAATAACTGATGCTTCAGTTCCAATTTTAAATGTTTACTCTCAATGGCTTGCTATAAACATCCTGATAACGTAATTTAGGGACATCTGCATACCAAAATTTATGTCAGATATTCCATTTTTTTAAGCGATATTTACCATTTTAAAATTTAGTACAAAAACCGATATCAGAAGTTAATGTAGAAATGTGCCATTGTTGCTATACCAAAGCATACTATGGACTTAAGTTGCCTGTATGAGTTCGAATGCACCTTGTGTTGTGCTGTTATCTCATTACCTAATTAACAGAAATGTCTACCTCAGTTTAATTAATTACCTTTTTGATTGAATTTCTTATTTAATTAGGCATGGGTAACTCAGTTAATTTTCAGGAGTTGGAACAATGTTGCCGAAATGGCTTATTGCGTCAACCCAACGCACCGACGCAGTAACTCACTGCAGCGGTGAGGAACTCACCGCTGCAGTTAAGTTGCAGTCACCGTATTGGTTAAATGTTGCTCCTAAAAAATTTGGTGACCTTTTTTTGTTAAGTGTTGAAATTCCAACCCCGGGCCTCGAAAACAGTTAATCCGCCCCTGGGTTAAATGCTAATCGTAATTAAATGTGCGGCGACAACATTTCGAACTTCACTCATCGTTAAGAAAATTTTCGCAGGATTTGAAAGAACTATTGTGGCACACATTTTGAATTGAGTTTTTCAAAAACGAATTTCTCAGAAACGAAAAATACTCTAAAAGTTCAGTTGTGTGTTCAGTAAAGAAGAGTGCGCTCTCAATGTCGTCAAAATTCCTTTAAACCTTCAAAAGTTCATTAAAATCGCAAGAAATCATTAATTTGCGCGCTTCGTCAATGTTGATTTGAAAATGAACGCTTTTACTTTTCAGTTAAAAATTCCAACTTTCAAAGTAAAGCCAGTAGAATCTTAGAAGACTCACAATCAGTAGAAAACTGTTTTTAATGAAATTTTGGCGTAAACTTGCACGTAACTGCCTGATATTCACATTTTGTGTGACTTTTTGTGACAAATACACCCGAGTTTACTCATACACGTTGTTATAATGAGTTACTGAATCGAGTTACCAATTCTCTATTCAATCGTATAAAAACGAACTCTGTGCCTCAAATGGTTCTTGGGCAACGTCAAAAAAGGTGGGTCAGGTTTCAGTCGATTTCGTAATTAAAAAAAAAACAGTTAAATTAAAACTCTTAATTTTTTAATAAAGAACGTAAAACTGTAAAACTATTGCTTGGAGACAATCTTCAGATGAGCTTGACGTTAAAATACAAAGCCGCCCAAAATATTCCCAAAGTTTAAACATTTCTTGTGAAGGAATCAATAGTTTAATTAGCACCAAATTCACACTATCAGTAAGCTGTTGCTTCTTCTATTGAATTCTGGAACCGAAATTTCCATATCTGAAGCGGTCCTTTAAGAAAAAATACAAAGGCGCCCAAACGATTCTCATAGTTTAAAAATCAACCACGAAAGAACCAATACCAAATCCACCCTACGAGTCAGTTGATCAATATTGGACTAAAAGTTCTACATGGCAATGAGGGGCAAAGTAATGCTAAGCTTACCCAAAGCTGGGTAGTGCCACCTAGAAAGAAAGAAGAAAATATTTTAGTACACCAGAAAATCTGTCCAAAGTCAAGCATATTTGAAATCAGCAAAGCAAAGAGAGAGAAATATAGAAAATCCATAAAACTTTATTTGCTTGTCGGAAAACAACTCAGTTCAAGCTAAAATATTTATAGATTAGAGATCATTCTTACAAACTTTCTGCAAGCTGGCGCCCCATCCTCGATTTTGTACATTAATACTCAAGAAGTTCACTACAGTTTCACAAAATTATTATTTAATAATTTAATTGTTCGCCCTTTCGATGATTCATGCTTTACTTGGCAGTTCGATTTCAGTTTGTTTATTGTTGACATTGTTGTAGAAAATGCCTGTTTGCATTGCAATATTTCCAAAGGCAATTTCCACGTTCCAACTTAACGAAAGTCAACAACTAGACGAAAAACGCCCCAAGTGCCAATCTTTCACTAATTTAATTTTTTTATATTAGAGCCCTTTATATTTGCTTGAATTCCACTCAGCTGCAGTGATTAATGCGAGCGCTAAACCTAAAATTAATAACCCAATTAATTTTATTTTTCTAAAAAAATAGACTAAACAAAAAAACTGCGAATAAGTCACTTAAAAATTAAACTTTTTTTTTCAATTTCCGAGCGTAGATAGAACCAACGAAATTTCAACTAATTAAAAATGTCCTTTAAAAGTTCCGATTTCAAGAATTATTCCGCACAAGCGCAGTTTGAGGTGCAGCGCAGTGAGGCGCGATGAATTTTAACTCACCAACTCACAGAGCGGCATAAACGCAATATCGTTTAATGTACTTTTTAAGCATACATATATTGTCGGAAAACAGGCTAAAGTGGATCCATTGTCGAGGTCGTTGCATTTGGACTTCTTGGAAATTCAATTTTCATAAGAATTTAAAAAAAATTCAACGTTACTGCAAAAAAATGATGCAGATGGTAGATTTCGGTACAAGGGCGAAAAGTGTCGTTTTTTGAAGGAGGACGGCGTTTGACCGTGTAAATTCGTCAGGACAGGAAAAACAATATTTCTGTACAAAAAAATAGAAAAATGTTCAATACCTTGCAGCTCATAGAAAATATAAATTTGTTTTTGTCTGCAAATGTATTGTATTGTTGCTTAGAAACAATGCCTGACTTAACTTTTTAATAACTTGAATTATTTCGTATGGTACATTTAAGTAAGTATGGTAAGTACATCAAAAAGAGATCATGCTCACGTCAAAACACGTCAATTTATGTAGTAATTGTTGGTTCAAAAAGTAGTGAAAATCTTTCAAGGCGTTTAGAAATTATTGGGAAAAAACTACATTGATTTGGGAACTTTTGTGGGTAAGTTTGCCTATATCGTCTTATTTTCGGGTAATAAATTTATGGTTAAGTGGTGTACGGTCATTTCAGGGACACCCCGTATAATTCAATTTAAAAGATTGACTTGTTAGTAATTCGAGTAACGTTTCAACGTCGGGTATATGGCATGTTCAACCAAAACGAAGTAGAAGTTAATACAGGGTGATAAAAAATTGGCAATCCCTCCTTTGGAAATGTAAAACCATTTCGATAAGTTAAGAAAATGATGCTGATATTATTAGCAGGAAATCACCTTAATGGAAATCAAGTTAATGTCTTATTTCGAAGTCTGGTTGAGCAACTGTTAAATATTATATGGAAACCGCGAGCTTTTTCACACTTTTTCTAAGTAAAATAAAAATTGTTCGCAAATTTTGATTACGATACTTGGCTATTTGTGATAAATAGCGGGCAAATCGCTTACATTTCTGTTGAAATGTGGGTGTTTGTTTTGGGGATTCAATTTAGATTTGCAAATTTAGGTTTAGTATCTACCTGTAGACTGAACTGTATTAACTAAACTACTTTTACTCTGACCCGTGATCGACATTAACGCATTATGAAATATCTACACGGTCTGGCGACAAGTGTCACAAGGGAACAAAGAATCTGAACGTTTACGTAAGCATTATTCAAAATTCTCTGCAAAAGATCACCCAACAAACTGGCTTTGCACAATTGGAACACTGCAAGTTGTAGTAGGTGGCCAGTTTGAAGTCCCGATCGAAATAATTAACTATAACTAATATGCCAACAAAATATAGATATTGGTAAGAACTTCGCATAAGAAACTACATTTGCTGCTGCAATTCTTTTTCTGTCGCCCAATAATCGACACTTAGCTGGAAAAAAGCTGTCAAATTTAGTTTCGTAGATTAAAGCATCATCAGCAACAAATCAAAAAATGGTTTGTTGATTGAAAAAAGATGGTCTTGGTTTTTAACGTAGAATATAAATCTGCACTTAAAAGTTGGTTAATTTGAATTATTTTTATTTTTTTTCGTTGCCTCTCACAAGCAAAAAAACTTCATCAGTTGCTCAGTTCTAAGGAATATCAGCTATGTGTTTTCAAGTTTCCGAATTAAATGCATATTATATTATTTTTGTCTATGTTATAGTTCAAAATATTGTAGACATCCTAACGCTTGATATACAGGGTGATTCAAAATTTACATTATTTCCTTGGGGGTTTTGTCTGGGGGTGCTTTGGGAGTCCAAGAAAAATTGTTTAAATTATTAATTGTTATTGATAATTGCGATATTTGCCAAAAACTAGATCAATGGTTTTCAATTAAATATGCCTCTTTAACATTACATAAATACCTGTTACTTCTTAATTAGTCCAAACTGTAGTAACCATTGGAAAACACAAACACACTAAAAAGGAAAATGAGAATTAAATATTTCCAAGTTAGGTTAATCTTAAATTTAAAAGAGTGGTGTACTTGAATCCGTAGATCCATAGATGCACAGAATATAGTATAGGGGGAATGTTCGGTGCATAGCTGTCAACAACACAACAAATAAAACACAATTAAGTTGTTAATTCACATGAACTGTTTGAAGTTCAGCCTGTTTAACTCCAAACATGTTTGTGCCCCATCACTTTATTGCACACTCTTGGTGGTAGTCTGGGCTCACATTTTGAGCAGTTTCTCGTATTCGGTTAATTAACTCGTGCCCAATTTGTACCGATGTTGAGTGAACCAGGGATTTAATGTGTCAATGTGACGCAAATTCAATGTTTTTGTACATTTTGTGAAAGGAGCTTTAAAGTAAGTCACAGTTTGACAAATTATTGACAAAGACTATCTACCTGTAACTATCTGTTAATGCTGAAAAACATCATTGCCGCTTTGACTTTTCATCAAAAAATTGCAGGAGAGAATATTTTTTCAAAATTTGAAGTAAAGATCGTAATTTTTCTTTTCGAATGCTTAAGTATTCTAATAGGTTACCAAACAAACATCATGTCATTTCAAAATAATACTTAATACAAAGTTGAAATTCGATTTTCAACGGTTATTATCCTCTAGAAGAAAACAATTTTTCCAATATTTCTCTCGTACTCTCTAAGTGAGCCCCTATCACCCCTTAAAAAGAATGATGCCAATTTTGAATCACCCTATACATTTTTATGCAATAATGATGTATGAACTCCGATAATTTAACTTTGAAAATTCTCCTGAAGCTACACAGGTTTTAACTAATAAAGCCTGTTTTGAAAAAGTTAATATTTGTCGAATAATTTAAAAAATTTTTTGCATGTGCAAATTTATTGCGTCCGAACGTAGAATATTCCTCGAAATAATAAGAATGTGATAAGTAGATGCATACCTATCCGTTGAAGGTAAACTGATTTTCTTTGTCCTTTTTTTGTTGTTTGACTGGGGTGATCAAGTAACTTAAACGTATCCGCTTAACGTGTATGCAAGTTATTGAAACTAAGAAAATATTTAATAACGTTTTAGGGACAACTCAAAAAATAAGAAATATAATTAAATTTTTCCCAAAATAATGACTTTCTTTTGCTTAACATAAATAATGTGTCAAAGTTGCCACCCACTAAAACTTTCTGCTCTACATAACTAGGGGGGAGTGGGCCACCTCGCGACTGGCCACCATGAGACTTTGCAATGTTTTCTCTTACAATAAGAGAAAACTTATTTTACCCTGTTTGGGTATTATTCATTATGAACACTGTTGCTTCGGTGGTAAAAGTTTCTTCCTGTCTCAAATGCCTTTAATTTTGAGATTTTAACAAAGATGCATGTGAGAGAATACTTTTTTCACGTGTATTATTATGAGCCAATTTTTTTGCGAAAACGTGAAGTTAAAGAAACTAAGGTTAAGTTGTAGATATAGTATTGTAAGTGCGTTTTAATTATATAAGTTTGAATTATATTATATATAATATATAAACTATATGATTTTAAATCGATTTTACCAACAATTAGAAAAAATGTTGTAAAGTGTAAATGGGCTACCATGAGGCACTTTTTGAGGGGCACCTTGGGACACTGTCTTATGGAAACACTTTTAATAATTAATTGCGTCGTTTTGTATATTTGGATGTAAAATGGGTAGCAAGGAAAGTCCCAGAAGGGTACATACCCAGAAGAAAGTCTGAATCGAGCAGTCCAAGAAGTTTTAGTGGGAGTAAGAGGAGTAAAACTGTCATTGCCAAGTCCAGAGGTATTTGGAGGCAACTCAAAAGCTTCTAAACGAAAATTCCCCAATAGTCAAAGAAAAAAAGCCACAAGTATCATCCCTACGGATATTCCAAAGAAAGAGAAAATTTAAATGAGATGAAAACAAAAACATGGAAATTTACAAAAAAGAAGCATCGAATAGAAACGTTGTTTCAAAGAATTTTAAAATGTTAACAAAGGGTCTTCCGATGACGATGGAGAAAAAGATGTTTTATTTGCGAATTCAGACGACGAATCTGATTGGATCCCTGAACTCGATCCAACTACGTATCGAGTAACATTTTTTAGTTTTGATTCTGTTTAAACCGAGGTTAAAGCTAATGAATTTAATGTTGCAATTATTAATAGCAGACATTTGTCAATCTTGTAGTGGAAATAAAGTTTTTTTTAGTTTCAATTGTCGTTTTTTACTGATTTACTTATGCCTTACAGTGGCCCATTTCGAACAGCTAATCAACTTTTCTGGACGTTCATTCAAAGTGTTTGGAAAAAAAACCCACTTTTACTTTTTCATTCTTATGGTAGCCCACTCTCCCCTACTCTAAACGACCAGTAATACAGAAAGCGGATTTCCTCTAAATGTTGCTGCAGCACGTTCTATGCGAAGAATTAATGCTGATCATTGCGGGTTAAAACTTAACGTTTTAGGCTCCACCGTTGCGAAGCCACAGGTTTTATCTTATGTTCTTCACATCTTGCAAAGAACAGGAAAATTGTCGAACAAAAAAATCTGAATATATTTCGCCAACATTCTGGTAGAATGTACAGGGTTGGCTAATACGGACACTTTTAAATGGAAACTACCGTTTATATACTAGATTTCAATATTTCTAACAGTTTTCGAGATACAGCGTCTTTTCTAGAAATCTGCATTTTTGATAAAGGTCTCCAACACTTTTCCTTCCTTTTGACATACGGTTTTCGTCATTAATTTTGTCATAAAAATCGAGACTCAGACACTGACATCCATTTGTGTCTATCTGGTATAGAAATGGGAGTTTCCTTTTAAAAGTGTCCAATTTGGCCAACCATGTACAGCTCAACCCGTAAATCGTTCACAATTATGAAAAATGGGTTTTGCGAATTACATAGAAACACAGCAAACATGCGTATTTCTGAATTTTTCGTGTAAAAACGCTTTCACAAAAGGGGCGTAGAGCCCAAATTTGTTCAAACTTAAACATATTCTTTGGATTTGTTGAATTTTTCTCAACAAATACCTTAGATGTTAGGGGAGTTTTAAAGGGGATATTTTGAGTAAATCTTTGAAGCTACTGCCGCACTTTTGCCATTTTAAAATTTAAACAATTTTTTGAAGTTAAACGTACTTATTCAGTTAAATATAAAAACGCAACGGATTCAAGAAAAATGTGTCAATAATAATGACTAAAACTAGTGGAATCCATTCGAAAGGATACTTTAATCATTGGGATTAAATGAGTATTTTAACTATTTTCTCATTTTTTCTCGTGATGCTTTTGTGAATTTAATCGAATTAAGTCTAAAAGACATAAAGTAACATAAAACTCGTTACTACACGTAGAATATTTATTTATTTTAAAATTCTTCCTTTGCATTTCCAATCGGAAATAGTAATATATACATTGTTCTTAAAAAAGCGCTGATAATTTTACATGGATAAAGGTTAAAAATTTCGACGATAGTTTAAAAAAAATTGATAGATAATGGTAGATAATTTTTCGTAATTTGAACATTAAACAGAACAAGTTAAATATTAGTCTTTATATAATAAGAAAATATTTATTCAGCGGGTATAAAAATATATTTTTGTTATTCATTAAGCAAAGCATACTTTTTCTTCTATCAATATATTTGAAAATTTAATTAGTCAGTAAGAGAAATTTTTTTGTCAATAACATTGGTTAAGGAGGTTACTCTTGGCTAGGCCTAGTTAGGACTAAATCAACGCTTTATTACTACAAACACAACTACTACGTTAAAAAAAAACAAGTTTTTCTATCTTGAAAATTATACATTTGAGGCCTTGTGTTTTTAGTAGTTTTTCTTATTATTAAATCGCAAGAGTATTTACTTCCGTAAATATAACTTCTTTTTAGAAGCTATTTTTCTCAAACTTATCGAAATTTAAACTATTTGACTTGCATTCGACATAGTCTCACATTATGTTTTTTTAGTACAAAAGAGTAACTTCCAGACAGTACAATAATATACATTTTATTATTTTTTACTTCTTTTATGATCGATTAAAATCACCGCAATATTTTTTTATTTTCCATCAATTTGGACCAGTAGCCGCTATTGTTGTAATCAACATAACAAATCCATCAAATTTACATATTTATTGATACATGATGAGACATTAATTTAGATCACTCATCTACCAACGGTAAAAACCTACTTGCAATGAGTTACACAATTTCAATTAAGCATGGGTTACATTGGTTGATTTATTTGCAAGATTCTCGCGTGTCTGAAATTGTAAAGAAAACGACTTGCTCTACTTAAATAAATTACATAAGGATTAACATTTTTACGAATTTATATCGAGTGTGACCTTGCCCACACATTGACCATCAATTTGTCTGCCCAAACTACCGTCTTAGTGAAAGGTTCCAAAAACGTTTAGTATGGACCATGACCACACCCTTTGTCGCATTTTAAAGTGGGTATATATACCAGAACGATACCGAAATCATTCAGTTAATCTTACATTAGCACACTTAAACATGGCTTTTAAGGTATGTAGGTGGTGCGATGGCGAGTACCAAATATTTGCTGCAAAAAAGTTTTCTGTTTTCGTCAAATAAACAAAAATGATCTATGCATCTAGTCTATTTTTTGATGAAATTTGAAATACTTCTAGCTTTGTTTATTACTTGTATTCAATTTGATTCTCATTTCGAAATTTGTATTCCAGTTCGTAGTTCTCGCCGCTTTCGTTGCTGTTGCACAAGCTGGACACATCGCCCAGCCTGTTGTAGCTTATGCATCTGCCCCCGTAGCTTATGCTGCCCCCGTAGCTTATGCTGCCCCCGTAGCTAAAGCTGTTGTTGCTGAGCCCTCAGCACCAGCTCATTACGATTACGGATACACCGTCAGCGACCCCCACACTGGTGACCATAAATCTCAACACGAATCTCGTCGTGGTGACGTAGTAGAAGGCAGCTACTCTTTGGTGGACTCTGATGGAACAAAGAGGACCGTCGACTACACCGCTGATCCCCACAATGGTTTCAACGCCGTCGTCCGCAAAGAAGGAGTTCCAGTTGTTGCCAAGGTATATAATTTATTATTAAATTGGAAATTTTATTTCACATTTCGGTTTGCGACGTTTTGCGTATTCCGGTACCCCATCTACATTCTTGTCTATTGATATAGAACTCTAGTTCTTTCATGCTTTCCTTCTTGGCCCTATACCAGTTTTTTTGCTCCTTTTTCTCCTCGCTTTATTTCTATATAGTTTTTCACTTCAATATCTCCGTTTGAGTGTTTGACTGGATATTCTTTGAACGTATCCGAAAGCTAACTAACTTCATTATTTGTCTTTGTTAGTGTCATTTGCTCTTTTAAACTTGTACGATCAGCACTTGAACATCCGCAAAACACAGCGTGCATAATATATTCTAACTGTCTTCGCGTATTTCTTCCTCCATTCAGCAAGAGCACAATCGAAATATATTTTAAATAATGTCAGAGAAATATAACAGTCCTTCCTGCTTAAATCTTCTGCTTCTTCCAAAGTATTTAAATATTTATATAAAAGTTTTATATTGTCACTCATAGCTGTCTCCTTTCCGGAGATCAACAAATATCAGATACAGTTCTTCATCCAGTGTTTTTTCTCTCTGTCACTTGTGTTAGCGAATATTTATGGCCATTGGCTGTTGAGCTCCTTGTCCGGAAGCAGGGTGATTATTTTCCTTTGATTCATTCTGCCAATAACGAAAAATGCAGATATCAGTTTACTGCCGTTAAAGACGCCTCCGTCTTATTTTTTAAATATGCTGATTTCTCTGATAATTCTTGTTTATTGAGACATATTCTGTTTGTTAGTACCATGTTGATTATTTGAGCGTATATAACACCAGGTCCTGAAGCTTTATTATTTTTCCACAGTTGGTTACTATGAGTTATTGGCAATCCTGTTGAAGAATTTCTGTACTTTCACTACGATTCTCCCTATAATTCTTCTAGTAATAATGCTGTAAACCATCATTCCCATTCATTCGTCCTGATATTATATATTTTAGGGCATTTGTACTTCGCATTTCATTTTTTTCGTAATATTTCGCTTTACTGTAATTTGCGTTTTTTTCTATCAACTTTGCATCGCATGACTTCTTGCGAATTTTTTGTCCCTTTTCTTTTAACTAATCAGTTAGTCTACTTGGTCTCGTTCACAGAACCTTTTTATTTTATATTGATTTTAATTGCAGGTTGCTGCCCCAGTCGCCTATGCTGCCCCAGCCCCAGTAGTCACTAAAGTAGCTGCTCCAATCAGCTACGCTTCTGCCCCAGTTGCCTACGCCTCCAGTCCATTGGTATCCAACTACGCCGCTCCATCTTACAGCTATGCTTCCCCAGCTGCTGTTACCTACTCTGCCCCCGCTCCAGTTGTAGCCAAATACGCAGCTGCCCCAGCCTACACCTACGCTGCACCATCCCCAGTTGTAACCAAATACGTGTCGGCCCCAGCGTCTATTTCTTATGCTGCCCCAGCTCAAGTGGTGGCTAAATACGCTTCCGCCCCAGCCTACGCTTACGCTGCCCCCGCTCCAGTCGTCGCTAAATACGCTGCTGCCCCAGCTTACGCTTACGCTGCTCCTTCTTACTACCACTAGGAAGTTTGACTTGAAACAATCATGTAAATAGATGCACATTAATTTATTGAGGGCAAAGTCGTGAAAAATTAAACGAACGAAAAAGACATATTTGGTAGTTTTCATGCGAATCCTTTAGATTTTCCCTCCAATTTCACTAAGATCTCGTTAGGAGGTTTCCTTAAATGACTTATTTTGTAGTATTTATTTACATAAAGTATGTCCCATTCATCTTTATCTAAGTAGCCCATTTACTTATAAATACTAAACCTTTAATAACTTGCTTAACTTAAATCGTGACTTTTTAAACAATTATATTTCATCAAACTTCAACACTTCTTTAGACATTTCAGGAAATATCTTTTAATTGGGCCTTTTTAGTTTTTTAACTACTACTACTAATTTGCTACTACTAAATTGCTTTGGAAACGTTATTATTAAATCACTTGGTACTGGATAATATATCTATCTTTTCAAAGAACCAAAAGTAAACGAAAACTATTACAGTTTCGCAGTAACACAAGTTAGTGACAACTACTTAATTTGATACCATTACAGAATTAAGTTATCTAGACTGAAAGTAAATCAAATATAATTTAGTGTAAACAGATAACTATCTATGGGCTATTTTCATTGCCAAACTTTTCATATCCGTATGTTCTGATGAAGTATATGCGGATACGAAAATTATTATTAAATTCCAATTACCCATTTGCTTTGCCATACCTCATTATCTGCAGTGTAAAATCTGAAAGTTAATATTTTCCGGGGTATAACGGTTGACCCCTTAATAATAAGGGGTCAAAATGTAAATAAAATTTTCGATTTTGAAGTGATAACTTCCTATGTTCCATTGGGCCGGTCGTGTTAATATAATAGTGTAGTCTGTGGTGCGTTCGTGTGTATTTAATAGGTCAGCCTGTGGGCCGGTGTCCTTTGGATGCGTTTTCGTCAGAAGTCGTGCGAAAAAGAGCGAATGATCCAGGTTCTTTGCAAAGTACTGAAACTCGTCCAGTACAGTATTATTTGAATATGCATCTATGGTTCCCTAGATCGAAAATTATCCGGGCAAACCGTTGCGATGTGCGAACTATCCGAAAAAAAATTGGATTCGTTCGCAGGTTCGCAGTGTTTCTGAATGAACTGCGAAAATTTTTGTCACACACCGAGTTGAACTGGATGTTGAGAAACTATTAATATACAGGGTGCTTCAAAATTGGCGTCATTCCTTTTAAGGGATAATATGGGCTCACTTAGAGTGTCCGAGAAGAATATAGAAGAAAAAAATTAAGTATTATTTTTAAATGGTCTCATCTTTAATTGGTATCCTATTGGAATGCTTAACCGTTGATATTTTTGATATCAAAAAAGTCCTCTTCTACAAATTTTTGTGAATTTTTCATGAAAAGTGCTAAGCAGTAAATTTTTCTTATTCCAAAAATTATTTGTCCGCTACGCCAAGAAAATTCCCTTTCATGTTATAATTATCTGACAAAGAACAAAAACTCTTCATGCAAATCTTACTGCCCAGTAATATTTAATTTCTGATCATTCAAATTAATACTTGAGTTAGCAGGCATTTTTCTGAATAAAAATGAAGCAGTAATTGCCCATTAAAATTTACGTTTATTGCAAAAAAGTTTAAAGCATTCATATTCGATTTAAATCCTGGTTTAAATGTTTAAAGATATGTATCCTGGATCCATTTCCATGGACTTGTTGCATGATGTATATAGTCGGAAGAGAGCCTCGAAAACATTGAGTACCTTAAACATAGCAAAATGAAGGAATTAAGTAATATTCCGGCTTAAAAAATCCGTGGTAAAATATATATTATTTGTCCTAAGCTGGTGTATGTCAGATAGAAAGTGGAGGTCATTTTCAGCATTTACCACACGGAGTCAAATTAGGTAGATAGTACTTATTGATTTTAAGTAAGTCATTTTAATAAAAATGCCGTAAAATTCTCCGTAAAAATAATTAACCCCTAATTTATCGAAACCGATTGAGCAATTCGAGATTCATTTTACCACCGAGTACGGCGATTTGCAACAAAGACCCCACATGGCCTGTGTTGCTCTTGTTGGCGTTGCAGGAATGAACGTGTTGTAAATTAGGAATGAATGTTATATTAAAAATTCAACAAAGTTACCTGGTTCAGTGTTTTTTAAACTTTTCATTAAAAAGATACCAATTTCGTGCCAGACATTTGAATAATCCTGCATTAGGTTGATATATTTAAATCAGAGCAGCAATAACACTTGACACTATAAGGGAAATAAATAAACTAACAAGAAAACAACCCATACCAACAAATGAGACACTGAAAAGAAACAGTGAAATATTCCAAACTATAACAGACAATAAACTGAAAAGAAAGAAAGACCAGGAACAAATTAGAGCTAATGAACTAACAGAGCACATAAATCATAACATACAAGTAGCAACCAAAGAGGTATGTTCAAAACACAAAATAAAAAGTAGTAGAATTGGATTACATACCAAGAAGCTCATAGAACAAAATAGAAATATAAATCGAGAGTGTGAAGGCTATAGAGAAATAAATAAGGAAATAAACAGAAACATAAAAAAGGACTTAAGAGAACATAACAGGAAACTTATTAAAAACACGATAGTGTCTAAATAAAGGAAATGTAGATTACACTGGTAAAATCGTTGAATAACAAGTAATCGTAAGTAGTCGTACAATAATAAGTAAATCGAGTTTAAACATTGATTTATTATTTTAGATTTTGATCTTGATTTATTGATTGTTTTACACGGTTTGGTTTAAAACCTTAAAAGTTGTTCAAATGTTAAAAATTTTCCTGTAACCAATAATAAAGCTCTTTTTGAACTCTTCGCTAACATTTCAGAAAACTTCACCGGTAATTGACCGACATTCCACTACAATTCGACTGTTAAGATCATCAATATTAGCAGGTTGTTTGACGAACAATGGACTTAAGATGTCCTCAAAGGAAGAAGTGTAAGGGTGTTCAATCCGGTGATATTGGAGGCCATTCAATTGGTCCCCTACTGCCAATCGATCTATCCGGGAATATCTTATCAATGTTAGGGAGAGTTCGAAAATAGACTTCATTATTGTTTAAATAAAAATGGACAACATTTTGAACAACTGATAAGATAATGAATGGGTAAGTAAATCCCATAGGTTTTATTGTAAAATAATTAATAAATTTGAAATTAATTGTTTAAACTAGATTTTCTCTCTGATTAGTATTCAATGATTTTAACGGTGTAACCGAATATTGCAATCATTTGTACTATAAGGAGACTCAGTGACATAATTTTTGTGTAAACACTAGTCCGAAAAGCAAAACCTCAATGCAGGCAAGTTTAATTGATTCTCTAACTTTGAAACGCGATTATTCGAATTCGCGTTGAAACAAGGAGGCTAAAAATATAGTAGTCTTTCCAATTAGTAATATTTTTAACTGCAAGCAAGATATTAAGGGTGGGATGTTTTCAAATTGACACCCGGTATACCAAGTTTTAATGATTAAGTGTTACACACTTATAGGGCATACAGGGGATTGAAAATTGACCAACTTTTATGAATAAACTCATATGCGGAAACGCCATGGCTTTCATAAGAGGCTTCAAAGAGGAAGACCGGTTAGCGCATAATATGGCCGCGGTGCAAGAAATACAAGCAAAACCTGCAATCTTTGAAAGAGTGTTTCGAAATATGATGAGTAGATGTAATGCGTTTGATTCGCGTTCCCAATTTCTATTGATATCTATCTAAGGCGCCTTCATGATCAAAACTACGGGCTTCCAATGAGCCTCTCATGCTCTTATTTATTCCATGAAAGATCATCAGAAGACTGGGCCTTCCTCGCCTTTTGGTGATAATCTTTGTTCATCCATCCTCATCATATGTTTAAACCATCTTAAGCCATTCATTCCAGAACTTGTGTGTCTGTTCTTTTGCTTATAACATAATTTCAAATTTTTTGCAATCAATTCCTCCACAACTCATTTCCCTTTCTATTGTATTTATTTTTGACTTCATTTCCGCATTCAAGGTTCACAATTCGCTTCGGTAGGAGAGAACAGATTCCACCATTGCCTTCCTACATGCTTTTCTGCTCTCTTAAAAATTTTCTGTCCCACCAAACCGGATTTAAGCAACAATAATTTTACTGCTCTCTTCAATGCGATTTTCCATTTATGTTCTTTCTTGTTTCTCATTTTCATGTACCATTTACTCAAAATTGGGTTGATCCAAGTAAAAATCGACGTGATTACTTTGAGCAATGCGATTATTTTATTTTTATGATTAATTAATGTTAATTCCAAATCAAATTCATTCCTGGGTTTCAGTCATTTATTGTCTCTATTTCAATTCTAAATCAATAAAAACAGTATTTGATTCGTTTTGTGTCCGATAATGGACAAAATTAATACTCCAAATGCATTCCAAGGCTTAAAGCAGCAACAACGCTACACATTTTTTTTTTTATTAGTTTGTTATAGCAATCTAGTTTACACCAATAAGCTACTTTTCTTTAACCTAAACTACTAGATGTACATTTGCAAAGTGTTATCCTATGATATTAACTTCGGCTTTGTCATTGGAGAGTCACTATTTTAATGTGTACATATATAACTTCTAAAGATCTAAATGTGCAAACAGTGGACAATATAATAAAAAATTGTGCAAAAAGTCATGAACAAAGACTACAAAATCACATCAACGTTGAGGCCATCCAGCTCTTGAACAACGTTGGCTTAACAAGAAGACTAAATCGAGTGAAACCCTATGAACTAGTTCATGGAATTAATCGTTGATTCTTAACAAAGTAGAAGTTAACGCTACACATGTAAATAAAAATATTTAAGTATCTGAACGAAAACATTTTAGTCTTTCCAAATTTGATTGTCCTGACTAATCACCTGTTAGGCCTAATTAATTTTA
Source organism: Dendroctonus ponderosae (assembly GCF_020466585.1). Taxonomy (NCBI): domain Eukaryota; kingdom Metazoa; phylum Arthropoda; class Insecta; order Coleoptera; family Curculionidae; genus Dendroctonus; species Dendroctonus ponderosae. The sequence continues at coordinate 13,721,068 of NW_026018814.1, forward strand.
GAATGTTTTAAAGTATTGCAATTGTGATGTATTTTAATGT
>NW_026018814.1:13722106-13723791 GCF_020466585.1 Dendroctonus ponderosae
TACGTTTCGGTGTATTTTTCCACCATCATCAGTTTCAAAATGTATGCCAAGGCTTAAAGCAGCAACAACGCTACCTATAAAAACTGATGATGCTGGAAAAATACACCGAAATCTTACTTACATTACCACGTACATTATTTAACATTTTCTACTTAATTTATGATGAACGACGTGATAAAGATCCAAACAAATGTGAGTTTCACTTGAAAAAGTTTCCCATAGCGCTTAAATCAACTTAAAGCCTAAGCTTGCTTTCTGGATACTAGTTTTATTTTTCTTATATCACTTATTTATATGTATTATATTATTTTTTTCATCAAATGTTAGCTACATGTGCAGATTTTGAATGTCGATTATTGATAGGGTTCAAATTGCAAAAAACATATATTAAAAAACTCTATTAAACTTAACTTTTAAACGTTTTTTTAAAGTGTGTGCAAATTGTTAAGAAATCATATTATATATGTATGTTGTGGATATTTTATTTGCATCTCCAGTTTTGCACCTATCTGTTAATTTTTGCGCATCATTTCCACAAGATATGTTTGTTTTCTTGTTTTTTAATGTTGTTTTACTTTGATCATCCAAAGTATTATTTGAAATACTAAAGTAAAATCCTACTGAAAAAATGAAATTATTACAAAGGAACCTTCTTAATTGATAAAGTGGCAAATAGTGAAACGCGCATCTATTTTTTTACTATTGAAAAATATTGATAAAAACTATAAAACGGATTTTAATAGCTTAAAAAACGCCTGCTTTCATTGTGAAAGAAAATCGATCAAAGCTTATTCTGATTCCTTCGGCACATGTTGTATATCATTCCAGTTCAGTGTTGCTTACATTACAAGCTTACTCTCCGGAAATTATACCCAAGGCCTCTGGTCAACTTCCGCTTCCGCTTCTTACGGTCCCTGATTCATTGCTCTTATCAGAATTTTAACTAAATGCGTTCTTTAGGGGAATCCTACCCAGAGCAATCTGACTTTCGATTTACTTCGATATCAGTAATCGAGATTTATCAGGGAATGCGTTTCGAAGGAAATGCGAAGGAAATAGATCTACGTTCAATAGTTTTTGAGATTTCAGTTCTTAATCGAAAGTTCCATAGAAATCTTGAAAGCAGCAGCTCGATGAGCTTTTGCACAATATTTACAATAATAGAGCTTATTTGTTGATATAAATAGGTACATGTTGAGCGAACAATAAAGCGTGAATCATATAATATACAAAGAGGCGCACGCTACTTGGTATTTTTTTGAAGTTTTGGCTGCTTCTATAAGTAATTGCTTATCACCTAAAAAAGTATTATCAACTTTGCTTTTTCAAATAAGACACTGCGTGAAAAAGCAAATATTTTTTCGCAATGCTTTTCCATACCCATCTTCACGGTTTCCGACTAATTAATTATTTTTTAATTGCGTCGTTCAACACAACAAAACAACTTATAATTTAATATTATCGCAGTTATCTGCGATATTTGTAGATATTCGTATAAACGTTGGATGCGCCATACCAAAATAATTACCATATGCATTATCGAGTAACCTGAGCCTTTTAAAATGATGAAAAATATATAAATATTATATACGGGGTGTCCCGACATATGTGGGCATGCTCTAGGATTTGTACAGGGTACGTTATAAAACATAATAAGTTTCTATAAAAAAACTTTTTCCAGAGGG
>NW_026018814.1:13724790-13737702 GCF_020466585.1 Dendroctonus ponderosae
AACTGGCGGAAGTTTTTTGAGATGCAGCTCATTTTTCACGGCTTTTCTACATTCCAATTTCAATGGAGCTTAGAATTATTTCCTGTAGGTACACTAAACACTTTTTTTCTTTCCAGGTGACACGATGCAGCTTTCGTTAAGTTTGCTTTCCATTTTCCCTGGAAGATCGCTATTAGTTGATTTATTTTATATTAGTGCATGTAATATTTATGCTACGGGGAACGACGAGAAAGTATCTGGAGTCTGTATTGCGTTATCTAAATTTGTTGTTTTAATCCGAACGTAACAGCAACCATGTAAAACAAGTGTCGTTTTCGTGTGAATTATACTTTCTATTGTCTTGGAAGGTAATTTGTTGCATTTATTGTTGTTTCCTTCTGTGAATTACATTCTAAATTAAAGAGGTCCTGTTTTCTCAATAGAGATTTGTTCCATTTTCAATAGCAACACTTTTTACTCGGTTTTTCTACCTTTTTAATTAAATTTTATATATACTACATTTTCTTCCAAATTTCGACAATTTAGCAACTTTTGCATTTTAACTTGAAATCTTAAGTAAATTTGGCTCCTCTTCAAACAGCAGCTTATCCATAATAATGATCTAAACTTAGATAAAAACTACAAAAAATCAGTTTTTTTCAATGGCTCCAACAAACTCTTTTGGTCCAGTGTGAAAATTTTCTATAATTAAACAATAAGTAACGAAACCAAATAGGAGTAAAAAAGTTAATAGGTGTCATTAAAAAAAACTTATTATTTTACATTTTTTATGTTAATGGTTGTATCCTGCATGCACGGTTTACGTAAATCACCCTGTATATGATCTCCTATTTGAAATTACAAACTAGATAATACTTTTTGTTATAAGCAGCAGGGCTACATAGCGCAAAATATTTTAAGTCGTTTGACCACGCTTGATTATAAAATTAGCCAAATTTTCAAAACAATCCAATGTCACATCCGTGAGCCGCCCTGCATAATATAATTTGATTTCTAAACTGTTTTAAATAGTATTATTGTGCAGTTTTTATTATAACACTGTATGGCTCGAACTTGGCCTCTAGTACCACCTTGTACGAAAGTAGTCGGAGGTTCTGACTAAATGGTGAACAACATTTTATGTCTAAAGGTACCACCTTTAAAGACAATTTTGGTGGATGTTTTATTGGTTAGTTTAACATTTTCTTGGAGCAACACGTTTCTGAATATTATATTTTAAATCCGATGTAGTAACTGGTTTTGCCCAGCATCAAAATTTGTCGACTTTTGTGAGTAAAATAAAAAAATTCAATCAAACAARTTKATGTAAGTGTGTACACATCAACTTCTTCTTGTTAAAATAAAAAAAGCCGAGATATTTTTCAAGCGTGGCAGTGGCAAAATCGTGTCTCGCCTTGGTCTTTTGCAGCCAAGCCCAAGCTGTAGTGTTATTCTTTTTTAAAGCTTGAGAAATATATCAGTACCATTATCAGTTCACCCTTAACCACATTTATATGAAGCCATCTTTAAAAAAAATGTTTTGAATCTTTTAAAAAGAAATTAGGCAAATGTCTTGAACCCGATCGTGCKTCGCGAAAATGCTTAGGGATTAGGCTTAAACTTAATTGAGCTTTTCCAAAAATTGCTTTTTYATAATYCGTGTCTGATCTAYAAATTATAGGTGCAATTAGATTCTAAAAAGTTGAAACTTCCTGTTTGATATTCTAATAAGGTTTCTCATTACGCCTTCGTACTTCCAGGGGGTTTAAAAGTTATGGTGACGAAAGCACATTTTCCAGGTTCCAATAAGTGAAATATGAAAAAAAGTTCATACGAACATGGATCTAAACTGCCTCGTTTTCGATCTACAAGGGTGTGCAAAGTTCAAATTTGTATTGCCTTTTCTGTACTTATTCTAAAAGTTAGGAACTTGATAATTTGCAAAGTTAAGTCTTTTTACCCCGAGATTAGACACTTGCGACCACCACATGCACCGACATTTGCAGTTATAACTTATTACCCTATATGTTTAATTACCAAAAAGTTAGATTGAAAACTAAAAACACTTGTTTAAGTTTTGTCAATTTCGTTATACAGGGTGAGTTTTTTCGATGACTAGTAGAGGGATCTTCGAAACTAGAGCAGTTCCGAAGAAGGTTAAATGCACAAAGAATTGTAATTTTAAATGCTCTACTCGAAACTAACATAATTTTTCTAAAATTTTACAGCTGTCAAGAGATATTTGGGAAAAACTTATTTATGGTAAATTTGTAATTACTCCTAGTTCCGTTGATATTAATTTCACAGGAAAGCATTAAATAGAAAACTTGTAGGAAATCTAATTCTACACAAAATGGCATATGACATTTTTCCAAAATAACTGTAATTTTTGACATATGACACAAATTTAATTTTTTTTAAATACTTGATACTTCATTTTATTACATACATTGATTTCATACCATTCTTGATTTCATTACAATTGATTTCATTACAAATTATGTGATATAGCACGTTAGGTTTTTTTCGAAAATAAAGTGTCTGCAAACAATTTATACTTTTTCAATTTAGTTGATCGAAGTTAACAAAGGAAAATAGTATAAGACAGCATTGTTTCCATAGTAACAAATAATAATAGTATGCTTCAGTATTTATTTTGACAACTACGTTAAAGTTGTCCAAATTTTACAAACACTTTTGGATCGTCGAATACGGGACAAAAACCAAAATAAATTCCACCCGTTTTTTCCCGAAAACCATTCAGGTTTTCTCTAAAACTGATCATAAAATAAAAAAATTTTAATCGAAAACGCAGACAAACTATTATTCCTTGATGATTTTTTTATTTTCTGTCAATAATGGGGTCTTTTCAGCCAACAATGACAAAATTAAGTCTGCTAGAAAATTTGCCTCATTCATCGGTTTGCAGAGAACTTTAGAAAACCCATTTTACCTTTCAATTTGGCACAAGAACCAAATTTTATTAATTTTTTTCCGAAAGTAATTAGGATTATCTTGGAAAACGGCCAGAGTGAAAAATGTACAACAAATTATTTGGAAAATTCGCCGCCCTCATTGCTCTGAGGATTTTTACAGTTCCTTTAAATTTTCAGGACATTCCAGTTTTATCAGTTTCGATTAAGCAATTCTTTTTTAGTTTTACTTAAAATACTGGCAATTTTCAGGTATTTTCTGTGAAAAATTATAAAATACATTTTATTGGAACACTCGCTTCCTTAAGCGCTTTGCAAATATTTTTGGAAAACTGGTTGCAGCTTCGGATTATGGAAAAAACCCTAATAATTATCTCTGGGTCTTTTTCCAAAAATATTTCCCCAGACTGAAAAAGTGAAAACTTCATCATCAACAATCATTTATTTGGAAAACTCTTGGAAACTGGGGTTTCTTCACTTTCAGATCAATATATTAGGAAACAGTAATATGTCTTATACTATTTTCCATGACTAACTTAGATCAACGAAATTGAAAAAGTATAAATTGTTCGTAGACACTTTATTTTTGAATAAATCCTAACGATGTGACATATCACAGAAATCGTAATARAATACTCTATTCGGTAAAGCAATATTSAAGTATGGTTGCAATTTAAAAAAACGYAAATTTGTGACATGTCAAAAATGACAGTTATTTTGGAAAAATGTTTTATGCAATTTTGTTTGTACTTCAATTTYCTACAAGTTTTCTATTTAATGTGTTCCTCTCAAATTAATATTAGCGGAACTAGGAGTAAYTTAAAAATTTACCATARAAAAGTTTTTCCCAAATATGTCTTGACAGCTGTCAATAAAATAAAAATAAAGTTCAAAACTACAATTCTTTGTCCATTTAACCTTTTTCGTAACTGCTATAGTTTGGAAGATCCCTGTACCAGTCATCGAAAAAACTCATCCTGTATTGTTTATTTCGGTCTCTCGACCACTTTTCAAGGAAAACAGATTTTTATTTTCATTTACTGAGTGGATACCTATCTATCAGTAAATACATTTCCAAAATGAATAAATGATAACAAAACTACCACACCTGTTCAAACTTGCAACGTAGCTTCGTGATTGTTCGAACATACCCGGATGTAATTGTTCCACCTTGTAACTTAGAAACGAAGCTATTTTTTCTGTTTTGCTTAGCAAAATCTTCTTAGGCTTTTGTCACCACAACTGAGCATTGAACATTATGTTCTGGTTTTTGTTTCATTTAAAGTTCTGGAAAAATCCATAAAACTATCTTTCAAATAAATGCATCTTCAAATCGAACTTCATAGTAAATCTGAAGGAAAGTTAACCATTCTTTGCTCGTTCTCGGTCAGATTTACCAGAAAATTATTGATGGTACGGAACATTACAAAACAAGGTTTGGAATGAAGACAATAGAAAGCTTAATCTTGAAGAATTTGTTATTCATATGGCAGTAATAATTTGGTTTTCCCTTAAATTTGGACATTTTATGGTGAGATCCAGGCAGCATTTACCAATAGTTTTAACCAGTCACTGCATCAAATATAAATAGCAAATATTGGTTTTCATAATGAAGTGTTCCTGCAAGCTAGGAAGAGGAAAGGACATGCGAAATAAAAACACAGTTTATATAAGTACACAAGATGTAGCATTTAATGCTCACGTTTCAAAAAAAAAACACTATACAGAGGACACGGCGTTACCAAATCAATTTTGAGGTATCTTGTCCCATAATTATTTATAATATTAATATATAATTTTTATGAAAAAGCAGAACACAATAAAGTTTCCTCTCATACATTATTAATAACATAGAGGTACGATATTCTCTCAATGATCTGTATTGATTTAATTTTTTTCGTATACATTGGATAAGGCGATAATGATTCATGATGGTAATCACTTAAAACGAACAGCCAACATTTTATTGGAGGTAAATTGTATTTACAATAAAAGTACATAAACAGTATGCCGGGTAAGCCGCGGGAGGCTCTTACAAAGAGCGTTAGTATACTTAATAGTCTATGCATAAATACTTAATACAATATGTACAATACACCAGAGTATATTAAATCAAAAACTATACCTCTGAGCCTAGTGTAAATCGGTATACATAACAAAACCCTCGCCTTTCCCAGCAACTTAACAAAGGTAACGCTGAAAACGTAAATTCAAACAATAATAGAAAGGCCAAATATACAGGACAAATGGGCTTTATCCGAATCCGCTCTCTAACCAGCAATTGTGTACGAGATAAATTTATAATAATTACAATAATAATAACCTATAACATCACTAAAGTCGTATACGTTGGGTGTCTGGCAAAAGATTTGGAGCTGGATAAAACTCTTTATACGGGGTTGTCCACTGAAAGATAGAAAAATCAATTTAGCAACATTAACAATAAGCCCAAACAAAACGTTGAAATCGTTCTACCTCCAGTCGCCAACCCTTTTATAGAAGGCGAGTAGAATTGATTAGTTATTACATCGAAATAATCAGAATGGTGCAAAATATATTACGTATTACATCAGACTTAGATATAGTGCCACGAATCTCTATAACTCTTTAATTGCAAGTGATTTACTTTCCCTTATCAATGTTCGGCCGATTATTTTCAAATACCTGAAAACTTCGATTTTAGTTGGTTTAAAATATTATTTCTTCTCAAAGGATCTCATCCAGTTAATGAATGTTGGTGGCAATTGCGCCGTATTCTTTGCGATTCGTTTGATTAAGGTTTTAAGCCATGAACATGAACTGCCGCGGTTTCTATAAGATGCTGGAAGTCAAGGTATGTATTTTTATAAAAGATTTACTGAACACCAGAACGTTAAGAAAGTTCAGAACTAAGAAAAAAATGATCCAGGAGCTTAAAATTTAAACAGAGCACTGCCCGCTATTTGTTATAAACAATACTGCTGCACTATTTACTGCTTCATGCGAAAGTGTTCTGCTTTGTTCTGTAAAACGGTTATAGTCAATGTATATGTAATGTATAAAACCTGCCTCTAATTTTATGCTATTGTGTATTATAATTCGTGCTAGGTTTTAGTTGCCGCCAACCAAGTTAAATAAATAAAATCCAAGCAACTTTTTTGTTTAGTGCTCATGCATTCCTGATCGCATTTTTTTTAAATTACTATTTTCAAAAATGTGCGTCTTCTTATAAATCATTAAGATTAGCGCAGGTTTTTTCATCATATAGTAATGTACTTAGATTGAAAAGGGAAAATTTACATCGATCTGCAATTATCGGCTTATTTGAAGCATTCACAGCAAAACTATATTGGGCACGACTATACATACAAAGTTACTTAATAAGTACCAAGCAAACTACAGAAATTAAAAAATAAATTATCGTTAAGGACCTACGTTCACAATTATAATCTCGTATATTTTGATGATCGATCGATCACCTGAGGACTTTGCAACATTCTGTATACTTGTGTACCAGTGCAATAAAATTAAATTGTATATCAGAAATATTCAATGTTGAAATATCTGGCAATGTTTGTACCTACTGGAGTGCGACTAGTATATGATGTGTATATAAACAGGGGTCTCGGAATTAGGTGGCCAAACTGAAACAGTGAAACTGCTTTCAAAAAATAATATTAATTGTATTAATTAAGATATATTAAAAAGAGCAGTCTGGTTGAAAATCACCCCGTGCGGATGGCTGCTTTCAAATTATTCCCTTATTGCATGCTTAATTTGTGCCAAAACTAGAGCTGTTCATTTTTAACAACTGATAAAAAATTGGCTCTAACGGTTTCCTGGGCCTGTCTTTTGTTCTTTTGTAGAACAATTCGGAAAAGCTAAATCTGAATAAAGAGTCTGAATACCAAAAACGCTACTCTCAATTCACTTTGCTTGGACGCATCAATTTTCCAGCAAAATGACTTAATTAATGAAACAAAATTATTACTGATACTAATTTACAGGAGTAATTGGAAATAAATGTTCGCTATCTTCTTCTGTGGCACAACATTATTACCACACAAGTAAGAATCCAAGGGGTTTAGATCAGGTGATCGAGCTGAGAAATAAAGAAATTAGCTTGCAAAGGAAAACGCCTGAATGATCATGGCTTTGTTAACTTTCTATGTTCAATCTCAAATAGTTTCTTACGTAGAGTGTGATGCGCTTGCAGTAACGACAAACAACAATAATAACAACTAACTCATGAGTGGATAAACTTCTTAGTTAATCAATATTGATTGATTTAAACTAAGCAAAACCTTGTTTGAACGACCCATTAAGAAGTTTGAAATTTTTTGTTTTAACCCACCAAAATACTAAGGCAGACATTTCGAATGGACAAGTCATCAACTTTACGAAGGTACGAAATTGTATAGAAAACCATAAGCAAAGAATAATTAGAGGTCGCACACGGCGAAAAACTGTGACCTCGTCCATTTAAAGCGGAACTTTAAGTTGCCAGTTACAACGAAATTCCACCAAACATTTAAGAATAATGCGAAAGTTAAAAAATTGGCTCTTTTAAGATGCATTTCTGAAACGTTTACTTAAAACATTAATTTCGTTTTGCAAAACTAATTTTGTTTCGTAAAAATTTGCAAAACTAATTTTGTTTTGTAAAAATTTGCACACCCTGTACAAATAATTAGATGCAAATTCAGACCCTCCCAAAAACCAGGACAAGGCAATAAGACGATTGAAATTAGTATCATTGATTGAACTGCTGATGAAACCGATTTATGTTACGAATTGCGGCACTTGTAAATAGTGTGTAGATTTCAATGTGTAAGAAACTCTGCAGATACTTCAACATTTTTTTCTCTTTGAAAGACGTTTGCGTATAAAGAGAAGCAGGACAGCCGTATAAAAGTATCCTCTATTGATACGAAACAATTCAAAAGTTGTAAACTCCTGAAGAACATTATATGATGGCTTTGTTACGACGAACGTTATAAAACTTGGTATACATTTTCGGTTGTCGGTTGGCAGTGATCCTGCTTCTCCCCTTTATCTTTATTGCACTTTTTTGATATTACCCTAGTTGCAGCAGAAGGAACGTAATTTTTAACCACCTGCTACATGTTAGTATTTTTCTAGGATCATTAGTTACGTATATCGTATATCTTTTAAAGTTAAGTACTTCACTCATTAAACATGGAATCGGATCTGCCACTGAATTTAGCAAAAGTGTCGCGTGTGTTCTGAGAAATCATTGATTAACGTTAAGGCTGTCTGAACATTTCTTGATTTGGGGCAAATCGGTTTCATTTCAATGAGCCGGAGGGGAAACCAAACTCCACTTCATTGTAAATCGTCATAATCTCCATAGTTTAACAGTAATTTTAAAATGGCACAACCCTGAACTCTTAATACGCACATGCCCTGCTTCGTTTTCACCCTTAAATAATTTGCAACCACAAGTTACAAAATAAACTCACTTAACTGTAAGTTGTCTCACTTAATTTAGTGGTCAATACTAGATTTACAATTCGAATTTCACACGTTTTTCGCGATACTGAGCTTTGAATCTGTTCAGCTGATTAATTGAACATAGAAGATACTTTCTTATTTTGATTGTATACTAGTATTGAATACTAAATGAATGATTACTATCGGTGACGATGAAGGAATATAATTTGAAACCAAGAAAAGACGTGGTGCTTTGCGGCTGATCGTTTTTTTTCCTTTAGGAAGGACATGGCATAGTATTACAACACGGGTCTAGACTACAATACCACATGACTTTAAAACGTTTACGCTTATCTCGTAATTGTTGCGTAACTGTTGTAACAGAGAAACGTTACAGATCCGGTTTGAAGGAACCTCTTCGGGGCGCCCCCATTCCTCACCACAATATTATATATGTATATACAGCAGTCAGCACGATTAGTCTAATACTTTTGTACAAGTTTTTCGTTTTTTTTACTTTATCTAAACACTGGGGCACTACATTTACACTTTGTACAAATATAATCACATTTAAGAGTTGCATATTTCTATGTCCATTGTCGTTGCGACAAGCTGCTGAAGGGAACCTGGAACAAGAAGAAAACCATAAGATTTCGGTAAAAGAAACAAATACACAATTAAAGTGAACATGATGAGATTCGTAATCAAACTTTTGCCTTAACACTTGATTCGTCGAAATATCAATAAACGGTTAATTCGTTATGGTCCAATTTCTTGGTCCTGAAACGGTTTTAGCACTGAAAAGGGAAGTATACCTCTGGAAAAGCTGGGTCAAAACTCAAATGTTTTCCTATAAACCGCACGCAATTCCCAAAATCCTTCACTTTGCCTAGTTTTTCTATCTGCTTGCAAAAGTTAACCCAACATCATGAAACCGCAGCATTTTACTTGGAAGGTCTGGCCTACTGGCTTTCCAGCGTGAGGACTCTATGAATACATACTTATTAACTTTACAACTTTCGATCAATCTATCAATCAATTTTTTGAGCTAGTTTTACGTAACAATTGTTTGATTATTTTGTTTGCATAGTGATCTACTTGCGTATTTTTAAACTGTGCTATTTCAATTATAATAGATAGTCCTTCTTGATCATCTAAAAAGCAGACATTTATTGATTAGTATGAAAGAAAAAATAAATTCTTGATTTTACACACGCCCAAACAATCGCATCATATTATGTATGCTTATAAAGCAATATCAGAAGAGGCACATGCACGTCCCTTATGGTCGCGACTTATTTTGAAGAACAATTGAACTCTCGGCACCATCAAAGCCATACATGAGCGAAATAAAGTACATGTTTCGAGTGTTGGTTTAGGACCACCACAGGTTCTAAACAGATTCGAGGGGTGTCTGAGATTATCACATTTCAAAATGTGTATTTACTATGTAAGTACGAGCTTATATTAAAAACTGACTTTTATTGGAGATATAATTTTTACATACGTAGATGCAAATTGTTACATTGTTAAATCGAGACTCAGCGAAAGCATTTAGTGCAGTGCAACAGAAGTCATTTGTTTTTCTTATTTTAAACGCTATGCCGAATTTTCTTCAATTTCTGAATTGTGCGCGTTTATTCGATTCAGCATCCCCTATTCTAAAGGGCGATAATAAACGTATTTACACTGGTTATAAAACGTGAAAAATTGTGAAACAGAAACAAACCAATCAAAATAGCAAGAGAATTAAAACACAGTAGATATTTTTATTTTGCCTGACAGCCGAAGTAAAAATCTCGGTCTGCTACGTATACCTACATATTTTAATTTATACTGTAAGATGTTTCAAGTATCAAAATATTTTAGTGCGTAGTAGCTGTGTTTTTACCATTTTTTCTTAAGTTTCGAACAATTGACTAATGCACATTTCCTCAAGTCAGTATTAATATTGCTTCTTTTATCTTACTTGGATATTGTTCTTAGTTAGTTATCCCTACTTCAATCGTATTATTTCAGAAACATTTCGATTATTGTTTTCAATACATCCAGATATTTCCAATAGTACCAAATCGCTGTTCGCTGGATACGCATTAGTCATAAGGAGGATTGAAAAAACAAACGTCGGGATTCAAAAATATATTGTAAATGACAAGAAAACGTTTGGGTTTTATCGATTATTATTATTACTCATGTTAGTATGAAATTTTCTCTTCAAAGCATTCATCCGAAATTGAGAAGGGTAACTTAACAATAACTGATTTAAAGCCAGTTCAGAAATTAAATCTAGACGATGTTCGTAGACAGAACCGCAGTTTCAAAGAGGTGATTAACTAGAACGTATGAAGGCGCAAGTGGTTGCAATCTTATTTAGTAGTATTTTATTATATTGCAGTCAGTGTAAAATAAAATTGAAATAATTGAGAATTATAGAAAAATTGATAATCTGATAAATCACTAAACGAGCATAATCTGCTGGCTAACAGCTAGAAGATCTGCGGGCTAGAAGCCTGCATGCATTGGTTCAAATTTGTGTGATGTTCGAATCGAATTCGAATTCAAAATCAAATCTACGCGTTAAATTGCCTAGGAGAGGAGCCTCAAACAAACAAAAATATAAAAAAATCCACATTTTATCTCAATAAACAACGAGAGCTTTTATTGGTGCTTAGATAGTTCTAGTGAGTGAGAGCCGATACGAATTTAATACACTTCATTTGAAAAAAAAATAAGGTATTGGCAAGAATCAGGCGGACAACATTCACAAAGCTGGTCAAGTTGCAACTTAACTAATTAAAAATTAAATTTTACACGAAATCACTGGAAATCGTACAAGGGGGGTGCAGTTTAGGGGTTTAAAACCCCCCTTCTAGCCGAAAACTTATAGATAATATAAAAGTCGAGGACAGAAAGACCGATTGGGTCGATAGCCTTTTTCTATAGGAAATAAAGATTATTTATATATATACAGTGTGTGTCCAGTGTAAAATTATGTACATGGGGATATTGGAAACCGTTAGAGTTCCAGGATGGACCAAATGGGGAAAAAGTTGCGCAATCAAGTGCCTATAAATAATCTGTCATCAACTTCTTTGAACTCGGAATAGCAACGGATATACAGGGAAAGAAAGAAAAAAGTGCGTTTTATAAAATTCTTTATATCGTGTTTATATAAAAGATACTATAACGAAATTTTCAGGGTGGTGATAAGAAATTAGCGTGAATTTGAAAATAAAGTAAAAAATAATCTAGGCCACTATGTTCAATGAGGCCGAAGTCAACTTTTGGTTTTCTTATGGGCGCCATATTGAATTTCTGCATTTTTAAATTCCCCTTTAAATATGCTCTTCAACCATGTATAACATGTTTATGTTCCGTGAAGATAAATAATTAAAATTAACAAAATTCAGATTTTATGGTAGTAGGCATTGATATTTCCATTAATTATTACTTTAAATTATTATTGATCATACATCGAACGCTGCAAAAGAACAAGTAACATTTTAAGATTAAAAGTAGGTGTTCAAATAAGCCACCGTTTCCTCGCCCGCACAACATACATCGTCTCATTACTGCTTCACAGGATTTTCTGATCATTTCTGGGGTAATTCTGTTAACAGCTTCAATCACAGCGTGTCTCAGCTCCTCTTCGGTTCCGTATGACCTACAGTATACCACATTTTTGAGGAAACCCCATGCAAAAAATCAATCGGTGTTATGTCAGGGGATCTCGCAGGTCATCTTACTGATTCCAGGTTGCCTATCCACTTGTTGGGAAATTCGTGATTTAAAAATTCTGTGATAATACGTCCATTATGTGGCGGCTCGTCGTCTTGTTGGAAATACAAGTTTTGCAGGGGAGCTAGTGGAACATCCATAAGTGCTTCAGTTAGGTTAGTTTGTTTGAGGTTCAAAAATCTCTCGGAATTTAAGTTCTCATTAAAAAAAATGGTCCAATCACGTGGGTACCCGTAATACCTAACCAGACGTTAAATCCAAACCCAACTTGGTGCCTAACTTGACGAACTAGCCGTGGATTTTCATCAGACCAAAAAACGGCATTTTTACGATTAAATAGTTCACATTTGGCTCTCATCTGGCCAAAGGACTTTTAAGGAAAAGTTTGGTATCTCGTTATTTCTTTGAATAAACCACTGACAAAATGCGATTCTTCTAATCGCATCGCCATTCTGGAGTCCCTGGCAGGGCCGTTCACGATAGGTTATGACGCTTTAAAGTACTATTCGCCGTTGACCGGGCAACACCTGTTGTGGTTTCAATTTGACGTAAAGACGTACGAAGTGTCTCAACCACGCTTTGCATTACCAAATTGTCTTTATTTTCGTCTGGAAGTTTGTTTTTCTTTACCTTAGCAAAACTCCCGTAGCTAAAAGGTTGTATTTCAGACGCCTAAACATAGTTCTACCAGGTTATCGCCTTTCTGGATATTTATTCAAATACATTTCTTCGTATCGTATTTTTCATAATTTGAAAAGTGATTCATTTTGAAACACACAATTAATTACAAACACTTGACACTGACAATAAATTCTACTTTGACAGTTAC
>NW_026018814.1:13737802-13739164 GCF_020466585.1 Dendroctonus ponderosae
AAAATAAATCAAAATAATCAAGCATTAAAAGAAATATCTACTTGTTTTTGAAAAGGCCATGCATGCGTAGCTTTTTCTGCGTTTGCGTATCGGTTTCGAAAATTCACATACAATGCATCCATCCTTATCTTGGACATGAGAAATAGTGTCATATTTCACAACTTAAAGGGATCAAAATATAAAAATTATATTAAAAATATGAGGTCCGGTAACCCTAGCTATGACTGATGACGACATATGACCATATTCCTTAATTTATTTGATTTTGGTTACTTTCATTGTAATTGTTTCTTTCATTTAGTTGAAATTATATATTTATATTATGGTCGTTTAATGGCCCACCGCCCCAAATTCTTGTAGTTTTACAGCCTAATGACAAAATTTGAGACGAAACATAAACTATTTATTAAATAATGGCCATTTAAATTCAGTCTGAAGACGCCCCTATCGAAACCCAATATTAAGTTTTAGCTACGCTGCTGCGCTTATAATATTTAGCAGACTATCATTACATTGACGAAATGTTTCTGAATGAAACTTGCGATCCATTATCAGATTGTGCAATATCTGACCTTGCTCAGTTATTGACCATTAATTGGGAACTCATTTCCTTGAGACGCAATTCGGTGAAATGCTAAATTCGGATTCCACACCCCTTACCTACTTTCGAAGTAGGTATATATATACCGGAGCCATGAAGAAACAAATCAGTTCATATCGATTGAACGTAATCAAACATGGCTTTCAAGGTATGTGCAATGCATTTTAACAGGCTTACGTAGATTACCGAATTGGTGCCCTTATTATTTAATAATGTTTAACTAATAATTTCGTCTTATGGCTTCCATCATTTGTGAGTGTAGTGAAAATATGTACATATAAATATTATTTTGGAAAAGAAAATACGGAGAATTCAAAATAAATTAAATTCGAATTAGTGAAGTGTTCTAACCAAAGTCAAACTTGAATTCCTATTCAGTATTTTATGCTTTGTAGTAACGAAAAATGCAAATTTGAAACACAAAAATTTGATTGCATAATAAGGAATCTTTGAGTTAAAAGTCGGTCCAATATTTTGATTTTTTACAGTTTGTAGTCCTCGCTGCCTTCGTGGCTGTTGCCCACGCTGGATACATTGCCCAGCCAGCTTTGTCATACGCTGCTGCTCCTTTGGCTTACACTACAAAGGTAGCACTTCGATTCCAAATTCTCGATATTCCGACTCATTTCCAAATGCGGTTTTCTTTAGGTGGCTACCCCAATTGCTTACGCTCCAGTGGCCAAGACTGTTGTTGCTGAGCCCTCAGCACCAGCCCACTACGATTACGGATACACCGTCAGCGACCCCCACACCGGAGACCA
>NW_026018814.1:13739264-13741775 GCF_020466585.1 Dendroctonus ponderosae
CATATATAGACCACCTGGTGGAGGTTTGAGGGCCTTCATCCAAAGAATCGAGAAACTTTTAACTGTTGTTTCTAAAGAAGTGAAAACGTATTTATTGTTGGCGACTTTAACATTGAAATGCTGAAAGAAAACAAATGGAAATCAGAATGTATGTGCTTAATGCGGTCATTTAACCTGTCACCAACGATATTTGAAGCCACTTGTATAACTAACAACGCCTCTAGCTGTATAGACAATATTTTATTATTTTTGTTATTATTCATTATTTAGTAAATTGTATATCTGCCCAGAAGATCATCTTTGAAGCTAATACAACAACTAATTTAAATTATAACTGTGTCTTTTCTAGGAAAAAACAAGGACGATTTTCAAGCTTCAAGGGCAATATTGAAGAAGAAAAATTTTTGAACTTGCAATAGATAAAAGACCGAAAGTTAAAAAAAAATTGTAACATTTTTAACAACTGTCAGCATGGCTTTATAAAAGGAAAATCTACCCAATCCGGCATATTTTAGTTTATTAGAATCATACTGGACTAGTTGGAGAGGGGTAAATTCGCAGCTGGAATGTTACTAGATTCGTTAAAAGCTTCTGACTGCTTAAATAGGAATATACTTGGTCTTCAGCTGGATAAATATGGCTTTAGAGGTAACAAAAAAAAACAGGTTAATATCTTACATAAATGACAGAAAACAAATAGTGTCTATAACAAATAACGGCACAACCTGCAGATCCGAAATGTGGGGGGTGGGATTAGCATAGCTCAGGGTAGCATCCTGGGTCCTGTCTTGTTCATGTTATTTGTCAACGATGTACCAACTCTTAGTTCTTGATCACATATTATGTTGATCAAGTGGAGGATTTGATTACAAAAGCGGAGCAATTTGTTGAACTAGTAAATAAATAGTTTAAAACAAATGAATTAATTTTAAACAATAGAAAAACACACATTTTACTGTTTAGGACAAAACGAGCTATGACATCCGRATTGAAGGACATTATTATAAGTGGTGAAAGTTTCAAATCGTTAGAAAATGCAAAGCAAAGAGTTTTCATCAACAGATACAATACCACACAACATGGTATTAGAATTGTTGGCAGATGTATGAACCGGAGTGCATGTAGGCAATTATGTCTCGCAAATTTGAGTCTGTGCTACACAATACGGCATAATTTTCTGGGGTAAAAATGGTTAGATGAAGAACGTTTTTGTCACACAAAAGCGACTTATTAGGATAATAAATTAGAGGGAATACCTCGAAACTTGCAGATCAGCTAAGAAAAAAATGGGAATTCTTACAGCATATGCGCTTTACATATATGAATGCCTAATATTTTTTATTCGAAACAAACCCTTTTTCAATCTTGTAGCAAAAAATAACATGAGGACAAATACAACATCGACTAGCAGTAACTGAAACTTGTCCACACTACATGTGCATAAAATTGTTCAATACCGGTTAGATTTCAATTAATAAATCTTGAGAAACTGTTTGCACGGGAAATCAAAGACATGATAATAAATCTAGAGCCCTATTGTTTAAAAGACTTTAAGACAGTAATAAACTGTGATTTAGTTGATTGTAGTTGTAGAGTAATTGTTGTATTGCAAAGAATATGAATCTTATAGTTCTAAATTGAATGTTGGGACGACATTTTACTTTATGTTGTATACGCGATCATCAATACGGTATATGCGATCATCAATGTTAAACATTCTGTAATAAATGTGCTAATAATAATGCTCATATACCTAATGACCGTCCGTTTTAAATACAGAGCTTTACATCATTGCTTCGGCAACTTGATCTGAAAACGAAATTTATAGCCGTTGAACTGTTCATCAATGATTAGAGCAAGAATATTTAGTGTCATGAGTAAGGTAATCTGATTGAAAGTTTCTATAATATAGGACGCGATTGCGTTTGGAGTTATCGGAGTGTCCGCTCGTAATATTTGGTTGCTGCTGCCCAGTTTTGTAGTAGGTGGTGAGCATGTTTTCCTGCTGGATTTTGTAAAGTCGAAGTTCTCCACTGTTTCCGTCCATCTCTGATGGCTCGCAGGGTCTAAACTGTGTAGGAATTAATCAGCTATCTCACGGTCATTCGACTGAAGGAATTTCTAGTATAACTGAAAAGTATCGGCTAACAGTAATGTAAAAACAGTAATGGATGTTAGATTTTAAGTGAAAATCGTTCCTTGGACTGCCGGATGCCGTCTAATCGAAAAAAGTCTTTCTCGACTTGTAATGAATGCACCTTTTGCTAAGTTCTAGTTCGCTTTACGTATGAAATAGCTTACCAAATAAGGATGCACCACAGGAAATACACATCATCTAATCGTACATTTTTGTTTTATTCAGACTTTCAAAATAAATAAATTTTGCTACTTTCTTTCGTTACAATAACTGTTTTAATGATGGTAAGAAGGAGCAGCGTAGGTGTAAGCTGGGGCAGCAGCGTATTTGGTTACAACTGGGGAGGGAGCAGCGTAGGCGTAAGCTGGAGCAGA
>NW_026018814.1:13742600-13745283 GCF_020466585.1 Dendroctonus ponderosae
GTTCCATCAGAATCTACCAAAGAGTAGCTGCCTTCTACTACGTCACCACGACGGGATTCATGTTGAGATTTCTGGTCTCCGGTGTGGGGGTCGCTAACGGTGTATCCGTAATCGTAGTGGGCTGGTGCTGAGGGCTCAGCAACAACAGTCTTGGCCACTGGAGCGTAAGCAATTGGGGCAGCCACCTAAAGAAAACCGCATTTGGAAATGAGTCGGAATATCGAGAATTTTGAATCGAAGTGCTACCTTTGTGGTGTAAGCCAAAGGAGCAGCAGCGTATGACAAAGCTGGCTGAGCAATGTATCCAGCGTGGGCAACAGCCACGAAAGCAGCGAGAACTACAAACTGCAAAAAAAAGATTGGTCAGAATTTTGACTGAAAAATTCCTTTAGCTAATAGGGTGCAAATTAAACTTTTTATTCCGGTACTGCAATGCAAAAAACTCAAATTTGGCTTTGCTTTTACTCAGTTCAAGAATTGCTAAATAGTTTCAAGACTTTTTCTATATTCCAAAGGAGCACATTTAACACTGCCCGCAAAATTTATTTTGCATCAAAATCAATTTTTTGGACGACCGTCACAACTAAATGAAAACATCAGAACAACTTATTTATGCAAGATGATTACTAAATATGTGCACCCGTTTGATAATCCACGTGAACCTGGTGGAATTTATTGCACATACCTTGAAAGCCATGATTGATTACGTTAAATCGATATTAACTGATTTGTTTCTTCGGCGGTCCGGTATATATATACTTATCTTGAAAGTGGGTAAGGGGTGTGGAGTCTGATTGTAGCATTTCACCGAACTGGTGGTTCAAGGAAATGAGTCCCCAATTCATGGTTAAAAGCTGAGCAAGGTCGGACAATTTGATAATGGTTCGCAAAATTCATGCAAAAATATGTTGCCAACCTGGTAACAGTCTTCCAAATTAAATGAATCTAGAGAATTTCAGATGACCTACTTTTCAAAAGTTAAAGTCAAAAGCAAAAGCTTTTCAATTCAGTTTAACATATTTAATAATATTACGTCAATGTTCGGCAATAGAGCAAAAATTATTATTAAATTCAGTAAGCCTGAGCCTGCCAAGTAGATTAAATTAATATAAGGGATAAGATAGAAATATAATTATGCTGTTATTGTAATTTTAAAATTACTTGGCATTAAATTCTGCTTTCAAAGAATCCTTACTATAATTACAAATGTTTTATGATATTCCAAGTGACCAGTACTATAAGAATTAAGTACAGGTAATCGAGTTATTTATTCCAAGTTCAAGCACACAGAAGGTTAACAATAATAAAATTAAGAAAAAAAAACTTACAGAGTTACTTACACTTCCTCAACTGGTGTGACAAACTCCACTGACATATTATTTAAACAAAAATATTGCGTTTGAAACAAAGTCGAGTTATCCGGGAGTCAATAAAGTTTTCAAAAAACTACGAATAGTTTAATAGATCCTTATCCAGTTTTACTAATTCCGAAAAAAAATGTGTTTCGGCGAACTTCGTTTGTCTGGAGCCATTTAAGACATCCGAATTTGTTGGGTTTTTAAATATCGCTTTTTGTTGGCAATATCTAGTCCTCAGATTTTTTCTAAACAAAAAAATGTGTATTTGGTTTAAGTCGGTATCTCTCACCGGTTTCGAGATATTTGGCATTATTATTATCTATTACACTTCTCTACAAATAATATAGTATATAACAGTATTTCTTTAAAATTTTCATTTTTATTACGAAAAGTTTTCATTTTTTAAGTTCTTCTTACAGTATTGTAACATTTGACAAAATCAAATATCTTTAGTCTCTAAGTCATTCTTCAATTGTTATTGAAATGTATAATCAAGAAATGTAATTTAATTCATTAATCAATAAATAGTTAACAATTCTAATTTCTCCAGATTAAATTGAATTTAAAACAACGGGCATACTAACACCAAACTTCAAAAGTTTAATAATGTATTAACATTAATTGTATATACTTTCCTGACTGTGTTTCAATTCCAAATCAAATTCATTCATGGGTTTCAGTCTTTGTCTCTATTTATCAATCAAAACACGTTTCGGTGTATTTTTCCATCATCAGTTTTTCTAAAATAACAGATAGTTAAAAAAAATTGTCACTAATTTAAAAAACAAAAACAGTTCGTCAACAGCCTCATCATATCATACATTAAAATACATCACAATTGCAATACTTTAAAACATTCTAAAATTAATTAGGCCTAACAGGTGATTAGTCAGGACAATCAAATTTGGAAAGACTAAAATGTTTTCGTTCAGATACTTAAATATTTTTATTTACATGTGTAGCGTTAACTTCTACTTTGTTAAGAATCAACGATTAATTCCATGAACTAGTTCATAGGGTTTCACTCGATTTAGTCTTCTTGTTAAGCCAACGTTGTTCAAGAGCTGGATGGCCTCAACGTTGATGTGATTTTGTAGTCTTTGTTCATGACTTTTTGCACAATTTTTTATTATATTGTCCACTGTTTGCACATTTAGATCTTTAGAAGTTATATATGTACACATTAAAATAGTGACTCTCCAATGACAAAGCCGAAGTTAATATCATAGGATAACACTTTGCAAATGTACATCTAGTAGTTTAGGTTAAAGAAAAGTAGCTTATTGGTGTAAACTAGATTGCTATAACAAACTAATAAAAAAAAA
>NW_026018814.1:13745383-13746635 GCF_020466585.1 Dendroctonus ponderosae
TGCAATAATGGTCATTTGCAGGTTGTTGCCCCAGTTGTAACCAAAGTGGCTTCCCCTGTCACTTATGCTGCTGCTCCAGCTGCATACGCCGCTCCGGCTTACAGCTATGCTTCCCCAGCTGCCGTTACCTACGCTGCCCCCGCTCCAGTTGTAGCCAAATACGCAGCTGCCCCAGCCTACACCTACGCTGCTCCCTCTCCAGTTGTGACCAAATACCTGTCTGCCCCAGCTTCTATTTCTTATGCTGCTCCAGTACCAGTTGTAGCTAAATACGCTGCTGCCCCAGCTTACACCTTCGCAGCTTCTTCTTACCATCACTGAGAAAACTAAGTTATCCCAGTGTATGAAAGTAGCAAAATTTATTTATTACGAAAGTCTGAATAAAACAACGATTTACGATTAGATAATGGGTATTTTTCTTGATTCAGTACTATTGTGCAACTCTTTTATAGAGGAAGATAATTATCATTTTTTAAGCCGCATCTATTCAAAGTTGCGGAACCCATATTTTAGTCGAGAGGTACATTCTTCTGACTAAGTATTGAATCGAAGAAAAGTTTTTAAAATTAGACAACATCCGGGCCTCAACAATCACAGGTCAAATACAATCATAACATAAAGCACAGGTCAAAGTCACACAGTTGAAATTATAATTTATAAAAGGAGCACATGCAGAAATAAACTCCTAGCAAGAACCGAGCCAGGTAGAGCAGTATTCACTAAACTGAAGAAGCTGCTAACCGCCAGGAATCTATGAATGGCGCTAAGAACAAAAATGGTTCTCTGCTATGTGTTTCCAGTTTTACTGTATCAGCTGGAGGTCTTTGAAGGGTGGGCTTAGTTAATCTATGGTGGGCATACAGCCTTTATTCAGGATCTCTTAAATRAATTKCAAACGAGCAAGATTTGAAAGGTTGTATTCTTTGGAAACATCATYGAAATTYACCCAGCAAACACAAATGGTCCGTGGGACGTTCTATTTTAATCCCCGTTATGCCACTTGGGGTGATCCTTAAGCCGTCCCTCGTATCGCACAAATATCTCATGCAGATCCCATGTGAGTCGTTAATCACGGCCTTTCTAAAAGAATATTCAGAATCTGAGTTTAAATATGACTAATATAATGAATAGCGACCAAATCAAGTTGTCAGGTATTGGCTTCCCCAGTGTTATTAACGTAATTGCAACAAGGAACTGCCGAAACCCCAATAAAGAGAACTGGATACTCGAAGCATCGCCTGGTATTGCAAAA
>NW_026018814.1:13746735-13971302 GCF_020466585.1 Dendroctonus ponderosae
CATGTTATACATGGTTGAAGAGCATATTTAAAGGGGAATTTAAAAATGCAGAAATTCAATATGGCACCCATAAGAAAAACAAAAGTTGACTTCGGCCTCATTGAACATAGTGGGCCTAGATTATTTTTTACTTTCCAAAACTCGGAATTTATCAGCAGTCGCCAACCGATTACCAGAAAGGATACGTCCTGTGTTTCAGCAAGAAAAAGAGCCGCCGCCTTCTCTGAGATATTAAGTTGCCTTGAAATAAAGCTAATAAAGAACCTTTATGTTGGGGTTCCCGTACTCTCGACATGACATGATTTTGTTTGGACATATTCTTAGAACTAGAACACTGTACACAATATCGCAGCTTGAGTGCCGATTTCCATTCCATTCAATGCTATCTGACGTAACCTCTCGCTTTCTTTAGCTGGTACCAAAAATAATATGCATAGCCCGAACTGGTAGCAGGTAGAACTCAAAGAGTTTATTGTTATTTAAAGCTACCATTTCCCTAAATTTCAGAATTACCGGAAATGCAGAGTGTTAAAGTCTGAAATTCTTATTTTATTCTTTATTCTTACCAAGATTATTTAATAACAATGACCCCAAATTTAACGTGTCTTAAGCGATATGACCAAAACGATCACCATTCACTTGTACCCATTGCAAGAAGCAACGTCTTTTGCCTGAGATTCAAAATCACTTCTTATGAGCGAACCGCCTAGTAATTTTGAAAAATATTTAAATAATGTTTACCTGTCAAGACTTAAACCTTTGTAGAGTATATCCAGATCTTCCCCAGTAGTAAGAGAAATCAGTTTTGAGAATTTGTACTTGTAGATTCATCTACAGGCTAATTTTCAGTCACGTTAAAATTGAGGTACAAGCTATACAAAGAATTGAACTCTTGAAATGAAATATTGTCCATGCTTTTGTTTGACTTACATCGACGTGTCCTGCAATTTCTTGGGTACTTCTTAATATAAAATKTCTTACAAATCCCCGTGAAAACATCCTCMAAAAAAAGTGGACTTGGAGAAGTCTAGAGGGCGCMATGAAGAACGAAATAGATTATGTCCTCACCACAGATAAACARTTTTGCACCGCTGTATCGGTTCTCAGTATCTTTAATACCGGAAGTGGCGACAGAATCGTAAGAGCAGCAATAAATATAGACACACTWGCAAAGGAAAAAACAAATGCAGAAAATCATTTGGCCCACGCTACACAACTTCAAGAGAAAATAGACGAGTACAACGCAYAAACCAACAGAAAATTGATACTAACAGAAGCTGAGAAAATATGAAAAGGATGTTCCATGAAAGCAGGCGCTGATACGCAACTCAGCCAGAACACCAATGATCTACTGCCAGAACGCAGAACAATGGACAGTGTTTCAGCAAGATTTCAAACGCTGGATAGAGAAGTAAAGAACGCAATTAGAAAGGATCTGAGGTCAATAACACACAAACAATAAACGAAGCTATCGAGAACAACATGAATATGAAAGTACTTACAAAGTACTATAAAAGGGAAGTTGATCAAGAACCAACAAGGAGAAGTTGTTACAGAGAGGCAGTAAAGAACATCCGCCATCCAACATTTCTACAAGGAACTGTACAGCCATCCGGTACCTAAACCAAACCGATCGAAAATTCTAAAAAAAGTAGTCCAAAATGTGAGATCCGAGAATAACCCAGAAATTGACACTGCAGGGTTAAGAAGGGCATTAAAACAGATGAAGAACCGGAAGGGCTCAGGAGAAGATTTCCTTACAATAGAAATGTTAAAATACAGAGGTAAAATTATAGGGAGAGCACTAACGATCCTTTTTAGCAGATGCTTGGAGGAAGGAAAATTTTCCGATACATGGAAAAAAGCCGTGGTGATAATCCTCTTTAAAAAGGGGGACCGAACTAACAAAGAGAACCACAGACCGATTAGCCTTCTAACGGTTTGGTATAGGCTCCTCAGCAAATTCATTACCAACAGCCTCAAAAATAAGTGAACAAAAATTATCATGCAGTGGAAACAACGACTAACAAAAATAAGTGTTGGCAGACCCCTGTTAAGATGGCGAGATGATATACAGAGACGCGCAGGAAAGGTCGGGATTCTTGCAGCACAGTGTAGATCAACATGGAAACAAATGGAAGAGGCCTATGCCCAGGAGTGGACTCAAACGGACCGAAGAAGAAGAATAAGACATAGGGTAAACATTGACCTTGTCAGGAGATAAGCGAGCCTGAATAACAACAGCCACGTAAGCATTGGGGGCGATTCTGGCCATCCATCCTCTACATTATGTTGTGGAGAAGGATGCTTGAATAGGACAACAGGAACGACTGAGGGACGTAAAACGGTGGCAGCGTTGAGGACAGGCATGAAAAGACCAGAGAGAAAACCCTCAGATTGGAATCATTTGATGAGAAGGGATGCCGTTCCGGAGGCCTCAGGGCCTCGTCTGGTATACGCACGATTCCAAAATGAGTAATAAAACAGGACTAGAAATCAATGGAGACATGGTTAACGCGAAAATGTGCCTATGGCTAAACAGGCACTCTACAACAATTAGGCAGATTTACTTGTCATCATGGTCTGCACAAAGGAGAATCTGAGAAGAAATTCCAGTGCAAATGCCGGATCTCTTCAAAACTTGAATACAGCGGATTCCCTGATTTGCGTACCGAGACACCGAAACATAACAGGGAATAAAAATGTGAATAAACTTGCCCGATCGGTCATGGCTGGAAAATTTCGTGAACATTTCAGCATCAACAATTAAAAAAAAAGACTAAAGAACACACGTTCAACATGTTCCATGCTGAATGGAAAACCATAATCGTCTCTAACCATCAGAGGTTTTGATTGGACGGCCAGAGGAAAACCAAAAAACTGTTAAATCTAGACAAAAAACAAGGCATTATTCAGTGACCACTGGCTATTCAAATACTGGATGCACAATATCGGAATTGCTGATCATATAATAGGTACATTCTGCGGAGAAGTGGAAAGGTGGCGGATACAACTATATACGTTACATGCAAGTGTATGGAGCGTGCAAGAAAAATACTTCTGCTTTTTGGCGACTTTCAGTCAAATGAGTTGGCACTTGAGTATGCGTATAGAGAAATTGTACGTGGACATTCCCAAAATGAAAATATTGGATAGGTATGGAAAAATACACTGTATGGAGCAGAAACTTGGAGTGTTGCAGACAGACAAAAGAAGAAAGCAGAAGCAGTTGAAATTGATGCCATTAGAAGATCCATGCGAATCTCACGAATAGACAGAATAAGGAACGACCATATAAAACAACAAATGGGAATTGAAGTTAGTTGATAGTTCAGGACATTGAAAAGAGACAACTTACCTGGTACGGTCTCGTAGAACGAAACCCAAATAGCAGGTGGCCAAGAAAAATACTATATTGGCAACCAACAGGTAGAAGAACCATACAAAAGTGCATGAGTGAAAGAAACATCTTACCAGAAGATTGCGACGATAGAAGAGGATGGAGATTAGGTGTCGAACAACGAAGGAAGACGTTCTAAACCGGCATGAATATATATGGAAAAATATTTACAATATTCCGCTAGCGAGCTAGTTTGACTACTGAAATAAACATCATGAAAAGAATATGTATAATTTGTATTTTTTCGGAAGGTCATTTCTAATGTATTCAAGGTCTTAACTTAACACACAAGTTTTATACAATAGCAAGTATTTTACTTATTAATTAATAATATTATATTAAGTTTTTTCTTTACAAAATCATATTTTTTTGCGATCATCAAGGACATTTAGTATAAATAAAATTGAAAGTTGAAAATGACCTTTTCCTAGTGCCCCTGCAAACTTTCCTTAATGTTCCCCGCTAGCTTAACACAGAATGTTAGCAAATAAAAAATCTGTCTAACTCCTAAAACAGGGTCAATGTCAAATGTTTTTCGCGAATCTCAATTTTTGTTTTAATGGAAATATTTCTACGAATACATTCACCGTCAGGCCTCATTGCGATTTTGAATCACCCTGTACACACCATGATAATTCTTAATTGGAACTTTCGCTAATAAAACGTTTATGGTGTGATGTGCGCTCTGTGTACTTTTAGAGCACGAATAGAAACAAAGTAGTAAATTGGTATTTTTATTGGTCACATGAAGTTTACATACTAAACATAATGCATCAGCTCAGATGACAAATAATTTAACGTTCCCTATCATTAGTTAACTAACATATATTTAGCAATGCGAAAAAAACTCATCCAGTTTTCACCGAGGAGATAATTTACAAACATTTTTATGAATTTCCTGTATTAATTTTGTATTCGCTACTGAAATTTTGAAATGATTTTCCTAATTTGTATTATTGTCTTAGCATAAGATGCCAAGGTATTTCTTCTGTGAACCAATGTGTTCGTGTCCGTTCGTGTACCCGATAGTGATGAAACTGAACACAAAAACGTGACTCACCTCACAGATGATGTCCGTAGTATTCGGCGGGATAATGAGCGTACTGATTGTGGAAAGCTGGATCTCCTGGCGGCCGATGCATCATTTGTTGGTCGCCCATCATATAACCCATCGTGCCATCAGGGCTGTAAGCTCCACTAGGACCTGCATGCGGAGAAAATACTATTAGTGGTGTAAGGCGCTGTTCTACAGCTTCAGGTATGGAAGGTAAACGTTCTTGCACCAAGACTTGTAATGCCATTAATATTTCAAAAGCCTTATGTCTATCTGAATTTTATATATTTTTCGCTTCTTTCGATGAACCATTATGTTGCAAGGAGACGGTAGAAATACGTCACACAACTCTTCGAAGCTGAGCGACAACATATCGATATTTAAAAATATATACGAAAATTTAACGGGAGGTTTGGGCCCGCATATCATTGAAAACAATATGGCGTCTGCACTAAATGCATTAAGGGACAAAAACGCGATGGGTCCAGGTCAACTGCCAGCGGAGGTACATCATCTATTGACCTTCGAAATTCTAAATGAGGAAATGAACAAGAAAAATGGAAAAAAATGAGAAAAAAAGCTAAGGAAGGCCTATGGCCAATTCTGGACGAAAAATTACTAGAACAAGAATATGAAATACGCTGACGACACAGTCGTCTTACCGGAACCACAAAAAGGCCTGTAAACGACTATTAATAAAATTCTCGCTGTAGCGAATTTGGACATGATCAACATTGAACATAAGCAAAACAACACAAGACAGTAGTAAGATATTCTTAAAAACTTACCCTATGAAAAGAGTAAAATAATACACATATTTAGGAACAACTCTTAATGAAATCAATGCCAGCTCCCAAGAAGGAGGAATCAGAATTGAACTTGCCAAAGAAACCTTGCATTTAAGTTATGGAAAACTTTATGGAACGAAACTCTAACTAGCGTAGAAGTAATGAGACGCGTGCATAGAAAACGTGAATGATCACAACAATCAACGAAAATAAACTGCTATATTCTGTATATCGAACATAAAATGTGACGAAGCCAATGCCCAATATCACAAGTTATCATGCATAAAGAAATCGAAGAAAAAACATCTATAGCACAAAAGCGAAACTAGGCTGAAAAACTTCCGGAAAGTTTATCGTTGTAATAATAGTGATTTATTTCGATTAGTGACCATTACCCACCTTCATAGTGGAGTAGCACCTAAAGAAGCAGAAGTGTGTACAAAGAGCAAAGTTCCTACTTAACCCTGGTAGTTTACTGGAAAGACATTGAAGATTGATCCAATGCAACTTTTACTTGAAATAGTGAGCCTTAGTAGGAAAATAAATAAATCACTTAACTCGATGAAGTGTAATATAGACACATTAGTTTTCATTGTCCGGGTGGAATTGTCGATTTTCAGTGCGCCTTAATGGCACTTGGATTATTAATGTCAGTCTATGTAAAAGTGTTCCTTCATTCGCTATCGATTCCAGTGCTTTTCTGTTCCTGCTGAAGACAGGCGAAGAGAAATGGAGGAAGCCATTGACCCTTGCGGGCCAATCCATCACGCGCGGCACACAATCGGCCGCCCTAACAGCCAGCAAGGGAGAGAAACTTGATAGAATTTCCTTCTCAAAAAGCCTCTCGGTGTATGGATTTAGCTAATTCAAGTTACGCAGATGTGTAATCTGGGTGATTAATTAACACCAGACGAAATGTATCGAATGACCAATGGAACCATTTAGTTGGCACAGGATTTTATTTCTTTTCGTACAATGTGCGCCAAAAAGTTGGTCTTTTATTTGATGGCTGCTCTGAAATGTTTTGTAGGGGTTAAGGATTAGCAATTTACTGCAGAAAGTCTATGAAGAAGCAGGGACTTTTGAAACAAATAATTAGCGATCGATTATTGAAATGGAAAGCTTTCTCAGAGCTTTTCGCCTTCTGAAAATCTCTGAGGAAAATTCGGAAATATTTATACCTTCAATTTTCGGCTTGATTTTGTTGAGTTGATGTGAGAAACTCGGAAGAACACAAAACCAAAGCGCATACAAGTAATAAACTTCACTGCCTTAAGAATACATGGACACCTTGTTAGTTCGCTGGATTTTCAAATTGCTTTTCACCCCGTTACTTTATGAGAGATTCAACAAACTGCGATTGAAAGAATTAAACATCAAATACAACAACAGCTTTGTGCATAAATAAAGCAACTAAAGAGCACAACAAAACTTCGAAATAAGTTGGAGTATGTTAAAAATATCAAGTGAAAGATTGTTCGAAGCGCAGAGGCTTGGCCTTGCCCTACGATAACGGCCCATATACAAGACTTTTCACTTACAATTCATATCGGCTCGATTGCTGGTATGGGATCGGCCCATATCTTTCGAAAAATGCATACAACAACGTTAAGCTTTAATGGAAATCACGATTCATTAAAAAAAATGAGATAAGTCGGTCGCGGCCTAGCAACGCCATGCCTCAAACTCATTTAGTTGCATTACCTCTCAGAATCAAACAAGGATATCTACTAAAATTTTAAATAATTCGAATAGCATTTTGATAGTTGTTAAGAACTTGATTTGTTTGTTCCAGCATGGGCTATTAATTTCAAAAAGTGAAGCTGGCGCATGGGTTTCGCACGCTTTGCCTGAATTAAATAACTTTTCTTTAAATCAATGAAATAAGATTTTACGATGAATATGTTTAACAACTTACTGCAAATATGCATTTCTAAAACACATCAGTTAAAGTAAAAGAAACTAAAGCAATCAGCAAAGTGCGAAGAAAAAAATTCTAAATGAAGAGTCAATTAGCACCGATTGGAATCTTTGATGGTTCAAGTGAATAATCAGAACATCTTGCAATTTGAATATATATAAACCCAGCAAATACACATTAATTGGCCAATCATGATAATTTGAAATCGAAGGAAGAGGGCCAGTCGCTAATGCGCTAATTGAGAAAGTTGTTCCAATAAATATCAGGGAGATAAGATGATAAGATTCTAGATGTCGCATATAAATACATTCTTCCGATCTCAATTAATACGTTCTTTAATTTGCTTTCAACAACGTTACCAATGAATCGGGAGCGACAAAAATGTTTTGAAATATAAGTCTATTTCCTGGACAATTACAAGGCGACTTGGTGCAAGGACAGTCAACAGTGTTGTATATCTATCGTCACGCTGATATGAATTCGAAATTGTCGATTCCATACAGCAAAACTGACAGAATTATAATTTTATCTCTCTAAGTATCTAATTTGATGAAACTCTGGTTTTGAATCACTGTGATATAATTACGGATAATAAATACACTGCAATAGCACGAGACATCATCAATAAGTCAGTCCAACCATTAACTGGACATATAACAGTTATGTGAAATATATCAAATTAAAATCTTTTGGTCTTTTAAATGGCCGATCTTATAAAGATATTGGAACAGTAATTGGCACAAAATGAAATGCCACATCAGAGAAATGACAAAGCCATTATCATTGCATTGTATGGCAGAAAGCTGACATGGCATCCGATCAAGATATAACTTTGCTTCGTTGCAATTCCTTTACGTTTTATTTGAAGGCCTATTAAGATGCCGATGAATAGAGAAAAGTTCATGCAAAATACTTTCATTTACTACACTACCAAGTTCACTTACCTGCTCGATTTGACTGATCGATCATTGGCTGTACTATTCTCCGCCTGGCGTTGATAAACCTGAAAAAAAGAAATTACGTAAATTTAAAAAGTTTCATTTACAGACGAAAAACTTCGAAAAAATGTGTTATAATAAGTAATAAAATAAAGTGATAAATTCCGTGATATATTCAATATAATAGACGCCTGGAACGACTGTGCTGATTAAGCACGCAAATTTATTCTACTCAGGAAATGAAAATCGCCGGCCAAAGTAAAACTGGCTACAGCAGAAGACGAGCACCGATTATGCGAGTGTTGAGGAAACAAGTCTTCGAAAAAGTCACGGAAAACCATGTACATTTTAGGCGCATATTTTGTTGGACCGTTTGAAGAAGGGCTCCATTGCACATCAAAATTTTATTTCAAAACAAAAACTGAAAACGATCAACACTGATGTTGCGAAGTGAGTTAATGGATCGAAATTGGGCAGTTCTGTTATGAAATAGTCAATTTTGTGCCTTTTCTGTATTTATTTGGGAATTTCAGGACGGAGCAAGTTGTCATAATCCTAACATGACCCTAAGTCTTTTCAGGTCAACCAGTTATCAACTAGAGTTGTTTTAAGTTTTGCATAGACACTATTTACTTTATTTTCTGGTCATTTATATCAATCAGTCCAGCAAGCTTAGTAGCTTGTTGCTTAGTAAAAGTCGCACAACCAAGCACCAAAGAAGGTACATATTCTTAAAACGTATGCTGGCTTGGGAGGAAGCTATTCAGGAAACATTTTAAACTTTTAAAAATATAAAGAAAAAAATGTTAGTATGAATGTCTTTTCATGCAATTTAATGTTGACGTTAAATTTTATATTTTTCAAAAATTAACAGATGCGGGGGCCGCTTAATCTTGTTTATATGCCATTTTGTAGAAGTACTAGAAAATTACGATAAGTATGAGATATCAAACGTCGCGGAAACGCGTCTTTGAAGATTTCCATTGAAGGGGTTGAAGTGACCATTTTGCTGCAAATAATATCGCGATCACTCTCTCTATCTGTTAGCTGAGGTAAAAAACACCATATTTGAATACCTTTCGCAAAAAACGGTCACCGGTCACCCATTTTCTTCGAAACAAGAAACCGGCAATCCTTGACGACAAAATTGCACATTGTCATACAGTAACTTTTAACGATTGCAAAGGTTTTTTATCCTCTTTTTTCTTCTTGTTAACATGACCATTCAAGCAAAAGTGAGTCTCATTCGACACAATATGTTGGATATTAGTCAAGTGTTCTTGTTCTAAACTTTAGGAATGCTTCAGTAAACTGGAGGATAATTATCTCTTGTCCTGATTGATAAATTTTTGTACGACTGCGGCAAGGGTTGCTTCAGGGAAGCTTTAAAATTAGAGAAAAGAAG
This sequence comes from Dendroctonus ponderosae, assembly GCF_020466585.1. Lineage (NCBI taxonomy): Eukaryota > Metazoa > Arthropoda > Insecta > Coleoptera > Curculionidae > Dendroctonus > Dendroctonus ponderosae. Next base: position 13,756,242 of record NW_026018814.1, read on the forward strand.
AATCCGAAACTTTCGCGGAAATTAATTTTAATAAATTATCTTTTTACCATTACCATCATCTAATGAAAAATCCAAAGTCGAAGTATATTATTCTGCCCAAAAAATCACTCTATTTAATAATTGTATAAAGCGTATTGTTTTTCATCACTGATACGGAATTGTTTTGATCCTGTAATTGTAGAACTTGGGAGCGATTTCTTCGAAACCAGTGCACCACACCTATTTTGCACTTTTTCTACAACCGAACTAAAAACTTATCAACTTCACTTTTGTTCGCTGACCAAGACAATCCTACCTTAAAAATTTGAATTTGTTTTTAAAGGTTGAACCTGAGCCGCTTTGGATTAGGCCTGGGTAACACTGTGTTGAGTTGCGCTATTGAGTTGTTGCCGATCTCTGAGTTAACGAGTTAAAACTTATCGGTTAATGAGTTATAAGTAATTTATTAAAGCTTTACAAGACCTGAGATTAGAATTTTCACATCTAAAAAAAGGTCATTAACGTTTTTTCAGAGTAACGTTTTACTACTTTGTTCAAAAAGGTTTTCAAAAGGTCCCTGTGCAAACCGATCACTGAGGCGAATTTTTTAGCCTAATCAATTTTGTATATTTTGGCTGCAAAGGCTCCATTATTGTCAGAAAAGAAGAAAGTCATCAGAAAATAACGTTTTTTTTGTGTGCGTATTCGATTAAAAACTTAGTTTTGTGATCAGTTTTAGAGAAAACCTGGGTTTCAGAAAAAAACGGGAGGAATATAATTTCATTTTTGTTCCGAATTCGACGTTGAGAAAAGTTTTTGTAAAATTTTTACAAAGCTATACATTTATCTTGTAATTTTTTGCGTAAAACACCTCCAGATCGTCAGTATTTTTAAGTACATCTCTATAAAATAGAGCGTGTTTGAGTAGAAAGTAAAACAAAATTCAGTCAAAACTAAAAAACCAAATTTGTAACAAACTTTGTAGTCTTCAGGGGTATAGAGCTGTCGAGATTTCCAAATAATCTGTTCTAAACTTTTGCTTATTCTGTTATATTATTTGATTTTTGTTTCAAATTTGAAGCTGGAAAGGGATTTTAAAACTTTTTGCAAAGTGACGAATCGAAATTTATTTCATAATTTTTCACGGAAAGTACCTTAAGATTGTCAGCATTTTTAAGTGAAGCTTTAGAAAATTGAACAGTTTGAAGAAAGGGTAACTTGCCTAAAACTGAAAAATTCTGAAATTTTGATAAAATTTTAAACATCTTATTAAGAAATGATCCTGAAAATAAATCTATAAACAAGTAAACAAATTGAGTTACTGCGCCGGTGCGTTGGATTAGAGCAAATTTCGTAGCACTGCGCGAACTCCTAAAAATTCACTGATGTACCCAGGCCCACCTTAAATGAATGCTGCATAAATGAAGCAGATTAATTCGCGTCAAATCCCAATTACATATTTCACGTGAAGCATGTGGTTCCCATGCAACAATTGCGCCAAAGAATAAATCAAATTTCCAGTAAAATATTGGAAACATCGCGAGTGTAAATATTTCATTTTTGCACGGATATTTTTGCAATATTGTAAGCGGCAACAAATTTGACGATCGGTCGCCACTGAGAGAAACTGATACACACAATTCGTGTTGCTTTTACATGCACGCATCCAATATCGGAAACGCGTCCAATCGGGCGGCAGAAAACCCAATCATTTCCGGTGTCAGGACGCATTAGTTGCAGCGTTATTTTGATGCTCGGTGACAGCTCAGCCGACGCCATGCCGATGCTGCTCTAATCTCGCTTTATATTTTACAGTTCTGTTTCGAGAGGTTTGCTGCAGCCCGTTTTAAAAATAACCTGGAGTTTCGTCTTTAATCAGCCTCAAATAGTCCCGTCAATAACCAACAGGAACAACAATGTTAATTTTAGAAAAGAAATCTTTTCGGGGTTCTGTTCGAATTGGGATTTCTTGAGTGTCTATCAAGTTTACTCTGCTCTTGTCTTAGTTAACTGGGGTTGTTCACACTTCACATCAGTAGTGTTGGAACATTGATAATGTGACTTGTTAGCTGGAAAAAAGGTGATTCACTTCTTTTAGACAAATACATGAAGTTGGCAAACAACCTAATTAATAGTATTTTAATTCTCCAAATTTCCATTATTAAACTTTGGTATGCAAGAGTGGCATCCACCTTTGCCTTCAGTAAGCATGGTATCGCTCAACACTTTTTAAACGTGCGTGAATCTTATTTTTAATACAGGAGTAGTGTTATTAATATAAGTCAAAGTGCCTTACACTGATTATTAACTGAGATATAGTGATCCACCTTCACCAGCAAAGTAAAAATGTAGATCAGTAAACAATCACTAACTCTTTTGAAGCTACTGTGAGTATACAGTCAGCTATTTGTCATCCTTTGATCCATTGGAATCTGAGGGTTTCAAAATATTTAAATGTTTGCCGATTGACATTCACTTACTGCTTATTACCCTTTCTTATATTCAATGTTCTTCAGATAATTGATGCTTCAAAAATTTCAAAACAATGTTACAACAAAGCAGAACCTAATCAAATTAATAGGGCAAGCCAGAACCAGGCCGTTGGTTCAGGCTCATTAAAGCGTTTCTTGCTCGTTTTAGTTTATTTTATTAGTTTCTCTTCCAAAAATCAATTTGCCAAAATTATATAGTTCAGAAACCACTTCACAAATACATGCAAGGTTCTCATATATAATAGAACTCAAGAAATTCTACAAATGTTCGTATTGGAAATCAGGCGTGGAACGCTATTTGAAGGCAAAGGTAGACGTCACCTTGGATGTGCAAATGTGTAACTTTTCCCTTTAAGAAGAATAGTGGTGTCTATAGGACCACCCATATAGAACACCCACAAACTTACGCTCAGGATTGTGCAAAACTCATATTCAATTTACATGTAATTCTATTGTTATAAGTCAAAGTGTGTTATTATACTTTTTTGACCGAGATGCACACCAACTTTTCCTTAAGCAAAACTAAAAGTTGAGAAAATCCTGTACGCAGCAAATGCTATACACTTGAGCTGTCGGTACTGCTTTCGCAACTGTACAGCAGGAACCAATTGCATCACTGTTACTTGCCTTTGGTCCTTCGAGCCGGATATTCCATATTCATATTAAAACTTGTAAGCAAATTTCTACTTGTTGGAAATCTGACAGTCAGTCAGTATTTTCTCATCAATCTCTCAGGAAGAAGTAAACTTTCTTCTCAATCTCTCAAGAAGAAGGTTTGTAAAGTACATACTTTTCTTTAGAAACCAAATATGTACATAAAATAATGTTAACAACTACTAATAAAATTTCTAATGTTGTTATTGAAAGCTCACAGGTTCTCAAACAAACTGGTGCAGAGTTTATGATGTATTTAGAGCTATACTTTTAAATGAGTATGACTTAACTGACGTGCAAAAGTTAATTTACTGAACATATTTCAACTTTGAACCTTCGTCATTCAGTCTGATTGAACATTTACCATTAATAGGAAGTAATTTAGACGTGGCTATAAATACTCAAAACTAGTTAGAAACATCAGATATCAAAGGACTGATAAAATCTGCGGAAATTCATAGTAACAATTGAACTGTTAACATTCTTCTTGATCAAAAATTTTAAGTGTCCTAGTTATAGTCACAGAACGATCCTACACACTTTAATAGTGGTAGATTGACTACCCTGAGGTAGAAAACAAAGTTTCTCATTCTATAGTAAGAACAGCGATTTGATCTTGTTATAAACCGTCCAATCACAATGATCTAAATGTTTCAAATTCGAACCACTGTCAACTGATCAAAGGAAAAATATTATCCAACAGGAAGTTGGGCTTTAAGGTTTTTGCCTTTTTTAAGTCAATGTACATGGAAATTGTGTCCGTTCTGCACCCAAGGGCTATAATACAATACTGTAACAATAGCAATTATAAAATTAACAATTTTGTACATAATGAACCGATCTTGCCGAAGGAAAATTGCTGTTCACGCTACTGAAATCTCAAAAGGTGATATTGGTAGATACGACAAATAAAAATTTTTTTTGCGGACGTATAAAAGTAAGGATTTAATTCAACTTTACCTACCACTTTACTACCATTACCTCTAAGAAGATACGGAGACACCGTGATAGAAAATAATGTAAATGGAAATGTCGCATGGACCAAAGATCAAGATATAAAACCTACAAATTTAAGGAAGAGAAGATAAGAATTTTATGGAACATTCTGGAAAAAATTTGGTTCTCAGCCAATCAGAACGCCAAATAGAAAGAAAATATCCAAAAATTATAGCTTTGCGGTGAACTGTTGGTGAACTAATGAAATTCGAGAAATAAAAAGTACTGTTATATGAAAAGAATTTGAGACACCTGTATTTAAACACCATTTAAGATGATTTGAGAGTAAAATTATTTTACAGAGCTGTGCAATTGCGGCGGTTTGAATAAATAGGGCGCCCAAAAAAGCGAACTGAATCGTTAATGCAGTTTTCTATTTTCTCCATGCCGAGATAAAAACGGGGCCAAAGCCGTTTTGCAAATTGGGAAAAGATGAACAGCCCGTCAAGCCCATATACATCAAGAATCGATGTGGCGTATTTCCTTCGACTTACATATGAATAATACAGGGAATGGTGCAAGTGTAATAGTCGCCGTGGGAAGCAGTCTCTACCCGCTCCCTAATGGATAGGGGAAATTGATCCAACAAAATTCCTTGTAATTTTGTTTATGTGTGACGCGCGGCGCAAGGGAAGGATGCCTTCGAGTTCCGCTGCTGTTGCCCTAATCGAAATACGACTGGAAGAATGTTTCCCGCAAACTTTTAACTTAATTCCCATAAACAACGCCGCTGTGCTCAAAAACAAACAAATTTATTTCCCGTTCGCTTGCTGTTTTTCCAAATAAATATCTAACGCAAACTAAATGCTGTTTTAACTTTCCAACAAACCGAATACGTCCGATGTGATAAACTTACTTCCGAACATTACGGAAATTCGCAACTTTTCTGATGTTTCATTGTCGGTATGGCCGACGGAAAACATGTTTAGACTCTTCGGTTAATATTGCATAATTGACTCATTTGAGGGAAGTTTTTGTGTTGGACATTAACAGGATATTAGCGATAATGAGTGAAAAAGTGAACACGGAGTAAACATAAAGTGCGTCGCTTTGTTCTCATTTTTTTCAACTTGTTACTTTTAACACTTATCGGTCATAATACAAATTATTGTCCCCCGAACAGAGACTATTTTTCAGATCCCCGATTATTAAAAATAATGGGCTGTGCTAGGTAAAACAGCTGAACATTTTTTCGAGTACCAAACTATAAATTTCTAGGTTCAACTCAAAGAATGACAAATGAGTCCACCGCCGAACATGAAAGTAAGTGTCCTTATATTTTTCTACTTTAAATAAACTTATAGATAAACATGTTGTGTTGAGTTAGAATGACTATGTAGTCGATTGCAAACCAAAGAAAAAATACTAATTGACAGTAACTATAATTTAAAAAGAATCTACATTAAATACCATGTGCGCCAAACTTGGGTGGTGCAAAATAACCCTGAGATAAGGTGTATGTCTATCATCACTGCATTAATAAACTGGCAGATTTTCAAGAACCTGTTAAGAAGAAGTTCGACAAACGAATGGAATTTTGCGGCTGATTGCTCGAAATGGACTGACGTATTCCCTAATTTGCCGCAATCTTGCTCGCTGATACATCAATAACTTACTTGAATATATGTAATAGCACCCAGATTCTTTGGAATTGGTATAAGCAATAATTTTCCGTTCGACTATAAAGATCTATTGGCAAATTTGGATAATATGTAAAAACATTTGAACTTAAGACACCATGATATGGAAAGCATCTCAGCAAGCTCGAAGGTATTCAAGTTTTAGTTTCCCCAACTAGCACACAATAGGAAAAGCTGTTGCTTTCCACAAAATAGCAACGTTAATGAAAAAGAAGACTGACCTAACAAAAAACGTACGTAATGGATTCGAGGTTCGTTAGAATGACCGGCACGTTCTCCTGATCTGATTCCCTTGGATTGTTTTATATGGGGATACATCAATACTGCGCATTTCAAGGCAAATCCATGTGATATCTGTGACCGGAATAGAAAGAAATATCGTTTGGGGACAAATTGATCAAGAATCAGATGCCAGGGAATATTTACCTATATTTTGTCATGAGGATGCTGCAAGACTTTACAGGAAACTCAGTGATTCCAGGTTTTTTTCATTTATCTTAGAATATTTTATCATGTTAATCAATTTCTAGCGGGACTTAAAAAATAAGCTCAGGAGATTCCGAATTGGGGCTTGAAAGTTCAATTGTCTTCGAATTATTGTAGATATGTATATCTGTATCAACTATTGAAAAATGCTTCGTATGATAGCGTTAGATGAGTGGGTTCTTCCGCATTCAAAAGAGAAAAACTTCAAGACGTTTATCGATAATTGCCATAGGAAGTTGTCCTGAGCGTTGTGTGAATTCGCATTTTACGACGGTTATCAATGAAAAAATCATTACGTTTTTATTATTATAGCCAATAAAGCATTTTAATGCGGCACAGCTGACGAACGACGGCAATTTCGCAGAGTTTTATTGACAAAGAAAAGCAACCGGATTGCAGGAAAGAAGGCCGTCGAATTCGGCTGGGGAGGCGCAGGACGATGTTTTTCTAGACAATTTGCTTTTCGAACATTAATCTTGGCGTAGCGGGAGTGACAAGTTATGCACGCTTCCTGAGCAAGGATTAAAGAAGGGTTCTTCCGGGGCACCGCGCAGTTTTGCTGCCTTTGCCAGACGCACACACACTCACATTCACATACGAAGCAGGAATAAAGAAACAGTAATTGTAGATTTCGGGGTCTTGTCTTTATGGAATGGGGTGACGATAAATTTCCGGTTTAATATCTTTCGGCATATAAACGCTGGCTGGGTCGCAAGCTGACGCCAATGATGAAGTCCACGGGTTGACCCGCGCCGCGTTTCCAGCTGTTGCAGTTCTTTTCCAAATCCGACCATTTGCTGACGACATAATTATAACCAGGGGTTATTCGGGGTGCGTCCAGTGCCGGTCTGGAAAGCAATTCCGAATATCACGTATCGAACAAATCATCGAAATGTCACGCTGACCGCACCAAAGATCGCAGCTTTATTTAGCCCCGGTCGAGACGAGCATAGAAATCGTAGTCAAGCAGGCAATAACGGGCATTACCGGGAACCGCGGCCAATTTCTTTAGGTTTTAGGAAATTGCATTGCGTGCCGAATGGCTAAACATGCGGGAGCAAATATCCCAATTAGGTTCAAACTCTAATAGCCCGATAAAAATTTTGATCCCATATCCAAGTTATTGTTTCCATTAGGGCATCGAAATGACGATCTTCATATAAACAGGCTCATTATCCGCTCGGAAATTGCTCGCAGCCCCTCAACACACATACAGAGTGATTAGAAGTCAACGTTTATCACCTGACACGTCAGAAAATTATATAAATCCTGCATTAGATATGCAGGGAACATTATTCCTAAGCCGATTTATAAAGTAATTTTTCAACAAATTAACACAAGTACCTACTGCCTCCAAAATCACGCAAAAAATGGTGTAAACTAAGACGGTCGTCAACAAAATCGACAGATTTGAAAAACAAAAAATGTAATTTTTTTATATTAAAAGTAAATAACTGAAATAACTTAAACACGTTAAAATAGACCAAACTAAAATTGCTGTTTCAACTGGTCATCCACACAGTTAAATGACTAGTTTGAACGACGAGCTGATCATTAAACTGTCCAGTGGATGGCCAGTTGAAACAACAAGTTTAGTTTGGTCTCTTTTACCCCGTTTTAATTATTTACTTTTGTACTGTTTAAAATGTTTCCCAAATTTTACAAATCAGACTTTTTCATAGTCGTTTGTTGACGAGATTTCACTCTTTTACTCCGTTCCTTAACATTTTTTGTTTTCAATTCAAGATTCAACTACAGTTTCATTTTAAAGCGAGCCAAAGAAGAGGAGAAATTTGAATCGGTTTACTTGTCCTACGCTCATTATAGTAATTAATAATTCCTTCCTATTATACTTCAAGTATAAAGTTGGTCAGTCCTCCAATGCAAGTTTAACAAATAAATAACTATAATTCTCCGATTATCCGTTATTTTTAAATGTTGATCATGAGCGATCAAATCAAATAGTTTGGTTGACTTAAAGGGTTTTGACTGTTTAATGGGCAATCGATTCAGATTAATTAATTACGAGCGAAATCGGCTGAGCCCATATCCATATCCAGTGATATCGGATTAACGCTAAAACGTTATTAACATGTTTTCCCAGTAAATTGATACTCAGTGATTCCCAAAGTAAACTAGGGCGGCAAAGTGGCCATAACTCGACTGTTTTTGTCAACCCTTTCAGGGTGTAATGTTTCTAGGGGGGCACACACGCTGAGCCCTAATCCTTCCTAATGATCGGCTCGCTGGCTCCTTTATCTCAATTCCTGACACTTGTCTGAATTTCCGATCAGTCGAACTTTTACAAATAATCGCTCTTCCATTTGTGCCCCGGTAATTATCGTTGCTGTAAAGGGGTCGAGTGGAGAAATAGTGCGCTTAGAGTCCCTCGTGTCCCTTCTAATGGATTAGATGAAGAAAAGGGTTGCACACGAAAACAATTACATTAGTTTGTACACACATATATAACATTATTAAGATGGGAATCAGATGTCGCCAATGCAGCACGCGCGCTAACATCGTACTCCGAGAGCGGAGTTATGAATGTGCCCAATTACATCTTAAAAGCTGTGCTCCATTAATTTTCACAGCTGCTGCCTCTTAATTGGGATCCACACGCTCGATAATAAACGGTAACCATCGCAGTTATTCTCTCTATTTTGCACAGACCGGCTTGATTAGGTGAGACACTGGATGATGGTTCTCGAGAACAGCACTCCAGATGCAAATAATAATTTAACCCCTACTTCTCAAACGATAATTATCACAACAAAACGTTTAATTTAAGCATAGCCTTCCCTAAACCATCGTAAATAATTTTACGGAATTATGCTCTATTATATTGCGTACTTCCTTGGCTATTATTTTAATAATGGGTAATTTTCAATTTGAATTCGTACCATCAGGTATCTGGTTCCATCACGTCTTGGGTTGAAAAAAGGGTTAAGGTTTGCATCAGCTCGTACTTCGAACAGCACTTTTAGAAGACTCCTTTTAGAGAACTCCTCGTCAATTTTTCTGCTTCGCACTAAACGTTGATTTATTCAGTGCGACGGGTTTAATCATTCTCAGACGGCATTTCCATGGTCTTACCGATTTTCCGGCTGTTAAAAAGTCAAAAGTTTGATGCTCAAACAGGCAGATTTCTGAAAAAAGCGAGAATTTTTAAGCCTAAAAGGTAGGCAAAATCTGAACGTTATTCTTTAAAACGCAATTTTATTTCATTATTGGACTCAAAAGATGTAATCTCGACTTTCACACGTTATTCATGTGGGATCTTTCCATCTTCAGAAAACCCATAAGATAAGCGTTACTAACTTAGCTGTAGATAAGTTCTAAATTGTTGACGCGGATTGATTTTTCACAAACTGTTTGTTGGGTATTTTGCCTCAAAAATGTTTGTCTTTAAAAAAGACAGAATTTCCTCACGTCTTTTATTACAGATTCATAAATTATTGCGAGATAAGAGCACTGTTTATCAATCTGTAATAAAAGACGTGAGGAAATTGTGTGTTTTTAAAAACAACAATTTTTGAAGCAAAATACCCAACAAACAGTTTGTGAAAAAATAACTTATCAGTACTTAACATGTTTTACTAGTTTGTTGTACTATGAGAAACCTCCAAAACTCCAATATTTTGATAACTTTACGGAGTAACTCAAAATAGGAACATTTCTTTTGAGAAATTCATGAGGCTTACTGGAGAAAGCAGAAAAAAATAAGTTTTATTAAATGTAAGTACATTTCTTGAAGATATTAGCTCTTGCAGATTAAATTTAAACTTTAGGATTAAGACACATTTTGAAGTTGCTGGTCATTTGACAAAACAAGAGTTTAGTTAAATATTACAAGGAGAACATTAAGTGGCTTGCTCAAACTCACGGAATTTTCGTGTTTAGAAAAATTACATTTCATTTAATTTTTGATGGAAAAGCTCATCGACAACCATTTGTCAGGTAACCAGCAGATATTTATCGTCAATAAGTCAGTTTAATTTTGTGGTTAGTTTTTCAATTGTACTCTTCAAAGCCTAAAATGTTTAACAATGCGGAAAATGCAACAAGTTGTTTTCCTTTAACTCCTAAAGTATCCACTAATTCATTATAAGTAACTCGACTTGAATGGGGAAATAAAAATTGTCGAAGAAAGTGAAAATAAATTGAACTGTTTATTACTGCCGCGATATTGATGGTAGTTAATATAAAAGTTTAAAAAGAAAATAAAGACATAAATCAGAGCGGTCAAAGAAGACTCTCTCTAGGGCCGGTTTCAGCCCTATTATCAGCTTTCATCAGCCGGGTTTAGCCCCAAAATAACACTTCCAAAACTCCAAAAGCAAAAGCATTACTGCCGAATTTATGTTTTAGATTTTCATAAATAACCTTAGTTTTAAATGCGAATTATTTCTTCTAAAATTTTCAGCCTACAGAAGAAGATATGAATGTGCACTTTTGTGAAACTGGTAATTTTTTCTGGTACTTGGGGCACCGTGAAAAATAATTTCTCCTTTATGTTTTGCAACACACAGTTACTTACGGCTTATACAGGACCGATCAGGAGCTGGAAAAATCAGTCTAGTGTAACTTTTCAATTAAAGCGCCTGAACATACAAACCACTCGTACTTGCGTAACGTCGAAAATAAATTTTCCTCGACCGCCCGAAAAACTCACCAGTTTCAAATCAGAATAACCCTATTATTGATGCTCATCCGAGCTTGAACCGTAACCAAGCATCAATCTTCGAAGCAAAAATTATAAGTGTTTAATGAACAAAAACAAAATTGCGTACAAAAATAAAATCTCAATACACACTAGCAATTGCAATTATTGATAAACATTATATCCAAACAAGACACGCCAGAAAAGTTTTCTGCTACAAACTGCTCATTTCCGTTCCAAGTTTCGTTCTCTTAAACCGAAACAAAGCACTTTAGAATATAACATCCTATTTAGGTCCCCGAAAGTGCTCTCCTAGCAATCAGAGTTGTGGAAAATACTACCGCAAAACTTTTTGCGGATATCACGGATCATTTGATTCCAGTTCCTGAATAGGGCTCAAATGGGTGCCGGAGTTCGGAAGTTGTTCATTTTTGGCAATGGTAACGGTGACGATTTTCTCCTTAAGGTTTAGATGCTTAGAATGTTTAACTGGAAAAAATTCTGCCGTCTGGTATTGAAAATAAGCGAAGCTAAAGCAATTCAAATAACAAAGCACCGGCTCAGTTTTTAAAAGCCTGTAGATTGAGGAGAGCTGAATGGAAAAGAGGCATTGTTCCCCGTGTAATACCGAACTGATAGGATTGAGTGCCAAAGGGTATTATTTCACCGTCTAAAACGAACATTATAATAGGGAAAGCAGATATGTCGTTATCGAAAGCTCTTTAATCGAACATCGTATTTACCAAGAATATGCGGCGCCATCACTGTCGTTTGTTGAGGTCTATTTATACCTGTGGGTTGGAGGGATAAATCATTATATGTACCCCTTCTTTCCAGCAACAAAAAATATACGCGTTTCGATTGAATACACTTAGAATTATAAGAACAAAGCAGAAAAACAAAGCGGGAAATTATTATTCTTTTTCGAACATCATTAAATACTAAACAATAACAAATCTACAGCTTTGATGTTGCCTTCGGTCGAGGAGAATAAGCAATAAAAGGTAATTTACCGCCGTGTATTGATTTATTCTTTCATAACTGCTCTTGACTTTTTATTATTGAATCAGTACAACGACGGATTGCAGACGGATAAATTAATATTCGGAATTTGAATCACTTCAAAGAACTAGAGGAATTTAATGAGGACTGTATTTCACATTATTTACCATTTGCAACATTATTTCTTGGTGGCAGTGGAAGTTACTAGTGGGTGGTTTAATTGTCAACATAAGAATTTTTGTAATGGAAATACTAATGGCAATTGTAAAACTGCCCTAGACCTGATTAACTAATAGTCGTAATAATTGAATTTCCGATTCACTTGCTTGCTATCCACCTTATTCCCGTCAGTTTTTGTCACTGTAACTGCTTGGTATTTCGACATTTATTTAAAAAATTTTAAGGGGTTTAGGTCTTTCAGAAGTGTTGTGAACTTGACTGTTTCCGTTATATTTTGCGTCTGCGTTTTTTGACTGAAAGTGCCAACATGCAAAACTAACTTACAGATGACCACAGTACCCACAGTTAGCAAATTCAACAGTTCATAAACTGGCAAATGTGTAAACGTTTCTGCAAGCAGAGTGTTCCGTAATCCCATGCTCAAAAGCGAACTGCGACATTATTTGGCTCCAAAGAAGACGATCTGATCTAACTTTTATTAAGAAAAAACGCCTGATTCCTCTGCTATTGATGGTCAAAGTTCTTCAGAAAAAGTTTTTTGATATATTTCGATTCGATGGACTTTAAAGAAACTCGCTATGTAAGAATAATCTTTTGGTGAAAAAACCGGTTTCATCCATTTGGCTGGTGGCCACTGGGAAAGTGGTGAATTCTTGAGCCTTGGTACAAAAACGACCAGAACCTTCTATTCGGTTACGGTAATCAACTCATGTTTTTGAATTCTATGCAAAAACCTTTTATGTGGTCTTTGTAAAATCTTGGAGCACTCATAGTTTTTGCGCAAACGTTTTTTTGCTGGTTCGTTGCTATTTAACAATTTACGACATTAGCTCCGATTTCCAAAAGTTAGTCTTAGGTCGGTTTCCAAAAGACGAAGCGTTTTTGTCCAAAAGGCGTTTATCAGAAATATCACCAAAAGAACAAGCGAGTTTTTAGCAAAATATGGCCCTGACGTAGGAACAAATCCTCAGCAAGTTTTGCTAAAATGCATCTGATCACTCTTCCGATATTAGGAAATCTTAATTTGTTTTATTTGATTTAAGATCAATTAATGTCTAAAATTGTTAAATGGAAACTAGAAATACCTTGTTTGAAGGCTGCAATATGTTACAAAGAGCACAAAAATGTCATAAAAGGTGTGAATCGAGCCAAAAACTTGACTGGGATTAAAAAAAGTTGGCAGTTTTTGTAGCAAGACACTCCTCCTCATTTGCCCAAAACCGATGAACTTGGATGCTTCATCCACATATCAGTGGTGCATAAGAGGAAATTTGTTTAAACCGCAGTTTTTAAACTGCACATTTATTCTGAATAAAAGCCAGGTCAGATCGCCTTCTTTACACCCACAGAATGTCGCACTATCTTTTTATCATGTGAAATATTTTTGAAATAATGAAATCAAACGTGCAGGAATTCTAACGACTGATCCTGAAGTTTTCACTTGCTCCCATGCAATGCACCATTCTATTAGCAGAGTTATAGTAGATAACAAAATGGGTAGTAACGGAAGATGCTCTTAACAATGGAATGAAGAATGTGATTCTTGGAGATACTGAAGAATTGAACTCCCTTAAACAAAAATCCGTTTAAATCCAGAACAGGGGCAACTGTAATAAAGCGAAGTAGAAACAGCCGCGTAACGCAATCATAGAAAAGCGTGGAAAGCTAAGTGATCACCAACAGCTCACTAGAGATCCAAAAGATCCTTAGGTCTTCGTAAACATGTTTCAACTTTCAACGGAATTTTAAACTCAGTCGCATAGGGCGAATGCTGCGTCCCACATTCAAAACAAATGCAATGCAAATGAATGAACCATTAAGTTTCCAGATGAACCATTTGCATGAATGTGTCCTTATTCCAAGAAAATTGGGACAGCGCCTTTGTAGTTTCGGTGTAAACAAAAAAAGTTTAACTGGCAAATAGAAAAAGGCAAGATCCGCCCCCCATGGTTTCGGTGGAACGTAAACGGATCCAGGTTGTAAAATGTACGAGCACAATAATTATATCCAACTCTTCCTGTCATGTTGTTTAATTTCAAAGTCAAAAATTCCAGGAGACAAAGACGTCGTTGTAACCGTATCCGAAGGCATAGCTACGTAACTCGTATTTTGTTTGCAATTTAGCTGCGGCTTCCACCACCAGCCCCTCTTCTCGTCCGTCCCGCTTCCCCCCTTTGTTCATTCCTGCCGCCTCGTTCGCTGAGTTGATTCTGTTTTTCAGCAGCCCCCGGGATCCCGTGCCGGCGGGCGCAGATAAGAGAATTGCACTGTCAAGCCAGAATGATATATTTGACCAACATTTCCATAGAGCAGCAGCCGCTCGCACGAGGATTTCCAATGAAGCGTGCTACGTGCGTAATCTCTAAAATTCGAATTAACGCACACACAAACCCTACCGATAGTCCGATGCCGGAGTTATCTTGGGTCTCGCACCTGACAGTTTGCACTGGAAAATCGTCTTTCCACATTAATTACTCTGGTATTCCATCTGTATATCTGCCCCAGATGGAATGCCAGCATTATCAAAAAGGTTGCCGAATTTAATCAGAGCTAACACACCTCATCTTTAACATGCCCTTAAATATGACACATGTATATCAAATTCCTTTCCATTCAAACTGCCTGTAAATATTCCTCAGATATGCCGAACTATATGAATTCTAGTGAATAACGTAAGTTGATACCCAGTGCCTCTCACTACCCAAGTTGAACTCATGTATTATCCAAATAATGACGAAGAGCTAGTGAAAGAATGCTAAATGGAACTGCTTCTAGTATCATAATGATGATTTACTTTTGCTTACCTAGTTCTACTAATAGTCTGTTGGGCTTAACAATTTTCAAATGCGATCATTTTTTTGCCGATCTCAATCCATATGATATTTTTTTAACTCTTTTATTGAGGGTAGCTATTTTCTGAAGGGAGCAACTTTCCCACAGCTGAAACCACTTTTCTTTGCTAGTAGTAAATTGTGAGCTAGTAGTAACACAGCAGCTGCTTCAAAGATATAAGGAGGGTTTTACTGACACTATCGTTGTCTTTTAGAAGCATGCATGATGCAGAAAGCGCCAAAAAAAATGTAAAATACTACTAAATCGAGTCAAAATTTGCAAAACTATAGCAGAGCGTCTAGCTATCAACAATTTAGGTTAGTTTGCAACCCCCGAAAGTCACTCAACTCGAACAAAAGTTTTAGATAAGTTATGATATTCCTATCTTTCCTGGGCCTCAGTCAAAGTGTGAAGTAAAAATTTTGAAACATCGTTTATTTCATTACGTTTCGGCTAGACAACAGCGCCATCATCAGATTTAAAATTTACTTAAACTCGTTATTAACAAAAATTATTATAAAATTAACGTTCTTTTAGGTCTTTGCTTCTCAAAACCTTAAATTTGTCAGCCAAGACAATTTTAAGTTGTCGTTTTTTACCAATCATGAGTTTGTGTAAATTTTAAATCTGATGCTGGCACTGTTGTCTCGCCAAAACGTAATGAAATAAACAGACAAATTGAAGGTTTCAAGAAGGCAAAGACCTAAAACAACGTTGAGTTTTACCAATCATGAGTTTGTGTAAATTTTAAATCTGATGATGGCGCTGTTGTCTCGCCGAAACGTAATGAAATAAACGATGCTTCAAAATTTTTACTTCACACTGTGACGGAGACCCAGGAAAGATAAGAATATCATAATAAATACACGCAATCAGGAAAATAAATCAGAATAAAGTTTTAGATAAGTTATATATTGTTGAGACGGTTTGTTGGGTATTTCGCCTCAAAAATGTTTTTCATTAATAAATGCAGAAACTCTTCACATCTTTTATTACAGTATTGAACAGTTTGTGAAAAAAAGTTTTAGTTACCATTTATATCTGCAAACATGAAACGTATTCTAATGCAGTTTATCTGCAATAAATATGATTCAGAAGTTCAAACTGATGCAAAACACTCATAAGGGTGTTCCTTTCATGGAAAGTTGGTGGTTTTAATAAAAGAACAGCTGATGTTCAATATCGGAACTGACCTAATTTCAGAATCGGTTAGCTGAAAGAACTTCAATTACGCTTCTGTTTTGCAAAATATGTTGCTAATCAACATCGGCATTAATTGCAAAATATTTTCTAAGTGTTAATTCTTAATTGCAAATATCTCAATAATTAACGATGAAAAGCAGAGTTGAATACCTAACGAAAACCTAAATGCAATTGATTTACTATCCATTTTTTCCTTTTATTATAATTTTCTCCTTCATTGTCTTTTCCGTCTATGTACATCAACACTTGAATTGTAACGTTTTGCAATAGCAAGAGATAAGTAATTTTCCAAGTTAACTTTCTCATCTCGAATACTTTTAAATGTACTGAGACCGAATTCGAAGAAACACCGTGAAATATGTAATTATTCCGCCATTTAATTCTCCAAGTTTCAATTCGATAAAGTATTTCAGGTTGCAACTTTTTAGACCCTTTTTCCACCTATATCCCGCTAGGGAATAAGGTACGGCAGCGGGGCGAGTGCAGAACGTTATTTATGTTCGTTTTTCCAGTTGAAGCTCGGAACACAGCAGAAATCTAGAGCGCCTTATATAAAACTCGTATCCTGCAGGAGCTGAAAAAGTCCACGGTAATCCCAAACTCGTGATGTATTGACACCTAAATGAACTTTCCTTTCCTCTTTTTTTCGCCGGTTTCTCTCGATATCCATAAGTTTGGCTGGAGGTAATTGTGTTTTTGTATTATATGGTTTATATTGCAATTTGTTAGCTGGCTTGAGAACAACAGACAAAAATTGAGCATTTTTCCAAAGCGTAGGACCAAATACGAAAATTGTCAGCCAAAATTTATTGTGGGAGATTTCTTCCAAACATTTTTGAGTGTTTTCATAATATAACATAATGGTTATGACCGTCGAAGTTTTAAGTATTGCCTATTTTAGACGATGTTGACAAGATTTCTTGTTTAGAAACCCACACGAAAACGGCAGTAACACATTTACCAGTTTATAAATTGATAGTTGACATAGTTGACTTGGTCTCCTGTGAAGAGTTTGAAAGGTTCAAGTTGGGCATGTATTAACCTGGTAACCTAATTTGAAAAGTCTGGAATGATTGAAAGGAACCCACCTGCAACCTCTTACTGTGTTCTTCATGCAAATATTAGGCAAATTTCGCGACTGAGAGGTTCGCATTCTTGACATTCGAGGTTGTAATTAAAAAAACTGTTGGCGGAGCATCAGAGAGATAATTTAATGGATTCTCATTTCCAGCTGTGATTAACAGGTCGAGATAAGGAGCGAATTTAACTTGTAAATGCGTAGAATAAAAAATGTAGATAATACGAATTAAAAACAGTGATTCGGGAAATTAAAATCCAGTTTAGTTCATCAGGTGAAATTAACGATTAAGGAAAGCTGCATGGAAACCGAACAATAGTCATTTAAAATTTATGTTGGAATGTAGCAATTAAGCAGTCGGAACGGAATCATTTGACTAATTGCGAAAGCAGTTTCTTAATAGGCGTCCCAACACGAGGCGGATGGCACCCAAGAGGATAGCATACATCCCAGCGGAAGGGTTGGCGGCGTAATCAGCAGAGATAACGCTCGCTCAATTCACGTATGCTGCTTCGGTTTGCGAAACAGTAGTAAGGCGGGTCGTTATTGTTCCAGCATTCCCTATTTTCATTTCCTGCTACAATAGTTCATTAAAAAGGTGTTTCGGAGGCTATTTGGTAAGCTATTAGGTGGCCTGATATTACTCCTTGGAGAACCATTTGCCGACGGCAGCATCCGACGACAATGAAAGTCACTCGTAAATTGGCACTACGGAATCGAGGTGGGGAAAGCGAGAGGGCGAGAGGAAGAGAGCCTGACCTGACTGTGTCTTCGCGTGATGACCCGGCCGCCGAACAGTCAAGTTGCAATTCCATCGTTGCGGGCTGATAACGGCCCCTTCAAGCTAGCGACGACAATTTATCACCGAGACGCATTAACCCAGGTGAACCCCCTGCACGGGGAAGCAAGACAATGTCTCCGAGCGGTAATGGTATGAAGCTGTGAAAAATGATGATGATACGGCTTCGTGAAAAACGAAATTCTCCTGGGAGAAGGGACTCGCCGTTTTTTCTTTTTTCGGTTCGGTTTTCCCGCCGGGAAGGATGCTGTTTGCGAATACAAAAGCTCCGGATGACTGCTCAAGCGAGTGGAACCGGCCAACGTCACGGCCTAGTACAACACGTATGCGACCACTATTTCCGCGAGAATACAGCTCGTAAGTGCTTTTTTCAGCCTCGTAAAGTCCACGGTCTCGCCGTCGGATGCTGCCTGGCTATTTTCGCCTGCTTTCCATTTTTGCTCAGGCTCTGATTAAAATTCGCCTACATATGTATAATCCGCCCTTAAAGTATGTCTGATTTCAAAGCAAAATGCGTGCTCATCAAGTTAATTCCATCCACCACTTGAAGTGTACGTACAGGAAAATATTAATTGCATTGGCAACAACGGCAACAAGTTAGACTTTCCAGGATTAAGCTGTTTGTTTTGAACGTGATGTGGAGTTCGATGCATAAGTTGAGAGGGCTCAAGTGACTTTCCTCAAGAAGGATAAGCAATATTTTGCAATAAATTAATTAAATTAATAAAATGAACAAAAGATTTAGAGAAGCAATTGAGAACTTTTTTTATTTGCCTACCTATAGAAATCGCGCATACCAAATATCAGCCCGCAGATCGCAATATTTAATTTGCAATAAACAATTAAAACGACACTAAACGCGCGGGAATGGTCGTGACGTCATAGCGCTAGTTCGTTCGGTCGGAAGGCAACACGGGAATACGGCTTGTCGTTGCATTGTCTGGTTGTTTGACTGTTCAGAATTCGTGCTGTGCTTTATTAATAATGGAAGCAACATAAAAATAATATTACAAACGCTGTATGGTGCAAAAAATAGTTATTTGCTATACTAGACGATAAAAAGAAACAATAAGTAGCGGGGAAGGTAAAATCTCGTTTTACCATCGTGTATTTACGTTAAATACCTACTATTTTCGTCATGCAATAAGAATCTGGATAAAAATATGGATAACTATGTTAAACTCAAGTCAATGGAATGCCTAAAAAAATGAAGGGTTGCCAGCCAGACAGGACCATATCTCATACAAATCATCCCAGGGCCGCAGCTGTTTAGTGAGCTAAGAGAAGAATTGTTGCTGAATCTATTGAGTTCTATGACACAAGAACAAGTTTTAAATCAAAACGATTTGCAGATGGTTGCATCTAGTAGCCAGACTTCAGCAATTAGCATTCATTATATAAATAAAACTATTGACTATTTTGTCTATAAATCTACCTGTTAGCTTTAACATCGCGAACTTCAGCAAGAGTAAAACTTTCAATCCTTTTAATGTAAGATGCCACCATAAACATATCCACTAGTGGTAAAATGTCAGCCGCCACGGCCGACTAGCTACTTGACGTCACAACTAGTCCCAACCCATGACGACGCGTTACAAGAATGACTTGAATTACACAAGTTTTAACTGCTTACATTAATTACAGATAAATAAAATTGAGTTTTTTTGGTAAACAGTGGTGTTGTTAATAGTATTAAGTTACGTTTGGGAGTAATATTTTTCAAATTTAATTTCTGTGAAAGTTCCCTATTGTTTTGATTAAATGAAAGGACCACTAGCACAATTTTTAAAAATTATGATACTCTCCTTTTAATCTCATTTACTTCGAAGTAAAATTTTTGGCGGTGTTGATGCAAGTTTCAACAATTCAGACAATTAAATGCTTGGGTAATAAACGACATAAAGAAATATGGACAATATACAAATTTCTGAAGTTAGCTCTGAATGGTGATAAAAAAGTAGTAAGAAAACAATAATTATTATCAAAAACCGAGATATTTGCAAAAAAAATTGATCAAAAGGTCGACAGCAAAATTTTCATGGCAATTTGCTTCATTAACATTACATAAAACCTGTTGCTTCTTAAATATCAAAAGCTCAAGTAACCATAGATAAACATAAAAAGTGAGGTTGAAATGCGATGAAATAGGTTAGGGTAATGGATGTCAACAATCCTCCCGACAAAAGGACATAAATTATTTACAATTAAGTTGTTAAATCACAAAAGGTGTTCGACGTTGTGAAAGAACCGTCAAACTAACTGACAATTTGACAAATTGTTATTCTTGACATAAGCTATCACCGGCAAATTCCTGATAATGACATAAAACATTGTTGCCGCTTTGAATTGTGAATCAATCAGC
Source organism: Dendroctonus ponderosae (assembly GCF_020466585.1). NCBI lineage: Eukaryota > Metazoa > Arthropoda > Insecta > Coleoptera > Curculionidae > Dendroctonus > Dendroctonus ponderosae. Next base: position 13,776,605 of record NW_026018814.1, read on the forward strand.
TAAATAGTTTATTACGGCACAAGAGACAAAAGTCGAAATTCTGCCACTGCTTGAAGTTTTTGCACGCAGTGGCGGGCCTTCGACTTTCGCCTCGAGTAGCCGAGAAAAGTATAAAGTTTTGAAAAAAAAACGTATTTGAAAATGTTCTCCAAACAGTCAAACTGACAGCGTGCGTGGCGAAAGTTATTGCTTCCAGCGTGCGGGCTGAAGAAAGTTTCATTGAATAATGGGTGGAAAGGTAAATTGTCATTGTCATGCCATTGTAATGAGTACAAGTGATATCGCTATCGAAAACAGTGGCAAAACCGTGTCATTTCCACCCGGTGATCAAGAAAACATTATTGCAGTCATGAAGAGTCTCTTACAATTCGTATTAGAAAACTGCAAATTCCACGATCTTCGCATTTAAAACTTTATTGTCTTTAGCCGAAGAAGCAATCCTATTATCACATCACTCATTACCTGGATTAGATAGTTTGCTGTCTCAGCCACATATACTGTCAATTTCGCGGAAACAACCTCATTTGAAAGTATTGATGGATTTATGAGTTAGTTCAAAGCACACTTTGAAGCAACTTGCGTTGTTGAAACTGACGTTATAAAGTTAAGAAAGAAGAAAAGAAAGCGAGTTATAAAGTTGTGGCACCTTTATAATTATGATTTACGCGAATGATTGTCTTGAATGTAGTCGACTTGATTTTTATAATTGATTTTCGATACTCGATTCGATAGATCGACTTTAATCAAGATGGTTTAAAATTGAGGCCACTCCTCTGGAGGTGTTGCTCGAGGGAGTGAAAAAAGTAAGACATCATTATTCGCAAAAAAATCTGAGATATTTGCGAGAAAGTAAAGCATAAAGTTGGCAACAATGTTTTTGACCCATACAAATACCTACTAAAGCGTTTTTTTCATAAAAAATTAATGACACCAACTCGAACCTTAATACCAAAATTTAAAATATTTTTGAAGACATACAATTTTGCAGCACTGCATACAACAGCTGAAAATCTGATCTAGGAACCCGCATGTTATGAAAAGGTAGCACCCAACCCAATTTTCATCTTGGGACGCCAATTGCCCGATTTGAAATCAAAGGGTGAAACCAAAAGAATGCCGTTTGCGCTGTCGATTAGGGGCGGATAGAATGACGTGTTAGCTGGCCTTACTCTTCGGTAATTGTCGCAACATTGAAAGGGCGCGCCGGTATCCACCTGATCCATTAAGAGATACATCGGATCCATAGAAAGCGGGCCGCCCTATCTTTCCGCGGCATTCATCATGGTCCGGAAGGCAGCGAAAGATTCGGTAATTACATTTGCGCAAGCGGAATGTAAGCGAGCTATGCAGATCACATTTTAATGCAATTCCATCCATTATCGTGGCAGGACCATTAACACCCACCCTGATGCAATTTGGTTTGTATAGAAATGAGCGAGCAATGGTATCGCTAACTGGTCGGGTACGGATTCTCCACGTTTCGGAAAGCTATCTTGCCTTTCTCCAGATAACAATGGCCCAACCCCGAATGAAATTATACCTTTGCAACGACATTTTATCGGCTCTAAACGAATTTCTTTAGCTGTTTTATTCCCTTTATTACGGGGTCGCGCCCAATAAATCACCGGTTCGTAATTCTCGAAATAATTACCGTCTCAATCACAGGCGAATAAGACATACGCATATGTTAAGCCGGATTGATATCTTCTCTAAAGAACAATTTATTGGTAGCGAAAAAAAGCGACCGCATTAATTAGCCACCGGATCGAATAAGAACGAAAAAAGCTTTCAAAACGCCAAGAACAAAAAGCAAAAGTGTCCAGAACCTGTGGCACATTAACGTCGGCCTGACATCTAAGAGAGTGCGATCGGTATCGAACAAGCAACATTGACCAACGTCATTGTTCGAATGTCTGATCGCATTTCGGCCACGTAATTAATGGCACCTTCGCTAACAAACGCGATTCTGTGGGAACATTCCTATCTTTCGAATATGCCATGCTTTATTTTTCGTTAATTTCAATGGGCCAGGTGGAGCTGCATCTCTAACCAGCTCTGCATAGTTTATGGGACCCACATACTTTACGTTTATAGAATAGAACAAATAATTAACTTGAGTTTAGATCTCTTCTTGGAGATCGATTTCATCAAAGTATTGCCATGGAAAAGTATAAATCAAGATTCTTTATCATGTCGGTATATACAGGGTTGCTCATTAATGCGTCAAAGTGTGATATGTCAGTAAATATGAATATAAAATAATGTCAGTAAATATATACTTTCTACGAAAGTTTTTGACGTTTAAAAGGTGCACACTTTAAAGTTACTTTTCAATATACGGGGTGCGTCATAAACGTGTGGTGGTTACCAACTATGGTTTTTTGTAAATAGAACCCTCCCCCTGTTTTTGCGCTTTTCGGATTTATCGTCAAATTTGAATGTAAGTTAATTTCAAACGTTTTACCTGAAAAATTTACAGTTTTTTTTTATTTTGAATAGAAATTGGCCTGTACCTTAATCGCCACGAATTTTGAAATCGCCCTTTGTTCCAAGAGGACTAAACAAGCTACGTACTGACATCTGTTAATTTACGAAAAGTTTCCAATAAACCGCCCAATGAGCATCCAAAATTGCATGTTTGTTAATCTCAATAACTTGGTTACTTCAAATAGATCCCCAATTTTTTTTTTAATCTTTCGATTTACCGCCAAATGTTAAAGCTACTTGAGGTGTGTTAACCTCAAAACCTACCGTTTCAACAATCAAGTGAACTGGGCACATGTCGACCATCAAAAAATGAATTAAATAAAAAACTTAATATTATAAATGTATTATTAAATGTAAATAATTAAATTAACCGTTATTTTTAAGCAAATGCTGTGGCCCAACTATAAAGTCCCCCATAATACCACCCCAAATATTTAGTCACTAATTTTGGCTTTTCGGTTGCGTAATGGTGAAGATTATGACGGTTTGGGCTACCATTCTGAGTGAAAGTTGACTCGTCAGAAAATAATACATTTTGGAAAAAGTTGGCATTGGCAAAAGGTTCTCCTAATCTCCAAATCAGAATGATATAATGTAATCATGATCCTTATTAAAATTATAAATATAAATATCTTGGATACTGTCGCGGGACTGGTAGAGATTTAGAAATTTGACAAAGAAAGATATGACTATACTGGCTAAATTACTTGATGAAGATAACGAAGCCACCAAGAAGAAACAGAAAGCAGTATGGGTGAAAAAAATGTTGCAAAAACGTACAACTGAAGGAGAATACCATACTTTATATTGTTAGATTCAGTTTGAAATATTCAAATTTAGCACCTCTTTGATAGAGGAACGGCTCCCGAATGTACGTAAGGCGGTTTAGCGCCGGTCGCTCACGCAGACGCCCAAAAAGACACAAAATGCACGAGAATAGCGTCAGAAGACCCAAAAATATTTTTTCTAATAATATAAAGAATGGGGAGACGACGAAAGAAAAATTTACCAATATTTTAGAATGTCGAAGTTTCAGTTTTCTTATTTGCTAGATAATAGTACGCGTAACGGACAGGCACAGACACGAAAAAGCATATGATCACAGTCATATATAGCAAAATGTCGAACGGCATTATCGTTGCCTGAACATGTCGTTGTCGGTTAATGTACGCATCAGCATTTATTTATCTAATAAGAATGTTTCCTTGATATGATATTATTTCATATTGCGTGGTTGCAAGCTTAAGCTTGTCTTATCAACGATTTAAAAACTCCAATTTTTGATGACATAATTATTATAAAACACGGTTTTAACCAAGTTAAAAACTATTCTTTTTCCATTGACTATTATTTTTTCATTGTTGATAAATTAAACATTCGCATTAGTATTGCTTGATGTAAGTGAAACAATTTTATTCTTCTCTGTGAAAACCCAATTAACTTTTTACGAAAAGTGAGTGAAAACTGCAGAATGTAAACAATTAATTCGAGAAAATAAATCATTTTTTCAGTTTACCTATCAATTCGCCTCAATTATACAGAGCTTCGAGTTAACTGTGAACGTTAAAATGTGTTACTTTTGTGGTGGTAAACCTGCAGTCAAATAATGAAGAAAATAGAAGCAAGCAGAATATAGAAGCGATGGTGGTGGAAACCTAAGCTGTGTGAACCGTTGTTCGCCCTCGCAATATTGTCTAGCCATGTTCGGTACCCGATAACACAGAAATAAAAAATGTATCGTTAAATTGAAACGATAACTTGGAAAAACTTGCAGAAACTGCCGATATTCGCCAAGAGGTCAAATTTTTACATTCTTCCGCACTCGTAACCATTTGATGAAAGACATACGCTATTAACATCAAATTTCCTTCTCGCTCCGTGAAGAAGTAACGACGGAATACAAAAAGAACGACAATTATTGCGTCACTGCCAAAAAGCTTGGGACAGGCCTTACCCAACATGAAAATAATAATACCTGAATTATTGACCAAATATTTGCGAAAAGACGCACCCAACTAAGCTACGACTTGTTATTTTGATCCACTGACGTGTGCTCAAGCTCATTTTGGCATAAAACAGAATAGGCGTCCTAATGGTTTATGCTAAATTAAAAGTCGTGTTTGAAAGCATTTCTTTTAATTGGAAAAAACTCGATTGAAAATAAACAAGCCGATAGACATGGTGCAGGTTGCTTTTTGCAACTATGCTAATGATCTTCCAAGGAGAGTTAATCCATCCATTCGTTTTATGCAATCGCAGTTGATATTATAATCACGGCTAATGCAAACCGTAGCTGTGGCTGAGATAAATTAATTTTGTTATACGGCAAGACAATGATTGATAAGTGTTTAAGACAGTGTTAAACAGACGTTAGAACATTCTTTAAACGGCCGGAGGAATTTTGTTTATTTTGCGTTTGGGCTAATTGCGGACGTTCGAGAAGAGTTAAATTTACTGAATGCTGGTTTTGGCGCTATAGTTGAATATGTAATTGTTCCGCCCATACAAGTTAAATTTTTAAACCCTAGGCAGAATACTGGTTTAATTATTCAGGAAACGAAACGGGAAATTGGGGATGGTTTAAAAATAGATGAACCTCCCATACAAATAGTTACGCTAGCAAATACATAGATAACAATGCATTAAACCCGGTTGAATTGATCTGCTTAGCCAGACCAGACCTGAAAATTATGTATGCACATTAAATATTTTACCTCGAATTTTCAACAACTCCCAACCTTAATCCTGTTTGCTTTAAACAACGCAATTACGTTCAGGCTATGCTGTCGACTGTTGTAAATATCGTTTTATTGGGAATAAATAAGAAAAGTTGTAGTTCACATATTTTTTGCTCAACTTGTAAATATTTTGTAAAGTTCAAAGCGCTTGAAAACGTCATTTGTTTTTCAACGAGTAGTTGCGGTTCATTTAAACACTTTAAAAATACGTACAAACAATGCTTTGTTCTTATTTAGAAGACCTTAAAAATGTAAGATCGTAACAGAAATTTAGTATCGAATTTAAATTGCTATTTAATATTAATTTATTAGCATTTTCCAGTTGAAATATGGATATTTGCGCACATTCTTCATGAAATTTAACGGCGGCATTGCTTTTGGTGAGAATGACTAATAATCAATTTCAGCACAATTAAAACTATTTGTTTTTCGTGTAAAGCCAGGTTGTACAACGGAAGATTACGCATGGGTTCAATTGAGCTCAGCCTGAACCTGAACTTAAGTTCAAGTTGAGCTGAAATCCCGCAGATTCAATTGGGGCGTTTGAGTTGAACATCGCCAGATCGTCGGTCAGTTCAGATCAGCCCTAGCTTAGGCTCAGATCGAGATCAGTAAAACCCAAGCTAAAGATTCATTGCTACAATATAGAAATGTTAATTCCCTATTTCGAATTTATATTTTATTAATTCCTCAATATCCGGTAAAGAAAGGAAAATGTCTTTGTTATTGTGGATGTGAAAGAAAGATGCGCCTGATCTGTCTCCTGCCTCTTTCCGTACATGCAATTATTTAGAGATAAAGCTAATTCGTTTAGAATTTACCGTCGAAATCCAAATTCTTTATGAAACAATGCGCTGGCCTCTTAGTGTTCACTTAGTTACCACTATACTCTTCGATAAGCACCGGTTGGTCCGAGCAATACATTTTTCTGAGGTCCCCAGTACTTTCGGATACGGATATCTTTTGAACATTGTCCTCAACACCCGATCATACCGCGACTATTTATTTAATAGCTCTTTTATGTAAATATTTCGAACGATAACATATCCGAGGGCCAAAAGCATCATATTGCCAAAAAATTACTTCAAATAAAGCCAGGGACACTTTAGAGTATTTTTTTTGGTACTTTTAATGCGCTGTTGGTTCTCGTCATGTACGAATTTAGATTTGGAGCAAAATGGTACACAGAAGAAGTAGAAGGTGATTAAACTGGTAAGTATTTTATTGAATAACCGAGCAAGTGTGGAGGTGTTGGATTTGGTAATGTGGCTGCTGCAAAAATTGGGCTATTTGAACAATGTCGAAAAACAAGCTAACGTGATAAATTGTGTACGGACATAATGGCATTATAAAAATCGATGACAATTAACGCGTGCGCTCGGCACAACGGTTGATGTGGCGAGCGCCATTTCCAGGCGTAATCTCATTTGGAGCGTTGCCGGGGGACGAAATCTAATTAGCGCGGAAAGCTGATCGGTAATTACTGCGATTAATCAATCCATTCCTATTCCGGTAACAATTCTTTCTACGTCACTGTTTTCGGTTCGAAGCTGCCGGTTTTTATGTTTCACACATTTGGAAATGGGATCAGCCGCGAATGGCTCAATGCGCCTGGTTAATCGCTAAATCCCTCCCATCTGGATCCATGCACTTTTACTATTATGTCCGCATATAAATAATCAAATCAAATCTAATCACTTACCAATTATTAACTTGTAGTATCGTAAGCCCCGTATCCTGAGCTAGTTGCTTTTTCTGGTCCTCCGAAGGATAAGGATGCTGAAACAAACAAAGATTGCATTAGTTTGCGGTTGAACTTTTCCAGTTTAGTTTTACTTTATTTAACTATTTTAGAAGATTTCCGTTGTTTTTAATGCTGACAAGGAAACACTGAATAACAACGAAATTTAATTATTAGATATTAGCAATTAGAAGTTCTCCTATTAGTGAAGATAGAGCCAAAATGATAAAAAGTGATCAAAGAGCCAAAACAGCTCAGTGCAAAACAAATAAGGGACTAAAGAAAAAGATCAAATCGTGTAGGACACCCGAAATTTAGTAACACGTTGAATACCGGAATAAAAACGATTCTATAGTTATTTATATCAGTGTTAATAGAGCAATTTTAAGGCCCGCTTGCAAATTTGCATGAGTGCCTTAAAAACAGTTTTAAAAGCGCGTACCGTACATCATAATAAACATATAAAGACAATATATTGCTGGTGCCTATTTTTTTTAAGTTGTTTGCAGGTCTGAAAATCTTCGTTTCTTTGGTCTGCCCAAGAAGCGAAGTAAAATTTGTAGCTTGGCTGTATGCTACTGTTTCATCTTTAATTTCGTTTAATCATAATAAAACTGTTTAAACTAACCGAATCCCTAGCAAAAGGAAGGAAAGAGCTAACCATTACTCCATAACACGGAGAACAATCTGGTACGTTGTTTTGACCTAAGAAAGCCTTCAGTATTCGCTTTCTTTCGTTTACCAAATTTCCAAGCACAATAATTCCATTAGCACAATAATTGCCTGTAACAAGTGGCTTAATTTCGGCAATTCCRAAGTTGTTAAATAAAATTGGCTAGAATTTAAAAAAACGATAGTACTGACCACTTTTAAGTTGATAATCGAATTCGAAACTTTGATGATCTTTAAAAGTGTTCTGGAATCCTTAGGAAGCACTTTTGGAATAACGCACAATGCAGTAATTTKATTTTTAATGAKTTKTTTATGAGTTTTTTTGTTATCGGTATTTCTGCGATTACATTTATCAATAATATTTTCAAATTATTCTAGTTTAGAGCATTTTCACTATTATTGTCTTGTTCATATTCTTGAATCTCATTGAAAATATTTACGCACTTTCCGGCTGTCTTATTAGGCTCCTCACAGCTTCGTACAGACAAAATCGCCTGGTACTTTTTTCAGACTTCTTTCGAAATAACTATTTTTTTAATTTTTCTCGCAGAAAAAYATTTTCCTCTATTTACTGTCAGCTCGGAATAATGAATCTCAAAACAAATGTGCCATTTTAACGCATTTTATTCTATAAAACGTTTTTAAATAATAGAAGTATTTTTGCTCATTAAACAAAACTCTAAAACGATTTTATAAATAAGCGCACACCAACGCTAGAAAACAGTAGCATAACTTTCGTGATATACTATTACGTAAAGAAAATTTTATAATATATATTTTTTTAAACTTTTGTAAGGTTTATATTATAAACAGTTGTACAACTCCTTCACAATTTAATTACAACTGTTAAAACACTTTTATTAAGGTTGTTATGGCTTTTGAAAAATTCTTATTAAAGCAAAAATTGTTTGTTCTTGTGTTAGGAGTTTTGGAGTAGGTTAATATTTTGTTACTTGGGTGATTACTTCATAATAAAGACAAAGTCACATATTAATAGCCATTACCAATTCTTTTAACTAATTGCCTTTTAAAAATGAGAATGGAATGGTTAACAGCCTAAAAACTAAAGAAAAATACCTAAGGAACTAAATCGCCTGCGTTTTATGAGAAAAGTAACAAACATAATTGAAAATTTTGGAGCCTGCAGAAGAGAGCAGCTTTGCCAATTAACGCTAGACAATGTAGAAAAATTTACTCTCACTAGTGAACATTCCTGACACAAAAGCCAACGTTCSAAGAACTTAAACCAAAAATGAATACCGTTGGGTACAATATTACAGAAAGTRTATGGCTCTTTGTCTAGCAGCCATCCATCATCGTTGGTTCTTCTTGAGAGTCCCACAAGTGTACCAAAAACCAACCCAAAAAAAACTTTTGTGTAAAATATCATGCGAATGCAGATTTCTGAAAACTGTCCGACTCAAACAGAAGAAGAAAGACAACAATCAGAATACATGAGAGGTAATAACCATCCACAGTTGCAGAAAAATATATTCAAAATATACGCGCGAAAATAGGTCTTCACCACTCGCTTAGTTGATTCAACAACATTGAGACACTTTTTTCAAGCATGCACACTTCAAAGGTATTTTTTTATCATTACGATCTGATCAAAGTTGATCAATGAGTAATTCAGTTCTAACCTAACTTAACTATGGATACAATTTCAAACTAAGGTCCTACTCACTAGTGTACCTTAGAGTCTGGTGGTCTAGTGACATAGCTACACTAATTACCGTGTAGCAGAAAATCGCACAATGTTCTGCTTCTGCACTGACGTAGTCACTCACATAGCTCAAAAGGCTTTACCCTCTTGAGTCTTCTTGTCAGGTTGGTATTGTCGAGAAAAGTTARGTGCTATTAAAATAACGACTAATGCAATTTTTTCTGGACATAACACCACACTCTTCCACCTGGTTCGGAACAGCAAATATATCATCAAAGTTGAGTCAAACTGAAAGCTTTGCATAACGTTTAATGTTAAGCTATTCTACTCTCTCAAAAACGCATCCAGCTGCTACTTCCCAGAAGAATCTATTTATTTGCTCAAACAATGATGAAACGTGAAGCAACCCAAACGAATTCCGCAACGCCTAAATGAAATATATGCATGTTTCTGGAAATAACCAATTTGTTTGTGTTAGAGATTCCATTCAAATTGCGCTGAAACTTAATTGACAACACATTGCTGCTGATCAGATCGTGTTGCTGAAGGAAAGCTAGTAAACCGTTTAAGGTGAAATTGAAGTGCAATAAAGGGTAAATCAAACAATTAGAGGGTCGACAAAGAGAAACAAGTCAAAGTGGAGTAAAAGTGACCCCTCAAGGGAGTGAGAGTGCAGTGCCATTAGCTGCCGACCGGTATCTGCGGTAGTAATTCCGTGAAAAACAGCGCGCCCGATCCATTCATTCCCCGTCACACCTCGCAAGAGCCCCATCGAGACCGATAACCCCATCTTCAGTGTCTCTCAGGGGCAGCATAACCCTTATGTGGCCTCCATCGGGCCGCCCATGTCTGCCTAAGATCCCCCGGTTCCCTTTTTCAGGATAGCAATGCATAGTGATTTTTACGATTATGTTGGGAATCCAAAACGGCCTCTGTTCGCCACACACACCACCTTCATGCTATTATTTGCGTATCTACATCTAAAATGTGAAACGGGTAGAAAATTGAAGAGGGAGTTTCCGCGAGCACCTAAGACGGCTGATTTCAATGCACCCCGGGGGTTCACATATCACATGCAGCGATTTACAGCTTCAATCCTGATCGGGGAAAAATATTTGATTGCCGAGTGCCCATAAATTCAACCCGAAAGCTCTACTTGACATATTTTTACTCTCTACATGAGCAGCAATGCAAAATCCTATATTTCTAGACTCATTTCTGAAGAATTCCATATCTTAGCATTCGTTATGCGAAGTGAGACAAGGTGAAGATCACGTGGAACGAAATTAATTAATAGTTTTACTAATATGAAGCTTATTCTTCACGACTCGATTAACATAAATAAATTCATGAATATTGTGATGGCATTATGAACGTTTTCTGAATAAAAACCTCATCCATCTTCGAGCTATTGAACATTCGTAATAGCGATAATAAGATTAAAAGAGATTATGCATAAGTTGTACACATTCTTGAACCAAGAATGAGCATCTCAATTTAAATAACAATGTATTATTACATGTTAAATATTACCATATGCTAATGTTGTAGCAGAAGAGATATTTTCCTGAATATATTAAAATACAAATTTTCTTAATACTGTCAATAAATTTTAAATAAAAGTTATGGTGTAACATGCAGTGGTCATTTACGTATTTGCTAGTGGCATGCAATTAATGTAATGTATTATTGGTCCTGATTTGGTCTCACTTATAACCGCGAAAACGCCCAATGTTCACATGATGCTATGCTGTTTGGTTGTTCTTCAAACAGAACTTTTTAATGCAATTTTATGTCGGTATTTCGATTAACTCGTTTGCGGACTGATTATTCTGCTCGATTCTCCCGTTTTCCAAGTGTTACCGATTCAGTGAATCAATCAATCAACCAAACTGTAAATGTAATATAAATTTACCAACCTCAGAGACTGAGATCCAGAGCCAACTGCGTGAAAAATTTCAGAAAAGTTCGAGCAAATGTTTTGGGTTTGAGTGAAACCTTATCTATCAAGTGTGGAAAACCTATTTCCAAAAATTGTAAGTACTTTTGACCGAATGAAACGATAATATATGACACGAAATATTTACTGAAATATCAGGCTGAAAACATCTTTCTCTGATTAAGTACGAGTTTTCTGGATGCCAAATGATGGCTTCTTTAATTTTAAAGACCACATTGTGTAAAAATAAGCCAGCGACCAATAATTCTGTACAGGACTAAACGGACGCAGTTTTTGATTTTTGGTGAAGAAGTTCTAGTATTGCGTTTTACACAGTACATGCTCAAAAGTATAGATTGTTAAAAATATAGATAAGATTGATTGCACTGTTTGAAAAATCTAGCAAGTATAGCGATAGAATTCCATGACCTCGACGTCGTTGATTTAAAATGTAATGTAAATCACGAGTCACGTAACGCTAATGATCGATGGCGATTTACGATTGTTGTCAAAAGGAATACGCAAAACTACCTGAGTGGAAATAGTATTGTGCAATGTGAATTAATTAGAGCATTTTTGCCCTTTCTATGTTCACTTAGATGATCCGATTAACAGTTATGTAATTGTAAATACGTAGATTGTAACTTATTCGCTAGTATTGAAAATACAAATACGCTTTAATATCTCATTTTATTTTGTGCAGAATAATTTTAATTAAAATTTTATATGTTAACGATCAAAATACTCAATCTTTTGTTAAATACACGGATGCCGTTTAATTGCGAATTCATGAATATCTCCCATACTTTCACAAATATATCCACTAATTTTTACGAGAGGCATAGGGTATAAAAATTTACAATTTTTACTTCATAAGCATATCCGGAGCCCAAGAGTTTTCGACATACACCCAGTATGTCACCCAGATAAAATTTGTAAGAAACCTTCACAAATCAATGCATTATAAATCGCAAAACTGTAGTTTGGTATTTCAAAAATTTCTTACTTTGAAGAAACTGCCGTAATTAACGGTAAGAGTTTACTTAAAAAGCAAAATTTATAGTTTGGGTCTATTTTCAAGCAACACGTTTGACGATGTCTCTTGCACAACGAAAGTTATTTTGGAAACAATTCAAAGTTCTTGCTTGAAATTGCTTAACTTCCCGCATAACATAAACAACAATTATAATTATATTTCCTACGTATTTCGTCTTTTACGGAAATCTTAATGAAAATTTCCTCGAAAATTGCTTGGGTTTCCAAGTAAGACACATGTCGCTATCGAACCTATCCGCGGATAAAATCGGATAACTCTGTCGAAAAATATAGCCTGCGATGCAGTCGGGCCGGAAATGAAGCCTTGTAACCGGAAAGCGAACTTTTTTCAGCTATTTGGGAGAATATAGAGAACATTGACAGCACCCCTATAGTTATACATATCCGGCTATAACAGTTTTAGCTCCAAATAAGAACTTGAGCCCGGATGGCCGTGGAACATCGGGAATTTGAGTTGTAGTAATAAGTGGAAGGCTTTGTCGCTTTATTTCAGGAATAAGGCACATTGTGAATTGGTATAAAATGGTGCATTTTAAGATCAAGTCTTTGTGTATAACACAGAGGGAGTCGCAGTTGGTTAAATCCTCTGGACGTATTGTCTTTGAGATTTGGGAAATACAGAAAAAAAGGAAAAATTTGTCAAAAACTAAGAATTTAGCAACGCAAATACTTCACACGCATGCATTAGATTGCGTAGGCAAATAAAGCTTTTATCATTAAACTTACGCAAATAATTGCTGCCTAATGAAAAAATTAAAAAAGCTAACAGGTGCAACTTAGAGGTACATTTAAAAAGTCATATGATGCATTAATAAATTCGTTAGTTGAGAACGATCCAATCTTCTCAAATATAATTTTCCAACTGACCTCACAAATCTCAAAGTCGGTACAATTTGAGTGTTTTGAGTTCAAAATAATATCCATTTCTCAGGAAAAACATGTTTGTAATAAAGAACATACCATGAAATCTGCTCTTCTATCAAGGAAAATATTTAGATTCTCCCCAGGCAAGGAAGACTTTATAGATGCTTCACATTTAAAGTTGCGATTTGAATAGATTAGAGAACAAATATTAAAAAATATTAGCCCATATTAATAATATTTTTTGAAAGAAACCAAAGTTTTAGTTTATTTGCGATTTCCAAATTTCTTCACATACAGGGTGTCCCACCGGGAACCGCCACGATCGATATCTGGCAAACTGTAAATGTAAAATGGGTGTTTTCATTTGAAAATAATGATTTTTGGCAGTTTTCTCAACGTCATTTTCAAACTATTTTTTTAACACTTTGCATTAATAGTTATCAAAATTTTTGTCGAAATTCCATTAAAGTAAGTTATTTTCAACAAGGAATGCGACTCAAATTAAGTAGCCCATATTGCCTTATAAGAAAAATGAATAATTATTCGAGTGGCTGTAACTGTCATTTTTTACATGAAATTTCAAATATATCAGAAACGGTTAGACTTAGGTATAGGATGTCATACATAAAATACATTTAGAATTTTGAGTATAATTCAAAAATGTAATAAAATACTGTGTGCCATTTAAAATAAGCAAGTTGCTACCTACTTCCGGTATAACCGAAAGTGTCGCCATCTTTAAAATATTTTAGACTGCTTGCCCCCAATGACTTCTGTAGACTGTCCAATTTTCAAATTTCTCCTACTTACAGTTTGCCAGATATCGATCGCGGCGGTTCGTGGTTCGACACCCTGTATAGTATTTCATATAGATATGAATTTAGGCACAAGAGAGTCGCACACGCATCAGCGAAACAAATCTCAAATCAAATATTTGATAATTAAAACAATCAACTTTCTAAGTCCAAGCCCCAAATAAATCATTCATAACTTACGAACGTATGACGCACATTTAATTAGAAGTATCTTTATCACTATAACAGGCAAAAGAGGTTTTCGTTTTCGACCCAATGTATGAATAGTTGAAACAAAAATAGTGAATGTTGATGCCCTTTTCATCCAAATCGGTGGAAAAATGGAAAATAATTCTTAAGAATGGAGAAGGAAAAGAAACAGAAGAAACATAAGTGGGCAGAGACTACGACCAAACTTTCAGCCTCAAAGTGTATAATTTTCTGCAAAAATGCTGACAACAATCATCACTGGCAACCTGCTCATACTTTAAATGCGAAGCGCAAAAACAGTGAGATTATAACATTGCACGGAAACTTTATAATTCATTGATCGCTATATGTTATAAAAGGTTTAATTTCAGCAACAAAAACATACCATTATCAATTAAGGACATTTTCTTTGCCCAGAACCGTTTACATTGCTTATCGAGGTCTTGTGTCTTGTCTAAATTCCTTGTGATTGAAACTTACATAAGTTCAGACTTTGTCTATGAGACACAACTTTTTTCTAATGTTTCTCGTTTCATCCGATCCCAATTTTAAAAAGTTTTTCAATTGTTTGCTTATTTCTTAGGAAAACAGCTCAAATTATATTTTCAGATTTGAAACCCTGGCGAAAACGAGCCCTCCCAAATTGCTAATGGTGACGAAGATATATGTAGAACATGTTTGAAGATGATGAATTGAAGAAGATGTATGAAAATGTGACACACCGACCAGTTGCTAAACTGGTGGCTCATCAGTTTGCCTATCCTTCTGTATCACTCTGTATGTAGAATAATGAAGTTGAAAGATATCTTTGGGATTTAGCGAAAGATTACGTAAGTTAGGACGTACTGAAATAAGCACAAATGCAAAATAACGCCGATGCATGCAAGTAGCCCATTGCACTTAGATAATAAAGTAAAGAAGATATGAAGGTAGCGACTAATAGTTGACCTAGGACTAATGGAATCCTATGTCTAATGACGCGAGTATTTTACTGGCATCTGAAAGTTTCATCAAACTGCTTAAACCTGATCGGATATTAGCGTTGAGGGGGTCCCGCATCCCTCGCAATATTCGGTATCAGGATTAGCACGCAGAATTTAATGAGTCGTGGAAGTAAGCCGGGATCAGAGTAGTGATACCACCCTTGCTCGAATGCATCGTTCAAATATTCATGCGTCGTCGAGTAGTTGACCGGGAGGCTGGTTTTTAGCCACGACTCGAATTCAAAGTGGCAAACATCAAATATTGAACACCGTGGTCAAGAGTTGGTCCCAAAGGATTGGCGATTTAACGTTATCTACAGTTCGGGAAACTGCACTTTCCGTTGCACGCCGCCATCCTTTAATTCTCCTTGACAGGTGGACGAGCCGCACTTGGATCATTCTTGGAGGAATCTCCTCTGGGAACGGGTTCGACCGCCTTATATCAAGCCGGCTATTCCTACTGCCCCGGATGGACAAACACAAAAAGGTGAACTGAATACGGATTAGATGCGGGATGGCCAATTGTAACTTTTGCAAGCATGTAACGAATAGATAAAGTGTCAGAAACATTTAATACCACCAGCGGAGATGGAATGACCCAAAGGGGACCTTAATAATCTAGTATTACGTGAGGGTCGCGAATATGAAGCATAATTTCCTGCATTCGAAACTAGAGGCTAAATCCTCAAACGAGCCGTTTTCCCGGATATATTGCCCTATTATCCACTCACAGAATATAACAATGTTCAATAGTAATAATTTTATTTTAGTCTTAGTTGGAAAATCCACATACTTTGCTAAGATGTTTTATCATAAAATATGTAATGTTCTGCTGTCTCCATTAATGACGCTAAAGATTTAGGATTGAATTATTGCAGTCTTTTAGACAATAATTATATTTTTTTCATCATTTACGACTAATTGACAGGTGAGCGTTCTATAGGAACGGGTCGTTTTTGCGCGACTCCGAGTCTCCAATTTGGTCAAACTACTTTCGGCACGAAGCTATTGGTCATCAAAAGATGCCATATCACTTAAAATCGAACCTTTAATTAAACGTGAAAGTCGCCTATTATAGGACAATAAATGAATAGAAACTGATAGTAAAAACAGGCTTAGAGAAATTGGCGTAACTTTTCTTTATACATATATTCCAAGTAGCTTTAATATGTTTGATTAATGTTCCCAATCCGACCAAAACGGGAAATTCAAAATTGAAACACCTTTTTCCAATATTTTTTGAAATCCAAATGAAATAAAAACGTCTATAAGCATCCGCAAAATATTGAAATTAATTTTTAAAGAAGTATGAATAAATCTTGGACCGATTCCTTACCGTTAGGTGTTGAAACAACCACGCCCTTAGAATATTTGTAGCCACCTTGGGAAATATGCCTCTCTTTTTTTGATTTTTCTTGCCGTTCGTATCGTCATCCTCCTCGCCTGTGCCCTCTCCGCTGCCGATACTCGCGTTACTGGCGTCACCTAAAACAAAATGCAAGTCCAAATTAATTTTAATTCGAACCCCCAAAACAAGAGATCGAATGAAATTTAGTAGCGATAGTACATATTTCCACTGGAAATCTAAATGAAATCATTGTTCGGTTCTGGCTTTTGGTAGATTTAGATTATTTTAAGTGATGTAAGGTCTTGTTAATTAACAGACTCAGAAATGGCTTTATTAAGGTTGTTGAAAAATTTAATTTGAGTTCGAGATCACCTTCCTTGCGTGAGGCAGAGGCGAGGGATGCGAATCCGCGGAAGATACGGTCTCTACTTCGTTTATCTGAAATTATTCAAGTCTGCAAATAAAACCAATAAAATTTTACCAGTGGAACTCCTGACCATGTCATACATTTCCAATTCCTTGCTAATATATGAAACTTTTTCAGCGGCTGTATAAAAATAATGCATTTGTTCACCAACACCCCTACAGTTTTTCCTGTATAAATCCATCATCGCCACACTGAACACTCTATCTGCAGAATCCGCACCAAATGCTGGGTGCATACTGATTATTTTTTCTTCTACCCTAATAGGAGATTTAATTTAATGCTGTGAATATTTTACCATAGATTACTCGGATTTGACTTAATAAACGAGATTATCTAATTTTATGGCAGCATGTGAACATGGGCGGTGTTAAATGAAAAGAATGCCCTTAAGAGGATCATCGCGAGGGACGCGTCCTAAAAAATAATTTTCCCGAAAAATTTTTTCGAGACAAATCTATACTTGTTCAGGTCAAATAATCATACATTATTTGTTAACTATGAATTTAACAAAAATAATTGTGCAATTCAGGTTTATGAATTATTCGGCCCTTCGAGATAAAAACAAAATTTTACCGGTGAAAAATGTTTGATTTTCTGCGCTAAATAATCTCACGATAATGGCGCCATTTAAAAGAATTTTTTTTAAATGTATTAAAACCATCGGGTTTTTCCTTAAGAACATGAATTAAGACATGACAAAGATACTTAGCAAAATGAGAGTCGTGGCCAAATCAGGTAATGATATGGGAGTGGAACAAATGCGCCGATTCCGCAGATATTTGTGAATAATCACGATTTCTTTGGCATTCAGAAAGTATTATTTCCTTGCAAGAACACTTTGATTGAGATGGAGAAAATCAGTTGTGCTAATCGGACAAGATGTATACCTACTCGCAAAGACACTCCTTGAGGAGAAAAGTGAAACTTAACTAGAAGGTGCAATTTACGACATTTCAGAGAATTTCCTTGTACAACTAGCAGATACATAACATCAACTTTGTCGATCGTAACAAACTAAAGTATCTTAAGCTACACAATTGAACAAATGGAAATAAACGAGGCTGAATTTTTATTTTTAAAATTCTTCAAAAAACTTGTCACCTCGAATATAAAATGTATCAAAATCGATCTGGAATTTTTGCGATCAACTTTGAGCTCATAGGTTTGAAAAACCGTTAACTCTCTACTCTCGTAGAAACAGTTCATATTTTATTGTGGCTGGAAATTTTGTTCAAACATTTTTTGTGAGTGCTAGATTGTTTATTAATTCAGTGAGTGGGTGATGATAATAAATCCACTATGACCAGGAGAAACGTTTGGATAACCAAAAAGACGTTTTCTAGTATTAATAAAAAGCGCCCTAGGCCGCTAGTTGCCCTAATGTATGTGTTTCCATTGCACCACCACTTTAGTGGAAAAAACAAGCTGCTAATAATTTTATAGGTATAATTTGAACAGGAAAATGGCAAGGAATTATTTATTGCGGTTTGCAAAGGGGGTAGAAAAAATTACAGTATTTGATTGTCCATCTAGAGGAATTGCGGTTAGTTTTTTTATCGACTGCATGTACTACCCGTATTATCCGAAGCAGTTTAGCGAGGGTAAACATCCACGCAACCTTCGATATCTCGTCGATTATAAGAATTACTTTTTTCCTAAATTATTATAATTTATGTAAATATGATAATAGTTCGCATTATAGCTCGATAATGTACTGTAGTTTGAAGTCGAACCTTGGGAGCAGACGGTAAATTTTCACATTGTCAGTCACGGAGGGGAACGGTTCAGTACGGGGAGGCATCACGATATCAAACGTTGGATTGTATCCAATTGGGACGTTACAATATGAGCACAACATTGCATAAAATACTCTTTCAAACGGACCGTATGCCGACCAATGATGAGTGACGTAAACTATCATTAACTCCTCAGATAGACACTGTCTCGCCCACATTAACCCCGAGGTACTTTCCCAAGATTATAATATTCGACTCGACCTGGGCCTTTAACAATAGAGCACCACTCTTGTGAGAAACATTAAGTACTGACATCGTAACGTTGTAGGTTTGATGTTAAACTCATGTTTAATACAGCATATCGGCATGTTATCTTTCAATTCTTATATTGCGTCTATGCAAAACTGAAATTTACTACTATTTTATTAATTGGTCTCATACAAATTATGTGGACATTAAAAACACAATTTTATTGCTATTGGGACAGCTAATAGGTTTTGCTATCAATAATTTAACTCGCTCGAATTTGATGTTTCACTCATAGCTTCTATAAAAAACTTTGTTTCGAGCGAGATTTATTATACGAAGGCTGAACTTTGGTTGTGAAATTTCTCGTAAAATTTGAAGATGTTGCTGCAGACTGTAACATTTTGGGACTATTCACAGTATCACATTCAAAATTAGTCAAATTTTCAAATTCTAATTTTAGAAAAAGTCGAATCTTCTTTCTGATTGTCGTAAGAAAACAGTTCTGTTTTAGGCCATCAAGAGTAAAAAGTTTGCAGTTTGAAAAAACTGCCTTCAATTGCAAAAGTGATACCAACTTCTAAGTTCAACTTAGATGAAGAACGAAATTCGCGCTGTTTATAATAAGTTTGTCTTCTAATCGATCATTGAATGCTTTTCGAAATATGTTTTTAAATTTTGACAGAATAAGTGCGTAGACTTTCGGGTTAGTCTACGGAAAAAAATAGAATAAGTTTGTACAATATGTTCACAATCTGGCCACGAAAATACAGACGCTCCAAGATATACCTTCAAAAAGGTAAATTCGTAAATCGTAATAAATTTTAAAATATTTGGTATCATGGAATACTATTCTTATATCAATCACAGCAGACAAGTTTTCATAAGTTGGATTGATTGAAATAAAATTTTCTTTTTCACTTTGCCAGCTAAGGACCAGTTATAAATGCGTCAGCTTTAAAAGGACCAGCTTTAAAAAAGCTGTAAAATGGGGTCTATTAAATAAAACTGTATCAGGAATGTTCTAAAAGTTTGTTTTTAAATAGATAAAATTTGATCTAAAATGCGTGCTCTTTTCGATACTAATGAAAGGAATTAAGACGCTTTAAAACCTTTTTTTTTTGAGAAAAACAATCTTTACTCCATGTGGTTTTGAAAAACCGTTAACTCTACTCTCGTAGAAACAGTTCATATTTTATCCTAGCTGGAAATTTTGATACATATATATAATAATTCAGTGAGTGGGTGATGATAATAAATCCACTATGACTAAACCAGGAGGAACGTTTGGATAACCAAAAAGACGTTTTCTAGTATTAATGTTACCCATGCGTCAGATAATCCAAAATTGTTCGATTCTGCGCGACGTTTAAACATTGTTTTAAGTCAAGTAAATCAAAAAATATTTTATCAAACCAATTATCTAAAAAGTTATTACGAAAACGGATATAAAAGGGCTCACTTTGAAACCCGATGTTCCTTAGACGCAAGCCATAGAAAAAGTTGAATTGTATTCTATTCGAATCGGAAAAATTGCGCATTTATTCTGAGCAAGCATCTATATACATGATGTCACATGGATTGTTGTTACTATAAACTGATTCAGTGTAAGACCCCGCATTGTGCCGAAACAAAAATTGTAACATGAAAATCAACTTCACGAAATCAGTAAGGCATATAAAGAAATCTTCGTTCACATGCTAACGGCGATTTGCTCCATCAAAAACCTTTCTATAAAAATAATGATAGTAGGTTGTAAACGTAACAGTTTGCAAATTGCAGGTCAAATGTCTGCACATAAATGCCTCAAATAGTTTTTCTTGCTCTACAAATTATAAATTAAAACGCTAATTCGCGTACCTACTAATAGTGTGAGACACAGGTGCTCTTAAAAGTCTTTGCATAAATAAAGCACATTATTAAAGCAGCAGCCGGGCAAGTTCTATTCCGTGTATACACAGTTGGCAAAAGGTCCGTGCAATTCGATTCCTATTCGTTCCAACAAAAAGTTTGTCAAATCCGATTTAATATAAATATTTAAAAAGCGTGGAACATTAAATTAAATATTGTTTATTTCTATATTTAATTAATGTTGGAACCTTGTGCCAGCAACATATTTTTACTTACACTCTAAGCGCTAAGTTTAAATGAGGATGATAGACACCATCTTAAACAAACTTCTCGGTGAGCGTGCTGGTTGACGGGTGTTTGTTTTATTTCAGAAAATCGGTCAGGATTTACTTCTATTTAGTGAAAGAAACTACTGTTTTGTAATAAACTTATTTACACAGGCTAAATTAGTTATTCTTTTTCAGTCGAAGGCGAATTTTCAAAACTGCCATTGTTTATTTATGAGAAAACTCTGTGTGGAAATAATAATATTATATTCTAGGCATGTAGATAAACAAGTTCTAACAGGAAAAAAAATGTAACACGACCGTCTTGACAGGAACAGGAAACGTGTTTCGGAAAAATTACTGCTCGCTGCTTACGAAAAAACTTGTCGAAATAAAATCGCCCAAGGCTATGGTATGTCATTAACACGATTAAGTGTGATGTGAGGCGACATAGTTAGAACATCAAAATTTAATAGTTTGAGAACGTGCGTAATTATTTGAATCGCGTAATTAATCGCACCGTAACTGAACACCTTTGACCTGAGCTTAATTTATTCACACATCGCAGATAATTACATAATGTGGTAAAAACATTGTTCAAGGAAACAGAGAGTTTTTGAGAGGGTAATTGCGAGTAGAATAATTATAAGCCAATAAAGAAATTTTAAATATATACATCTAATAAAATAGATGAACGAAAAATGCTAGTAAAGTAACAAAAAATTATGATAACGGGGATTAACGTTAACATTGAAGATGCATTTCAAAATCTAGCTTGGGTATAGGTACAGGACTGTTTCTAAAACATCTAAAATACAAAAATCAATGAGAGAAACAACTTTGAGCGAGCGGCAGAGGCTTGGAAACTTTTCCAAACTGACTTTTGGAATTTATCTGGAATTTATTGGACATTTTTAACAACAATTAATGTGGCGGTCAAAAGGCACAAAACTCATACTTTAGGCTTTATACTTGAATCATTTAAGGTACAAAATCAACCTGGATTTCAGCACCAACTGCTGTTTTTTAGCGTCCTATCTATCGTTTTACTGTTGTGGGAATATGTAGTTGAGTCCACTGTTATAGTAATTACTTAAAAGATTCAAATTTTCATGAAGGAAACAGGCGCCTGGTTACACCTCGCCTACATTTGGAAACGAGCGGATTTTGTTATGGAATTTTTACCTCAATGAATGTGGTCTTTTTATGTTGTTATTACAATGCATTTAAAGCGGTGAAATTACAGTTTTTTAGGGCCCAATCTGACCACTTGCTGTTGTTGGACATCGAATTAGATTTGTTATATAGAGTTCAAACTTTTGGATAATGGATTTATCACCACAATAAATTTGTAATCCATCATATGATTATTCAGCCTACATTTGGAGCTGAAAAGCAATTTTAATTTCCGGGCCAACTAGCTGTTTCCTTAGGGCTCAATCTAACAATTTACTGTTGTAGGAATATGCGAAATATGTATGTTGGAAAGTGGCAAAAGGATTAAGATTTTGTATCGTATGAAAGTCGAGCGAATATTTCGGTACCTAAAGGCGCCGAGATTATAAATTTGAGCACCTGCCCGCCGTCGTCATGTTAGCTGTCGAAAAGCGCAGTCACAATAAACTCGATTCCAGCGGCTTTATACTAACTTATTTTGATGGCAACTTAATACCAGAACCTCATAAATTTCATTAAATCAGTAAAACTCCGTGGCACTCACACGAGAGACTTCTTTAATGATCCATTTTATGTTTTCGCACGACGGACATTATTTTAATTCGTCCGCTTGGATGGCTTCCAAGGCTCGAAAGCACATGTTTATTCTATAATGCGTTTTTTTTAGTTTCCTTGCTTCGGGACATGTGTGATAACGAACTTATTTCCAAAATAATAATCTCCGTTCTCGACGAAAATAGCTACGCACACATTCCTTATACTGGGATTTAGAGTTTATAATTAAAAACGTCGAGGGTTGTTATTAACGGCACACCTATAATTATCGAGCCACATTCGTAAAATAGAAAAAATATTAATGAGCTTGGGATAAAATGTTGCAGGTATAGATATAAAAATTATTCCATTTGGTCAGGTATGGGACCTCGCAACATCAAACGCTACAACAGAACCCATCAGACAGATAGATATATCTCGTAATTATCCGAGGCGTTATTATACAAAACCGGCAATTAATTCCGAAGTTTAATTGGAAAAACAAGATTTGTGAAGAATTCTTTCGAGCAAAGAATTAGGTATTTAATTAAATATGGAAATGTTCTCCGGGTCATTATTGCAAGGTTCAAAATTGTGTTCATGTTGAATAATCAGATGATGCGAGTTTGCATAATGGAAAAAGTTGATTTCATAATGTGTTCTAATTCAAATTAAAAAGCCGTCTTTTATAGGAATCATACTCATTAAAAGTGATAAGTTTTATACGAAGCAACCGTAGTGGTCTTTGACTTTAAATATTAATTTCCGGAAGATGTTTACAAATCCTATATTTGTTGCTTTGCTAATAAAACGCCATTCTGACCGAGACATTTTCTTACTCTTTATGGGCATTCCTTTCGTTTCGCACTTCAATTATTAGCAAAACCAACAGGGGGACAAAACTAGTCGCTTAAAAACCCTTCTACTCCTGGTAACTTGAAGGTTGCTATTTACAAACAGTTCACGGATGTGGCAAGTCTAAGTAAAAGTTTTGTTAGTTTGTTGACTTCAACTTCTTCCAAAACACGCTAATTTCACAAGCAAACCGACGTGTCTTCGCCTATGGACAAACGAATAATGTGCGTACTAGTGAAATTTGAAGCCCATCTTCTATACAATCAATCGAGTTTATCGCCTGGGTATTCCACATCCTTTTCAAATCGGAAATACAGCAAAAACCCTTTCTTCAAATTACATGTTTATTAATTACAGCAGCAGTAAAGTATTCGCACATCATTCCGAAGTAATCTGTATGTGAGTCTATTGAGAAACAGAAAAATGGTTCAGTGCTTACAGTCTGGCAACTTCAACAGTTTGGGTAGAATTCAAAATAATTTGCGTTCTTCTTTAAATACTTTAAAATATTATTAATACAACTCCATCTGGTCACTTTATTTTAAACGCAACGTTTTAACTCGGTTATTATTTCATCCCATGTTTTCAGTTCATTCTTGTTTTAGGTCGATATGAAACAATTATTTTCCTGTTAATATTAACTATCTACATTATTACTGTTGTTTGCATAACAGGGCAGTTCAGCTTAAACTTATGTAGGAAAACGCTTCATTGTCGTGATACACTCCGCTTCTATAGTTTTTGCAAAAATTTATTTAAACTCTTGTTCCCGATTACATTCGATGGTCCACAAACTTTGGCTAAATTGAACATTTGAACTGCTTGAAACATAGTGATTTTTATTCGGAGATCAGGCTCCATTTTACAAATCAGAACATTTTGTGGTGCGTCACAGACCCCAAAATTCCAAACCTGTGAATTCCACGTTCAAATTAAAAATGTTTTTATACTTTGCATTTTTAATTATCGAGGATTTGAAAAATACTCGGCGGGAACACTTTGCCTAAAAATACATTTTTATTAGCATTTTAAATGCTCTTGTTGTTTTATGTAAATACTCGTGGATTATAATAGATAATCGAAACTAACAACTACAGACTACACAATGTCGGCTAATAAAAACGCACTCAACTTGTATGTGGGTATAAAAAAATTGAACAAAACAAAAAATCTAAGTACCTATATATCTATAAAAACTGACCTGAACTAAACCTGAAGTATTCAACTCTAGACCAATCAGCATCGTCGAGTTTTATGTGAACCGAATTAGAAATTCAAGTTATTATATAAATTACGAAATATTTAAAAAAAATTGTAAAATTGAACATAATTTGAAACGTAATCTACCGTGGTTAACAAAATTAGCTGTAAGACGTTTAGTCATCATAAAAGAATTGAAGAAAATAATCATAAACAATAAAAATATACAAAATAGCGAAGCCAAGTCTCAGACAAATTGAGAATCCAGAGCGACGCAGATTAGGAGTATTTCATAGACTTATAGTTCTTTGGGGGATTAAAACCCTAAAGACAAGAAAAACGCATTATAACCATTACAAAGCCAAATGATACACCTTGCTTAGGATAATGTAGTTTAGGATTATTAATTTCCAATTATCGACCAACAAGGGAAATATATTTGGATCTCTAGGAAGAGCATAATATATTGCCGGTCGTGAGACCATCAGTCCCTAGAGAACAAATAAATTATGTAACTCCTTCAGGCAATTTATGTGTTTTTTAAGTCAAATTTTTAACGCAAAAAGTTTCGCTGCCTGAAAACGATTGAGAAGGGCGTCTAAACAGAATGTTGCTGTTGAGTGACCATGATTCCAAAGAAATATAATGAAAATATTTTTCTCAAATTAGCGTGATAAAAAGCTTTTTATTTAAAAAAATAAATCGCGAAAAAATTATTTTGATTAAAAGTGTTCATTACGGTATGGGCTCATTTGGAAGGCAAGGACCGAAACAACAAAAGCATGTCGTGAATTCAAAACGCGATAGCAACTATGGAAGTTACAAATGCAACAAGAGGCGCTTTTTAATATGCAAACCAGAGCGAAAAAATGACCAGTCACAACACTGGATAAAAGAAGGCGAACAATTTGAGCTTATCAGATTGAAAAACTCCACCTTCTCGCCCCTCTCCAAAAACAATGCAATCGATGAACTAATTACGCAAAGCAATTTTGCGGGTGTCGCAACGGCCCTTGATGCAAACTTGCTGTTGTAAGTGTAGAGAATGGGGTAGAGGGTGAGCTACGAGAGGGGTTTAATGACTCACACGTAAACTGAAAGGGGAAGAAATCAGATTAGGGTGCGACCTACGACTCCACGATCGACTACTACTTTTGTTTGTTGAACGCTGACGAATTGCAGTTATTACCAGATACACAAACACATGCGGTTTTATGTCAGCGAAGGAACTTTGTAGGTCCACCCTTTTCGACAATCTTAAGTATTTTCGTTCGTGATTGTCCGCAATTTGTTTTTCAGCTCGTATTTGAATTACATTTAAATTCGTTTCCGTACTGAATTAATTTCTTGTGCTGTAAGATGGCTGCAATTAATTGTGTAGCGCGCTCATTTTCTTTGTTTTTGGTTCTCTAAATTAACAGTTTGTGTTGAAGGCTTTTTTTGGTATTCTTCAAAACGAAACCAAATTACTTGTACATATTTTTTTAAGCTGTTATTAATAAAGTCCATTATTATCACGAATTCATTATTGAATTTTAATAAATTAACCTTAAGACGTCAGTTACCATAATAACATAAAGAAACTCTGCGAGATCGGTTTTGTCTTTAAATCTGGGAGGTGTAACATACTGAACAATATCTCAATTAGAAAAACGTTATTTGCAAACATTCTCTGGAAAACTTGTAACCACACTTGTAAACACAAAAATACTGATTCTGTTCTGAATTATAAGGGACCAGCATATAACTACTAACTGAGTTTCTGTTGGAAACTCCCACGTTTTTTGGGCTTTTCGGACGTTGTGGAAAATAATTTAATCGCGATGTTTCGCAAGTACGATTGGATTGCATTTCACATGTGCTTCAGTCGACAGTTTACATTGGACTGACTGTTTCTTTTCTACGACGACCGAAGAACTCGAAAAACGCACCAATTTTTCATCAGTTTCAAGCAATATCAGCGTGGACTGGGAAAACATCATGCATTAGAAATTTTTGAAAATTTACGGAGTTTTAAAGCTATCTGTTATCTAAAGTTATCTGTTAATTAATCCGCTTATCAAAAAATCGAAAAATATTCTGATTTTAAGGAATACTTGCATATTTTCAAAGAACAGTCTGTGGGATTTGTTTAAAGAGTTTATATGTTTCAGAACATTTGCAGTAACCTTGTTCTTGCATTATTCGATCAATTCTAAATGTTTTATTTCTGAGGTGCATCTAGAATTAACCATTTTTGAGTTGCCCTGGAACACATAAACGAGGCATGTATGAAAATTCGCCCAGTCAAGTACAATAATCCATATTCTGAATGCATACAGCTGCTCCTTTTGTTTGTTCCACAACTATTCGAAAATATAATGTACAAAAGTTAGCTGGAATTGTCCATAAATCATAAAATAACTTTTTCATATATACCTGCAGGTTATTCAGTTTGAACATACTAATATTTATACTTTTAAACATAATATTTGGCAAAATATAGCAAAATGTCATAAGCGTTTTCAATAAACATTCTAACAAAAAAAAAACAATTTGCGAAAGAAAGACTCAATTACTGTAAGGTGCGATTTTCATTAAAATTATTCACATCTAACTATTATTCTGGCTTAAAAAATGTGAATTGACCGAATATCTCATTGTTCGATTTGAAAACATTAATTTTATTTAAAATGAAAAAGTACATTATGATACACACAGGATGACCCGAAGTTATAATTCCTACTCTGACATATTCTACGCCATGCCAAAAAGAGGACAAACATTTATATAGAAATAGACCCGCAAGTGCTACGTTACAAGATGCAGGATGTTTAATTTCGAATCAGTTTTTCCTCACAGCTCTAAATGCTTATGAGATATTTATCACAAATTTGAAATAATGGCTATTTTTAAAGGAATTATTGGATTCATAGTTCTTTGTGAAACATAACAGGATCTTCATATCTAAAAGGTTGAATTGCTGTTCAGTTTGGAAACTTTTTTACTGTTCGCATTGTTTTTTTTTTGGTGGCTATCAACGAGCTCTTGGTTCTACGGTGACTATGATTGGATAATAATATGATCACGCTTGTCGAAAGGCAACAGACAATAGCACAACAAGATATTGCAACAACAACCAACACAGTTGATATCAACAAGCTTTAAATTAAACTTAATAAAAAAGCATCGAAGCGTTTGCGGACTGATCCTTATAGGAACTATTTGCCCGAATTTTGTCTCTAGAATAGAAAAAAGGAGGCATTATGCAACCTAACTTCGGGTTAGCTTAGTTTTTGAAATTTTTGCTGATAAAAAAAGTAGTTGAATCTTGTAGTGGACACCTACTGCACGCGATGATGAATTTACTGATGATGAATTTACTTCCCCTTACTTCTTTACCTAAATTGGACAGTTCTTTGAATTTGTCAAGCAAATACCGTCTGCTACCGACGAATTTTAACCCAGGATTGATTTTTTGAGTATGTTGTCCACTATTAATCACGCTCCAATCCGTTCCGAAAAGTTTTATGCATAGCGCTGAAAGTCCGATGATATATATATATGAAGGGTTCCTGTGCTCGTCCCTATACTTATCAAGACAGTTCTCCGGCCGTTCGAAGGATATCATGATCGAGCATTCCATGACCCATCGTTATCCAAATTTAAATCGCCAAAAACCAGTCCGTGTCAGATGATCCGGCAGCAGACGCTCAAAACGATTAATCAAACGTTATCTCCACGCAGCATTCTGGACTGTCTCTCCTCGGGATTTTACCGTGCATTGTGCTCCTCGTTCCGCGTAATTATCTTAACGAACCTACGACTTTGCCGCTCCGACCAAAGAAAACCCTTTAAATCGTTACCAAGGAATCGACCACCGATCATCATTATTACTTTTAATAGGATCCACGAAAATATTACCAAACTAATTTGTGTCCGTTCTTCAACAGTTTACTGCGCCGTGAAATATCATTTTTAATTATACACGCCTCGGACAAGACTCAGCAATCTGTAATGTTGCAGACGTTTATTTCGGGGAAGGAAAATTATCATTTTAAACCTGAACAATGTTAATTTTTTAATCTAAATCTTTTGTGCTACAGCGCAAGATACGTATCGTCACAGTCCAACAATTTGTTAAACAATTATTTACAATGAAAATGCATCAAACTGCCCGATAAGCTCTCGACGCATGAATATCTGTACCGTGAATATTTATACATTAAAATGGGAAATAATTACAAGAAATAATACACCTTGAAACGACATTAATTAATTTCGTAATTTTACTTCTTGCTGTCGTGCATCAGACAATAATTATTTACAGTTTATTTACAATTTAAACTCTTCAGTTTCATTTTTGCATTTTTTTTTGAACATTTGCTTCCATGTCAATTCTATGAGTTATACGCAGAGAGCACCATCCTAGTAGGTTTGACTGAACAACAGCGAATTTTCTTTACGCCTTAATTCTAAAGCTATCTTTCTAGCAAATAGATAAACCTTGACATTACCATTACTCACATCCAAATTACACTTTCTGATCAGAAAACGTATTGTATTATTATTATTAATATTGGACTGAAATTATCCCTAATCATACAATGCAACTAATAACTTGATTCACTGGATGTTTTGGTCACATGAATAATATACATAAAATTTGCATATACACGAGACGGTTTGCAGAGATGGCAGGTTTAATGATGTTGTTGTTAAGTCTTAAAATGCCATTAAATCATATGGATTTCTCGAAAAAGAGTAACGGCCGTTAAACCGTTCAATGGAATTTCTGATTTCCATCAAATATCTCAACGGTTAAACTCGCTAAAAATACGACAGTTTGAATTTTCAGCCAATTTAGACTGGGCTTTCACTAAACCTACTCAACTGCACACATGTATTATATGCATATGCAATTGAAATTTTAACGTAACATTCAATAAAACAGTAAATGGTTGTCGTCGTCAAGCACAAGCCGATGCTTTTTCTGCATTGTGGTAGAAATGAATGACAAGCAACAGAAAAAGGCAAGATTAAAAAAAACTTAGACGAAGAACAACTACACAAAATCGAATTCGACGCCCATGAAAAACAGGAAGATGCAAATAGGAATATTTAATTTCTTGATGTCATTTGCTTAGTGCAAATATAATTCGGGTTATTTAAGTTAGTATCATACATATTCAGTTCCCCGTCTAAATCTTTAAATTTATTATAGAGTTTTCCCAACAAAGGTGAAATACTTTCAATAGGAATTTTCTTAACGATTCCATAAATTTGTGTTTACTTTTTTCATAGCATTTCGGTTCAATTACATTTAGGACAATTATTAGTATTAGTAGTATAGTTGCTGTTTTGTAGTGAATTATTTTATGAGTACAAAACACACAGGTTGGTTCAAATAAATCATTTTTTGCGTTCTTGCTATTTTGTATCTTGGCTTGAAGCAATTTAAAGTGAGTAAAACGAAAGGAATTGACAAATGCCGACAAATTTATGAGAACAAATCTGTTTTTCCGCACGTAATATGAAATATTTAATACATTTTTCAGTTCACTATAAATTGGAAGTTTTGGCAAGCTGCTATGTGTATATGTTATTTAATGCTGTCATTTCAATAGTTTTACCACTTCGATGATATGCCTAGGTATAATGTAAAAGATTAGGTCAACATTTTATTTTTTTTAACTTTTTCTTCAAATTAAGGTGAATTTCCTCGCGTCTTTTATTATACATTGATAGTCTTTTCTTTTGTAATTCTGAGGCTCAAATACTTTTTCCATCTGCTAAATTTTGATCATTTTATTCCAGTTACGTTCTCTAAAATAAAAAAATCTATTGGTATTTGAAAAGTAAGCTTTCATCTTATCATATTAAAGAATTTGCGAACCATCATTTTAATGTTGCTTACGCTCAACTCAAAAGTAGACCAACGAAAAAATAAACTTAAATTAAAACTCAATTTACGTTTATTTCTGAACAATGATATTTAGGCATGTAAAAGTCAAAAATCTTTGCAAATTTGAATTTGCAAAACTGATATACTCAGAGTAGGTATATGTTCCACATTCCAAAAAGCCATAATTTTTATAATTTATTAATAATATTGCTTGCAATGGAACTTTTCGAAAAATGTAGCATAAGGTATATTACATGTTCGTAAGGGTTTCGTCCTGTAAATAAAAAAGTGCTAGTCGCAAATTTGATATTTCTAAACATCCAAAATTTGAACAAAAGTTCTCAAGCATAACAAAGTCTGGACCGGTAACAACCACATTAGGTTAAATAAATAGAAAATCTACAATGTTGATAGACCTCTGATTAACTATGGATTTACATTGTCTGCTTCGAAAGAACAGCAAAAAATTAACTTGGGAAAGAAAATGCGCATTGTAAAAATGGTTGCCCGGCTGGGTGTGAACTTGGTGAAACTGGTGGTGGATAAACCGCTCAACCAAGTGGTAGCAGCAGGAACAAGACTAACGAGCGCAGCAAGTTGCGATGCACCCATAAAATGTGAATATTTTGATTGGAGCTTGGTGGTGGTTTAATTCCATATGGAGGCGTGGATCGAGCGATGGCCATGAAATGAGCGATTAAAAGATTATAATTATTTCCCAGTCTAACCAAATGTGTAATTGGGAGCAATTAAATCTAAGGGTCCCGAGATATAAAATTTCTGCAGTGTGTTCAACGCACAGCGTTTTTAAGGTAACAATTAACTCGCATGACCGTCCGACATGGGAACCAATAATTAAGGAGAGGCTGTGATGGATGATCCAATCGGAGAGAGCAGAGACGAGTGAAAAGTTCACCTTGCATCGGGTCACTACCTGGGTCAGCGTCAAATTAGTCGGCTTATTGAGGTTTTTTTCTTTGCTTGTAGCCGTCCAGAGCGGCCATATTCTCACATTTACTGCACCATTCAAGGCAACTTATAGTGGCTGTAAATAAACTTGTAAATTGGGAATTAAACGTTTTTAATAGTCGGCATTACCTGATATTACTATATACGGAACGGGTATACCTTCAGATCGCTGGCATAGATAAATTAGCTCCGAGTATTAATACTAAGCTCGCCATGGAACTAAATTTCAATCTTGTTAATCTGTAATGTATATGTGAAAAAAGCGCCAAGGTAAAGTCGGCGTGTGCGTTATTTCTTTGCATACATTTTGTTCTTGTTAAGTTTATAATAGAAATCCATTCATCATTTGCTATTTTTATTCAAGCGTTTCATAACAAGGCAATGGAAAAATACTGTATTAAATAATGAGTCATACATCAATGAATAATTGTTGTCAATTTTGCGCTACTATTTTACTCACTAAAATATCGCTTTCTCCAGAGTTTCACAGAATTCCGACAGTCCGACTCTGAAAATGTGCTCCAAATTTAGCTAAATTATTTTTTTGATCCTCAAGTTAGATACGTCTCATATGGAAGGATGGATTCGATAGGGTTTAAAAAATTTGATTGCTTAAGTTGTTTGGTGCATTTTTCAGTACAAATTGTGATGCAAATCTTTGAAATGTATGTTTAGAGTGCTAATTGCATAGGGTTTTCCAATAGGGCTTCGCTTGCGACAATAATCTTTTATTAAATGTATTTTCAGTTCAGTATCTGAAGTGAATACCTGTGGTGTAATTTTTTGCCACTCTGCTCTCCACATCAATACAATAATGTTTTTAGTATTTAATCAGAATATCTAAGTATACGAAAATCGAAAATCACAAAGAATTTTCACTTACCTACATGTAAAAAAACAAGTTACATTTCGTATCATCGTTAATTTTTTGCATACCGGCTTATGCATAGGTAAGTAGGAATTTTTAATTTTAGAATGTGTGAATTAGCTGAGATGGTAAGGATGCACAAAATTATTATTTTTCAGTGCTGCAAAATAATCGGCCACTTGACTCACCAAAAACAAGCGGAGCAGCAAAAATAATAATAAAAGGAAGAAACAGCAAAGCGCTGTTGTCACAGATAGTCCAGAAACCAATTGCTCGAAGAACTTTTACACAAGCAAAAGTCAGTGAAACTCAGTAAAAAGAAAAACAGAAGTGAATGCAAAGAGAAAAAACGAAAAGAGCAAAGATGTGACAAAACGCCGATCAACCAAAATAACAGATGTTGATGCAGCAAAAAACACATGTTGGCTGTTCACATGTTGAAATTGAAGATTCACTGTCTCCTTACGGTGTTGAAACGTACACCAAAAGATTTGCATGCTTATGATTTTGCTTTTGAATTATTTCCTTAAATATTTTTTGAATTAATAGGAAAAATGTAAGAATTAAAATGTCTTAAATCGAAAACATTTTGCAATGGGCACAGTTTGCGCCCAAAAGCGCCATTCTTGGTGTAAATTTCGCCATTAATTGGAACGTTTTAACACTGTAGGCACATTAAGTGCATGTGTTTTTATCTTGATTTTAAATTATGAAAATTCTAATGTATTATTAAGTAAGGGTGTAGTGAAATGTCTTATTGTCTATTACTTGGACGACATTTCCCCTTTGAAAAAACTCACATGTAAAGAATGGTAAATAACTACCCGACTTATCCTACTTGTGAGGTTTTCTGAAGTGCACCAAAGACTGTAAAATTAGTATATAATGAGCTTTTAGTAAATCGCTATGCGTTGGTTGAAATAAAGCTTCAAATTTTGAAGCAAGTTCGGAGGCCGCGTGACTCTAAAACTAGTCAAAGAGACTACAACCACGACCGTACTCACTAAAGAGCCAGCCCAGCCCGCACATTTGCGTAGGCTGATCTCGGCTTCAAATCTCATATGTTGCATGTAGAGTCAATGCGGATTAATATACTCAATTAATCATCGACAACATTGTCATAAGACATAGGCGTTGGTGAGATCGGAATTGAAACAAAAAAGGAGCGAGGCATTGCAAATCAGATTATGGACGCTTAATCTCGACATTATACACGGCTGGTTCGTTACATGGTTCTCAGAAGTGAATAGAGCAATAAAGCTGAGCAATATTGGTGAAAATTATGCGGCCAGCTGAATGTCTCGACATGTAAGTGGAATGGTGGCGCGGCAGCTAGCATTCGGAAACGCGGACGCTGCAGTAGGTTAACAACGTGCATCGGCACGGCTCGATAACGAAAAAAGAGGAGAGTCCATCGACGTACCTCCTCCGCGGATTTTCGCCATATCAGCGTACCGCGCCACTGGAGCGGCGCAGCGCCGGCGCACCCCGCTACCATGGCTGCGAGGCGGGAATGCGGTCGTTACCATGACGACGCCGACCGTTGTCCCCCCTTTTGTCGGCGACTCCCTCCGATGTAACTAGTGGGGGACCGTGCTGGCGATGTGGGGAACTCCAAACCAGACAAAACACCGAGCGCACCATGGAAACAACGCGACTCTCCTTTGGGCGGCGGCACGGCTACGCTTTTGGTGTTTGCTACTTCTGCTATGGGGGACACGAATCAGCCGAGCTTGGGATTATTTTTTTTTTCAGTTAAAAGTGCCCGCTCTAATATTGGCGAATTACATCTTTATAGATACCAAAATTGAAACATTGAGTTGTGCTACCGACATTGAAATGGCTTTTATTACAAAATAATTAGAGTTATGAAAATGAGCTTTCCTTAAGCGAACACATTTCCTGTAATAGAGCTGATTCTTACCAACATGAAACTTTTGACCTGCACATACATATGAGGATTCATAAAACAATGAACATTTCATGTAGCGAAGCTGTGAATAACTGAATTGAATCCCTTAAAGTAGCATTTGTACAGAATTAAATTTGGGGGCCTTGGTCGTCTCCACTGACTAAGTCGAATTCCAGATTCAAGATCACAAGAAATATTCTTAAAATTACCTAACCTTAGATTCAGAATTTTGAAATTGATATTCAGCGCAACTGTAAAAGGACTTTTCGTCGTTTGCTCCCGATGTATTGATATGAAACTATTTGCATGTAAAAATCGATTTTTACGATTTTATACAATGCGCTGGAAATTTAACGCAAAGCTTAAATATTTTCTAACTTCTGCACATATTTTTCCAGCCTGTGATATGATTTCAATTATTTCCTTATCCACTTGCTCTATTCTTGGACAAACTTTGAGTTATCAAGTAAGCAAAAAAAATTCTAAAGGCATATTGTGCAGAAAGTTTAAATATTGTCCTGTTTCCATGGTCAAAATTTAAATCTTTCTGTCGGCAATATGGGCTGCTCAGAGAGCAAAAAGCACAGTGTTATAGCCTCATGTCTTCTGAATCTTGTGCCATTCGACATCGGACTGTTGTTTTGCATTCTTGTTTTCACGCTTAAGAATATGGTTTTGTTAGGAAGTTACACAAGCAACAAAATAAACAGGGTTTCACCGCTCTAAGTATAATAGGAAAAAGTGCTTGAATAAATTTCATACGGAAAATGTGACTGCTCATAAAAAAATTAATACCTCTCGAATGGCTAGAGATAAACAGACGATTTTGCAGATAGTGTATCTATGGGTATATTATAATAATTATTACATTTTTTTCATTGACTTATAACTTAAACTTTGGTCAAGATTAGAGCTATGGTTCGATTCAAAAACAGTTTAAAATTAGGAAATCGGTACGTAAAGGATGCGTTAAATTTGCGACTCAGTGGATAAGTGAATTATGAAGCATGATGCTGATCAACATTAATCGATGTAACAAAAGGTACAGGGGTCAAGAATGTATATGCGTAAAAATCAAATCAACCAATGAGTAAATCAGCGCTTGTGGCATTTTGTAAATTGAAAACTTAAGCACTTGAAAGTTTGAGGAAGATGCAATCAGTCACAAAAACTATTTCCGAATATTGAGTCACCTGATAAAATATAATTTGCATTTTCGAAAAGTCGAATAAAGTTTTGGAGAAGATCGAGGTGGTACTAGGCGAAGTTTTAATAGGTTTGTTGGTACAATTAGAATCAATACAAGCTGAGGGCTAGTATTTAGAATCCATGCTTTATCACTAGTTTTAACATACCGAGATATAAGAGAGAATAAAATAAGGGCAAATTCTAATGAGCAAAGAAAAGCTTGTCCTACGATCCGAAATAAAACAACCGGAATGTCCAAAAAGTTGTCAACAAAACAAACTTCAGAATTTCCAAAACAATACATAACTGCAAATGAATTGGCAATTTCAACTAATCCAAACACTTCAGCGTGAGCGAAACACCGAAAATACAAGTTTTCAGTTACGGAGTATTACTTATCTCAAGCAGCTTTAATAAGTTACCGAAGCCGCAGGAAAATTGACCTACAATTAATATTTCATTGGAAAAAATGTATCTCTACAACTAGAAAGCGAAAATTCCTTTAAAAAGAAACTAAGAGAAGAAAAACCTGAACAAAATTTCGTAAAAAGTGAAGAAGAACAATACATCTATTACTTACTATAAAATGAAAATCCTTTAACATCTACGTGCGGGTCGGACAGAAATTTTGAAATTAGTTTGAGCATATCAAATGGAGGATTTGGCCAGTAGTCAAGCAATTTTGCCAAGAAAAGGATTTGCGAAATATATGTGTGTCGGCTTTATTAGTAGCACATTAATGCATGATGTTTAAGAAAATCTCCTCTTTCCAGTTGTGGGCGGTCAATTGCGCTAAATTCAAATTTAGTAAGTTGCTGGAATTGGGTTTGAACGTCTAAAATGCTTAAACATCCCACACTAATCCACTAAAAGCCTGAGATGTACTTAAAAATATTTCCTCAAAACTGCCATAGCGACGGTAAACAGGTTTTCATATCGTAGGCTGTACAAATTTCAACCTTCTAAGTTGGTAATGACCAAAGTATTCAAACATATCGATTACTGGCCAATAAAATTTAAGTAAAACGACCTAGTTTCCGAAGTGCACATAGTTAGAATTTGGAAGTGGTCCCAGAAACCATCCGGCTTATTGAGAACCAAAACAAGGCTCTAATGCGCAACATCGGAACTTGGAGATGTATGCATAAGCCTACTTACCAGGACTTCCCAGGAAGACTGACGAATATAAAACGCCACGACGTGCAGCGTCGGAAGCTGCCCGTGCGTCGGGTGGTGAAGACCATTCTCGCCTCGGACACCATTTACCTGCATTAAATACTTCTTGTTAGATTTGTTTAGTTTTGATGAATTGTGTGAATTCTAGTGGAAAGGTTTTTTGAGAAGAACCAATTTTGAAGAAGGTGCCATAGTTTTTGCCAGTTTTGCGGTTTTAGCCAAAAGTTTCGAAGACGAGACAACCATTTTAAGTGCAAAATAATTATTAGTCTAGAATAGTGTCCCAGTCTAGAATAGTGCCATTAACTTTAAATCTCTGAAATACTTCGTATTATTATTTCAATTATTAAGTACCTCCTATCAAGTGCTTCATGTTCAGTGAATCGACTTATGACTACTAGGGTACAAATGGCACTAACTTTAACCCCGACGGAGCGTTCGTTTCCAGATTATTAACAATGACCGCAGAATTTTCAGCCATTTTGAAAAACATGTCCTTTCCCAGAGGAGTAAAATATTTAGTCAATTGCTTATTTTAATCATATCTCTCTTTACCGAATTTCTATTCGTTTCCATATGGAAGACAACAGTACCCGTCCGTATTAAAATGCAAATATAAATATGCGTTCAGCGAAAGGAATTAATTAAGGTGTTGTTTTCGTAGTTTAAGCTCTAACTTAAGCAGTCCTAGGGATTAAAAGCCCATTTGACGTTGTTTTGCTGCAAATGCATACGTCGCAAAACTGTTCCCAAAACTCCGGGACTGCGAATGAGGAAGCTGTAGGTATTAGTGAAATGGAATGGATATTGCCTTAACTGACCTTCGGGCTACTAATGTGTGTCATAAAGTCGGATAGGATCTAAAGTCAGATGGAAAAACAATGCGAATAATGTTAATTAACATGCAAATCTATACGTGGTTAATTGTTGCGATACTTGCAAAAACTGAGTTATGCGATAGAAATCATGTTTTCTTGATTCAGTTCCTAGTAAAAGATTATCTGGTATCAAATGTTCATGATCACAAACATAATAAAAAAAACATAATAAAACAGTGCTCTTTTGGACTCCAGTCCCTTGAAGTTCAAGCATTAAGCGTAAATTAACGAAACCCTTCGTTTCTTTACCTGCCAATAGCAAGGTCTTGAATTTTATTTCGCATTCAATTTTGATTCGGCCAAAACATTTTTAATAACCGCACTCGCCCACATGTTGCCAATTCCTTGGGATTGGAGATCCTTCAAATAATCATCGCGATAAATCTAACTTACCAATAAAACACAAACGTAAATAGCTGGGGCCAATAAATAATCAAAAAAGATTAAAACACTTTTGAATAATAAATTTAGTTTAGCTGGAATCGACCAAATGACAAAATACATACTCAAGGGGTCTGAGATGTAAATTATCGTTCCAAATCGGCATCAACATTAAATTAGAGTCTTAGAATATCGTATCAGAAATACTTGCTTACTGTTTACCACTCAAACTATTTTAACTTAACGTTTTCAATCCACTTTAAATTCCCATCCTACATATGAGTGGTAAAGTATCTGATTGTTGTAAATTTTCCTAAATTGATCGTTATCAAAAAATAATTCAAATTTGCGAAGTCCAGTTGTACTTGTTACATGCAGGCAACATGTTACTTATAATTTCCAACAGCCTCCATATTGTCTTCGCTTCTTCCGTGAAAGTATTCTCAGTTTTACTTGCTACTCTTAATTGTACAACAGCGGCTAGTTAAGTTGCTACAAGAACCCATATTTTATTTATATGGTGTTCACACAGACTTTATAAAAGGATATATATACACATATTTCCATAAAAGACAATATTTTGCTATTGGACAGAGTTAGCCTTGTGACGGTAATCTGGAAAAGACCGAATCGACAACGGGCAAATTTCCGATCTTTGGCCAGATATTGGAACTGTCCAGTGTCACGCGAAAGTTTGAGTGCAATTTGTTCGTAAACTAAGTTTTACATACATATTTAATTTCGATTGAAAAAAAAGATAATCTAGATGGATCTTGGCATGCGAAGAAGGTGAATCAATTCTACCGATTTCATCGGCAATATCACCGGTAGATATAGTTTTGTGAGTACGATGAAAAGGACAAAACCGCAATTTTAAAGAAGATGAAGCTACAATTATTGAAAGAAACCGTCTGATCAAAACGATGCATCAAGAGAATGTGAAGCTTTAGAACAAACAGATTTGTGAAAGGAAATGTAGT
This sequence comes from Dendroctonus ponderosae, assembly GCF_020466585.1. Lineage (NCBI taxonomy): Eukaryota > Metazoa > Arthropoda > Insecta > Coleoptera > Curculionidae > Dendroctonus > Dendroctonus ponderosae. The sequence continues at coordinate 13,815,630 of NW_026018814.1, forward strand.
CGAGTCTGATAGAACATTATATTAAGGTGTTAAGAGCCGAAGTTCAAAAAATGCGCTTCTATTACTTTTGAAGGTTTGAAAGAGTAAAATTTAGTTTCAGTTTATTCTCGATAGAAACAATTGTAGAGTAAAATGAGGATTGCACTATAGACACATTTATGTTTAAAAATTAGGATATCGTTGTTATTTAAAAAGAAACATATATTTTTGACTATTTTACAATCGAAGCAACATCTGGCTGAAGCTTTTAAAGCTGAAACGAAACGAATACTTTATGTGAGTTTTCCTGTAACCTGAGTGATTCCGATTTGATTTTTCTACCAATAGTTCGCTCCAGTTGCAATCAGTTTTCGTTCTTTTATCTTCTTCGAAATTCAGATTCATTTAAATAATTCAAAAATCATCATTCTAAAAAGGAACAATGATCAATAGACTTGACCAAGTTCAAAATAAGTTTATACATTTTTTCAACAGTGGTTGACGAAAAATGAGCTTTTGATGAAATTCTCAAAGAAAATCATCTAAATCGGCCAACTACCATTAACCCTCTTGGGCAAATTTGAACAGAAAACATGTTTAGCAGTGTAAAATCCTATAGGTTTCACCTCCGATTACATTTTTTACTATCGGCGGTGAGTTATGTATAAAATATTCATTATTTAACTTTCCATAACCACAGTCTATGTCAAGTTTCACATGGAACTGAAATATTCGCATAAGGAAAATGTAAATTTTAATTTGCACCAGAGATACGATTAGTAACATCCAGATGTAGTCTAAAACCGGTCCGTCGGAAGGATCACCAAGAGAAGACCGAACAACTTGGATTAAAAGTCATCGATATAATTAACCGAAGGAGTGCCGTTTCAGCTAGGCGAGAATTAAAATTCCAGCCCTTGGTCTACAAACTGAAGACAGATTAAACTTTTAAAGTGTGCAATCTAAATTCTCTAATGTTCATTTTAGTGCAATTTAACCAAACCAAAAACCAAAAGACACAGAAGATTCAAATTGGGCGAACCAAAACAATGATCTCAGTATTAAATAAAGAAAATACATCTCTGAATGGTAGTCGCAGAAGAATTGGCGGTAAAAATTGTCGACTCTGACTTCTCATCGTTGGAACAGCATGGAGTTTGAAAGCCGCATTTCGTTTAAATGTTCAAGATTAGTCAGCGAAAATATTAGCTACTGCTTCATTGTTACGAAAATGAGGCGCCTAAAGAAGTTATTATTAAAGCTATAATATCTCGTTTAGTGACCACCCGTTGACTGGGACTAGCCGTAATCCCATCGTAATGAAAGTGGAGCAACGGACCCTCTTTTATTGCTGCCGTCTGCAGGAGAAGTAGCAGTAGTCCAGGAACGGCGTTATTGACTGAACCTGGTCCGTCATCTGTTTACCATCGATTACCTTTCGCCTACAGCAAATGCTCTGTCACTGTCGTTCACTTCCGTATCATATACGCCTTGCCTGATTCTGTCGTGTTTTCGGTTAAATTTACGCACAACCATCACACAAACATTATCAATCAGTTGTTGGTCATGTTTTACAGACATTGTCACACTTTTCACTTCATAAATTATATGCGATTTACCTACATTATCACAACAGAAACGCTCAAAATGCCACTACTAGATGCTTATTTGTCCTAATATAAATACTTAACCTTGAGAGGAAATTAGGAAGAATTCCACATAAGAGGGACGCAGCTTATACGAGAACAGAAAGGCCAAACGTATCATAAAACCAAGTGTAATTAAGTAGGTTGAAGAAACAACATTTCATTCAAATGCCGATAACGAAATTCATATGCTGAGAACTTCCAGGTTCGAGGGGTTCATACAGGTGGACGCGTCACTATTTGCAGGTTCCTCACTAATTAAACGTGTTTCGAACTCTTTAATTGTGCAATAACAAACATAAAAATTGGCCGTTGGTACTAAACCTTTTATTGAGTGGAGTTTCATTTGATCAATACTGCAGTACTGCAGTTGCACAATTGAAACTAATTCAGTTGTTAAGTTGCCATTTGCATGCCCCAGTTCAAATTCTTTGAAACGAACTGTCCATCATCGTAGCTAAAATTACCCACATAATAATTTCACAGAATGCACATTGAAACTTCCACTAAACCCCAAAGTTTCTGAAACTTGTTCGAATTAGCTTTAGTATATCTTGACTGGATCGGTGTGGATTTATTCTTACTTGAATATAAACTATTTGTTGTGTATAATAATGAAATAATGATAGGAACAAAGAACTACCAGAATAAATATTAGCGAATCTGTATAAATCGTTACCAAATTACACTGCCTGATACAGTGTAGTTATATAAGATAAGGAGAAATAATTTAATACATTCACCTTCCTTCCTTCAGATAATCAGTACATAACCTTCACGCAACCGCAATTTAAATGTTTAGAAGAAAAACTATGATTTTAGATAACTGAAGAAAATAGTAGTAGCACAAGTGTTTCTTTTTTCCTAAATTTAATATTCCAAAACTAAATCTTTTTCAAAGGCGCGCAGATATACAGCATGTTTCTTCAACAGAAACCCCGGGTTGTCTCCTTCTGCCTGATTTATTGAGGCAATTAATTCACACTTGGGGAAATTCCTTTGTTTGATCTGGTTTATGAAAACATTGAATTTTGTGAACATTATCGTGCCAAATTGTCCATGATCAGTTTAAAACTAATCTTCGTACCGACAAAGTCACATTTAAAGTCCAGACCATTAAGACGAACGTATTTTTGAGCGGCTACACCAAACTTTCGTACGTAAATCGTTTAATAGTTAAGGTTAATTTATATTTGCCAGGTCCAAATAGGGAAAATTAAATTGCACACCGTCTTTTTTCAAGCTCTTTAATTAGTTCTGTTATAGCATAAACGCTAATAAATATTGCAGCTTTCAACTGAAAACTTTTAAAAATAAATCGCCGCTATTGTTCTATGCCCCGAACCGTTTTAATTATGGAAATGAGATAATGTATCTTAATAGTATGGTAATTATCGTTGTTCGGCATTCTAATGGAGGACCTAATAATTTGATTGCATCGTAACCAAATTGAAATTGATAATTTAGAAACCTTCATGTGATCGGGGTCATTTCAACACGGATAATGATGGACTCGGGGAATTGTTTCCAATAATAGGAACTAGTTTTTTTCGTACCGCTCTAACAATTAGTTTTTACGTAAATGTGTGCTTTTTCAAGCCGCCATTAGGCGTAGAAAACATTTTATTATTATTATTCTTCTATTACTTTAGGGTAAAAATTTCAAATTCTTGTTTAGCGAATCTATGGTAAATGACGTGGGAAATGAACATTTCAGTTATGCAATAGTCCAAATATACAGATAAATATGATGCAACTCCAGGATCGGAAATGACACTTTTATATCATAATAATTTCACATTACTTCGAATGTGGATATTACTCTTCCATCCTTCGAGTCGCCGATCGATGACTATCAAAATTTCCGAGAAAATTTATGAACCTCCGTCTCATCCTATCCAAGTACTCAGGACTTTGATTTACTGTTATGCAGAATCAGATGTGCATACATGAAAAAGGCCATTGAAGAAAAGTTCCAGCTTGAAAATACTATTGACCTTTTGAACGAATATGTGTTTACTCATAACCCAAATAGTGTCCGATTTACATCCAGTTCATACTATATATCAAAGCGTTTTCAGTATGGGCATTTCTTGAAAATATGCACAATTGCTTAAGGCATGCGGGGTGATTTAGAGTTGACATACACATGTCATAAATAACTTTTATAGATAGGCCAGTAGTATTATCTAAATATTTGCGAATTTTTAGATAAGTAGTCCCAGCTGGTTTTACTGCTATTAACTTAAGGAAGCATAAGATGTGTGAGGATACCGAAAGAAATAAGCCTAATTTCAACTGCAAGTTATGTTCTTTTGTGAGGTTAAATGGACATTAACTGGACGACAAAGAGCACCATTTTAAAGTTGGAATATCGTAAATCATTCAATTGATCGGTTATCATGAAGACGAAATATTTAGAGTTTAAAGTGTTAATAGAATATTTGCAATAGATCGGCATCTTTCAGTTTTGATGTTATATTATAGTGTGCCTCAATCAATTCAGTTTGAATATTTGTTTCAATAAGTCCCCGGTTGGCTTCAATTCATTAGCAATTTCCTTCCAAGCTGTAACCACTTAGCGTCGGTTCCGGGTGCTGAAATAGTGAATTCTTGACTGGAAGTCGTGACGTTTCGGGCATTCACTTGCTTTTTTCTAACGTTCTCGATCTGTAGCATTTGGTGCGCCTACCGCGACAACTAACAAGTGCGATAACATCGGTCGAAATGATAAATCGCTGTTTTTTGTGGTAACAAGTTTCGTTGGCACTTTATGGCACATAAACAGACATTTTTGTACAAAGGTTGAACAATTAGGACCTGACGGTACGTAAATCAGGAAGACCTCGTGACCTCGCGTTTCCGACCTCTGACGTTTTACAGGCAACGGCGCGGTATCATATTTCAATTTCACGTCCCGGTTTTCCATAGGCGCAGCTGTTGTTTTGACGGGGATCAAAATATTTCATATTATATTTCATGTTTGCGCTTTTAACCACTCGAGTGTCACATTTTCAGCCCAGTAAAACATTATTCTCCTCGTTTTTTCACATCAGTTGGAAGGATGCGGAAACATGGTGGGTGCACTTGAAAGGAAGATCTGGATCACCCCATCTTTATCGCGTCTTTAAATAGGCAATTAGCTCTCCCATGTCTTACTGTAATAGATCTATACCTTTCCATACTATATCTATCCCGATATCGATTGTATATATTTTATTATATATATGTTTGAAAATGTCTGGCTCCTCGTTGTTGTTTTCAGGCAACGGACGAAACTCGAGGCAATTTCCATTGCGTTTGGATTGACTTATTAACTGTGAAAATAACTCCGGAACGAGATCAGTGACATTAGATTTAGAAAAGCGAATTAACTGAAACTCGCAACGAATTATCATAACGCCCTTAAAACGCTTTCTTTTTAGCATCCGAAATGTGTTATTGCAGTCTAGGATATGGAACACACATTGCGCCTGTACCACTAATAGTGCCGCCGTCTTATTGACATTATTTTTACTAAAACCTGCCACTAATAAGGTTTGTGGCTGCGTTGCTTGTGTCTCTTTTCGCTTGGAATAATTTGATTATTTTACTTCGGTTGATTCCGTGACACCTACGTGTATCCACGGACTCTCAAACATATCACGTCCATTTTCCGCCAATTTAATAGTACTGTTTAAACGACATCAAAATAATACTTCTTTGAAGTTCTTCAGCCTCATCCTCAACTTATTATTACTAATATGATGGGAGCATTTTCAAAAAATCCTCTTTTGTTAAAGCATTTGAAATAATTTATATTCTGCAATGCAACAAACGATTGGTCTGTTCTTCCAGTTTTTGTCTGGTGTCTAGAACATTTGGAAATATTTTCCTAATCAGGCAATAAAATATTTTTTGAGAGCTTCAATCAGAAAATGAAAAGAGGGCCATACAAATCAAATGAAACGATTAATACGAAAATAGGAAGTCACATAGATGTGGTTTCCCAATCAATTTTCCTACCAGCTACTCCCTCGACCATGTTTACTGTTTACTGTTTAAATCCATCGAAAAAGTCATTCAGTTTTTGAATATTTTAAATCTTGTGCGCCTATGTGGTTTAGTTTTTATTGCCGTGGCACACTTAACTGTCGAAAGTGAAAATAATGATGACATTTATATGCACATCTCAGGCTAAGAAGTCGAAGACCTATAAGGTGGCTCATAGGTCAGTCTACCACTCAGCTATTTATGTTTTATCTTCAGAATAAACGTAGTTTAGTTGTTAAAATGTTGGTCTAAAAAGATATGCAAAAAGTCCCAAAATGCCCCGTTTTTACGTTTTATTTGTATTAACATACAGGTAATAAATAACCGATTAAAACGTCCAGTCGATAATAAAATATACTGTCGTTCAGTTGGGGTTTCTCGCTCGGTATCAGAAAATTACATACGCAAAACTTGCATATTTTACCATTTAATGGTCATTTCAATTCAATCAACCATATAGGCTCATACAGGCTTCAGACATAATTTATGTCCTTTGTTTTTGAGTTCCTGATCATTGTCTGCGAGCCTATGGGCGCTTTTTGACTCGCCAAGATGCGTAAGATAAACTTGCAAAGGTTGCCATTTTATAATTGCGAATTCACGAATACCCTAAAAGGAAAATGTGTTTTTTGTGGTTTTCTATACAGCATTTAATGCCTTGTTTTGAATATTTTAACTGCCAGTCCAGTGAAGAGTTGAAAATAAAACCTCTTTTGCAATTTAGTTAGTTGTTTCCAGTTCTGCAGTATAGTAAATTTTTTATCACAACATATCATTTGAACACCTTCTGAAATAAAGTTTTAAATAATAAATGATTTCAGCCTGAGCAGCGATATGAAGCTGACTCGAAAAAACGCACATTAGCTGATGGGCAACTTGAACAGATACCAGCTTTTGTATTCGATTAAATGAAATACAGTTAATTTAAAAGCGAAAACGAGCAGACGAGCATATTATCAAAGCAAAAAAATATACAAATAATCTAACAAATTTCCCAACAACAAAAGAAATGAGAATAAAAGAAGTCGGGGTCAATAACGACTGGAAATCTCATCGCGACGCCGTACATTCGTCGGAAAGGCAGGCGTCTCGACGCTGGATTCCCATTGGTTCCCATTTCCTCGCTGCTACGCGTGCATCTGCTGTCGATTCTATTCGTAAATCAAAATTCCACCCTTTAATTCCGACAACCTGTCGTTACAAGACATAAGAACGCAATCTCTCTCTCCCCCACTTGCCACCCTTTCCCCTGCGCCAACATCCCCGCTGCGCCCTTTTCAATTAGCACAGTCGTCGTGCGTATAGAGGAATGTTAACGGAAAAACTCGGACTGCATCAGGAGGGGGTGTGCAAAGACCGTTTTATTATTTTTGGTATGTGTTTAATTTGTTTTTGGGGGACCGAAGTTGAATCGTTAACATTTTTTCACTACGCTATGACATTTCGCTCGCTATTACATTCCTGTTCGACGCCAACATTTTCAATCGTCATTAAACCGTTTCAAAGGGTTAAAGTTTCATTTTCGACGCTGGAAACTTTCCATGGCCGTTAATTAATTAAATCCCTCCCATATACCAGGAGCTCAGCTGCACTGGATCTGTCAAAACTTTGGTTTAATGTTAAACAAACCTGGGGCACTTTACGGTAAATTTGTAAATGGAAGATATATATACCGGATAGTTTTCCAGGTTTGTAATATTTCTGCTAATAGAAGATATTTGAAATAATGCAGAAAACCATGAACAGTACGTTGGGGTTTAGCTGTTTCTAGGACTCAAGCTAAAAGTTTCATCAACTAGCAAAGCTAATTTACAAGTAGTGAAAAATTGATGCAAATTTCACACAAATCATTGTTATGGTACAAAACACTTTTCTTATGTTACAGGCATGAGTACAGCCTTCTGATGCTCTTTCTATGACTATTCGATAATAATTTATACTATATAAAGTTGCCTCCAATGTTGACACGAACAACATTAGTTGTTATTATGAAAATAGTTTTTGAAACTTATGAAGCATTAGTGAAACCACGCCAAAACCGTGCTTTAACTGTAAAATCTGATTCACCAATGAAACTTTTCAAATCGCCGGGATGAAACGCTCAAGCATGCAACCCTGCAACATGAAACAAAATCTTTCGAACCAATCTAGAACATGAGTAAATTTCAATATAGCCTCTCAAATAATGACGTCACTGTCAATAGGCTTGATCAAAAACCGAATTTGAAACAAACGAACATTACTTATAGTCTGCCCCATGCTCTTTGGCAGTGACGTCATTATTTGAGACGCCTTAATAAAAATGACTGATGACCGAGATTTACTGAAAAGATTTTCTCTCGTATTCCGTGGTTGTCAGGTTGAGCATTTATTCCCGCTCTTTTGAAAATATTAATTCTTTGTTGAATCAGACATCTTGTCATAGTATAGTTTTATAGAAGTTTTTAAAACTTATGTAAGTGTGAATATTTTTTCTATGTAAAATACCAATTCACTCTACGAGAGCAATCAAAAACACGGCATGTAAATTGTTAGAAGATGCGAAAGTGAGAACAAATTTGTACAATTCGAACAATAAATTGAGAAAATAAATCACTTTCTTCTGGTCCGTTATTAATTTGTCTCATTTGTACAGTACTCGGCTTTAATTGTAAGCGTTAGAGAGGGTTATTTCTGTGTTAGAAAACCTGTAGACAAAATACGAAGAAATTGAACGAAAAAAGTGATGCCATATCTCGCACAAACAGAAAATGTATCGTTAAGTTGAAATTATAGCTTGGGAAAATTCACAGGAACTGGCAACAGTCGCCAGTCGAATTGCAACAATTTCATGAAAGACATACGTTAATAACAACAAATTCCCGTCTCGCTCGGTGGAAAAGTAATTGGTAGATTATTGGTAGAAATCGATATAAGTAAAATAAAGAAAATGTTCGAAGTAGGTGAAAGATGTAAAAAGAGAAAGATTGATGGTTCCAACAGACGAGAGTGAAAATTATTTATTATTATTTATTTTATATTATTACTAATCGTACTTTGACATTTTTTAGTGTATGTTGAATCGCTAGTATTTTTCGTGAAAAGCGCAAGTTTCCAAATAATTTTGTTGTAACTAAACGAATATCGGATCGGTTGACCACAAGCTGTTAGTCGACCAATCATCTCAGTTTCGATCATGAATTTGTTGTACTTTCAAGAAACGAAAAAAAACCACATAAAAACCCAACATATTTTGAGCCAGAATAAAACAGGAATTTAAAAGTTATCAACCAATTTATTGTGCGAAACGAGAATCAGCAAGTACCAGTAAATTGTGCTATACATTTATAATATTTTATATATAATAACATGCTGCAATCTCGAAGCAAAATGCACCGGTATTCAGTTTCCGGATAAAGATAATCGGTAGATCGATATTGCTCCATTTTTAGCGGAAAATTGCTTGTAACGATATCAGAAAGGGAGTGGAGTTACCCTCTTTAATACACTAAAATTTGAGCGTTTGGTTTTAACTTCAAGGAGGGTTAACCAGCTTTAAATATATTGGAATACTATCTATGCGTATCTGTTTGTTTCAAATGGCAATTTTATATAACTTATTTGGTTTCATGGTTGAGGAAATTTGGAAGGAGACCGATTAGCATATACAGGGTGATTCAGGTTAAATTTTGATAACTTCGGGAATTGAACAGGTTGGAATAATTTTCTCATCGACAGGGAGATAAAGAGATTTCTCGCTTTTCCCTAATGAGCTTTGGACCTTTTAGTCGAATGATGTAAAAGTTTTAACACAAGTACTCCTTAAGTATGTAGAACTGCGATTTTTGCAAGCAAATGATAATTTCAATGAAATGCTTGCATTTGTCTATTCAATGATTTGTTGGAGCTTTGCGATTCTTAATTTTTTTGGCATTTTGTCTTGTTTCTCAGATATTTAGTGAAATTCGTAACAATGTAGCGCCCCATTCGTCTAAATTTCAGCTAACGTTGCAGGAAGCCATGAAAAATCACATCGATTTGTGTAAACTGACGTTTGTGCAGAATATATATGATTCACTTGAAGCATTTTGTTCCTGATTTTACTTTCTTTAATTTAAGAGGAAATAGCACCTATGCACGAAACGATGCGATTTAGAAACATTACATTATTGGGAATAATATAAGACGAACGAAAAAAGGTCCAAATTCTCCATTGGCCAAAAATCGGGTTCCACCACATGCGAGGTCCAAACCTATTGGAGCATGTCCTGTATACAGCATGTCCTGTATGGAGCATGTCCTGTATGCATACAGCCCCGATCTTGCACCATCGGATTATCATTTAATTCCTTTTTGCTGTTCAGAACCCGGAATTCTATGACCGCGTGACTATAGAGTTACCAAAAGGTCATCGAACAGAATAGAAGATATTGGATGATTAAAGTTCATTTTGGTATAGAACAGGATCAGTTGAATTTCGCACTGAAAACCCGAAATTATTTTCGTGCCAACTCAATAGATTGCTGATGGATTAACGAGATGGATGACAACTATTGGTCGCGATGTTGGTGTCCTAGGAATCCCTAGACGCGGACAAGACCACAAATAGAGTCGAAACGAAAGCGCCCAAAATATAAACAGGACAATTCATCATCGAGGACGCGCCGCCCGTCCCGAGCTAATTTCACCCAGCTGCAAAAGTAACATGTAAATCACCGACGTTATATATTTCGAAAGAGCGATAGTGCGCGAGCCAGGGATAGATTGCAAGACGACAGTTGAAATTTATGGAATAATGTTTAGCTAAGTGTGGCGTTATTCTTTGATTTAACGGTAATGATTCATCACATTTTGCAAGCGAGAGAGTGACAGGAGGCTCGTGGCTCGACGACCGCCATCATTAATTGGTGTAAGCCCAGATAGTGCGGTTTTAATTAATTGCTGGACATGTTTTTGAACGCGACCCGTAATTGACCAGCAAGTCGATGCCAGGGCCAATTCTGAAAGTGAGGACACGACCTAAGTCAATTGCTGCCTGACACGATCCATTCTGATGCTGCTTGCAATTATCCTTGAGCATTCGCTCAATTGTCTCAAAAGGCGCAAAGAATCTTCGGATCAATTTCGGAAAGCCTGCATTTTGCATCAACAGTTTTATCCTACTTTGCGTTTATGAACGCACTGCTCTTAATTGGGCCATTGCTCATCAACGGGTTCTCGTTTAAGCGACTTGAAGCAACTTACTTCCGAGAACTCCCATAATACTGAAGAACGGGAAACGTAAGCGAGATTAGGCGACAAATAAAAGTTTTCATTCAACTTGTGACAAGTGTTTTGGATAGGTAGCAATTTATGGAGATATCATGTTCTAATTTAAACCGCAAAATGTGACAAAATGTCGAATAGAAAAATAAAAGCAACTTAAGAAACGTAATTACGTTATTTTTCTGATGTTCGACGTTTTTACGAAGCGGTATCGGATGATCTGAAGCGGTAAATTTTATCGTGATGGCCATTTAGAAGATTGCAGGCAAGATGGCGAGGAAACGGCGGGAGCGAGCATCGGGATAAAGTAAAGCGTCGCGACGTCAAACGGGGCCGCTCGATGCGCCGACGCCACCATAGAATCTATTTCAGAGATGGCCCTCCTCTCAATTTTGATGGACATTCAAACGACCGCGCCCTCGTTTCCGGAAACAAATCGTATCTTTATCGCCACCTTTCTGCTATTCGAATTATGTCATGACAAGGTTTTTTGTCCCTCAAAAATATAAGAGGACGGTCTCCGTTCTTTTCGGACCTGCTCTTATTATTTATACATCTGATGGACGTCTACCTAAAAAGCTGACGTCAATTGTCTGATGGAATTTTTATTTTCTTTTCGTTCGAGTTCGAATTTTCGTCCATCGGTATTCAATCAATACTGGGCCGGGCATCACCCGATCGCATCTACATTTGAGGAAATCAATTGAAACTCGGCCGTTTGAACATAATTACTAATCGAACGCACATGGCAAAAGTTCACGAAATTTTCAATATTCCCGTAGCAATCTAAATGACGCTGCAAAAAGATTGACGTGGACTGCATGCATGGCTTTTGGTCATGAACAATTACGAAAAACGTCGGCGTACCTTTTGCTTAAACAAGGTATAGTAAAAATAAACAATTCAAAACTGCAATTAAGTAATTTCAACGTTTATTCGCTCACTCGTCTCGCTTGGATTTATTAACGTGCGATTCTTAACTCAGCCAGAGAAGTACTGGCTAAGAACATAATTTACACGTAACACTCACCCAAACCAGACTCTTCCTAAAATAGAACATATTCCTTCGAAAGGACACAAATAATTGACCAAAATGATATTTTCCATTTAACGAAATCTCGACTAACCTCGCAAAGTTCGCAACGAAGAAAACAGCGAAACCAAAGCAGAATGTAATGAAACTGCAATAATTGAATTGCAAAACGTGATGAGGTAGTGATGGTCATTGGGATTTATGAAGATGAATGCTGGCTATTGGAATCGACTGTAAATCGTGGGCCGTCCAGTGAAGAGCAAATTATAAATTTATAGACCCCCAAGTAGAAATGAGAATTTATGCCTAGTAAAATTTATGTTGTTTTCGTTCTGACCTACTCCACTACTGTCCGATCCTGGTCGGTTGATTCTTTGCGAGCAAAATTTCAAAATGGTCTTCTTTTTCATTGGCAGCGGAGCACTTGTTAGTGCTTCGTAGCAAAAAGTTCCGCGTACCACAATAACTCCTGAATCCACCGACATCTCTATACGCACGTCATATTTATGACCGCCATTGAATCTCAGCATGCTTCTCTCTACAAATTTAGCCGTAAAGTCGGTTCTTTTCCGAATAAATTGCTCTATTTGTATAAGTCTTTCAACAAATTAAAACCGCAAAGCATTCTTTTACATTGGCGATGTGACTTCGAGGAATGGTAATCAGGGTCCGCAATCGGTTCAACATGAAAAAGTGCTTTCAATTACATTTTACAAAAAAAGGCCACTGGCTGATCGTTTATTTTCAGGAAGACTTGAAATGTGGAATTGCTCCAATATTGATTCTTTTGGGAGATATATTTATAGAACAGAAATTTATTGTCTGAAACGAATTTATCAATTAGCCAAATGTTAACTAAATACTTAATTTGCAATTGTACTTTTAGCAGTTATTTAGCCCGAATGTAAAGCTATTTGCACGAGAATAAAACGCAAATTTTAAACTTCCATAACGACATGAAGCAGGAATTTCTTCGTTTCTTCTCCAATTTTTTATTTCGTTTCACTGTGCAGGAAACCCTTAATCTTCTATCTTTGAATAGATTATTTAAAAAATTGAATTGCAATTTCATTTTATAATGTTCCTTAGAGAACGTAGAAATTCCCTCCTTTTCTGCATTATGAAGTTAAATAATTACTAAATTTACCTTTGAAAATTTAGTACTTAATTTTTTCCATGGAGCAAATGCTATTTCATGAATCTTCCTTTCCAAACATCCAATACTTAATCAATTTCCACGTTTCAAGTCCGCATGAAAATAAATGAGCTTCCGATTGCTTTTTTGGTACAATGTGATTGAATGACTTGTTTCATCTTGCACCCACTCTGATTACCATTCCTTGAAGTAAAATCGCCAAAGCAGGACAATTTTGCGGTCTTAATTTGTAGAAAATATGCTTATACAAATATAGCAACATATTGAGAAAAGCACCGACAGAAAAACAAGTAATCCCGATTCTTTTCCGTTAGATATTGATAAACAGCATTAAGAACATAACATCTTAATTCAAAAGATTTAGTTTTTCCAAACTAGCATACTCCTAACAAAGACTCAGTTCAACAATATCGTGGTTTCCTTTCGTGTATATTTTATGATCGATCGAAAGTCTGATCATTACTACGAAATAAAATGTTTATGTATCGTAGGAACGTAATTCTATCTAGGGCAGGATTGTAGCGAGAATATGAAAATCATGTAAATCGAATTCAAGAAAAACGTTACAGTTTTAATTGAACCCTGTATAGTATAACCGATTAATTAAACAACACAGAATAGTCTAATATGAAAACTCCTCACCAACATCAGTGTGAAAACCAAAAAAAATTAGTATAAATGAAAAAAAGCAGTTACTTTTTATCAAGTAATTACTGGTGATTATTTAAAAATAATAATTTGATTTGCTTTTCCATATACAATCATACAGACGTGTGGTGTTCATAAATAAGAGTCATGTTGACTAGCTGTTGCCCAACAGCATTTGCCGCAACCCATTCCACCTTTCACATATCGCGAACTATCGATCTCGAAGAAGTAAAATCTGCAAAATTTATAAGGAAGGACTACAACTATATACTTTGAAAGAACGGTTGTTTTAATAGGAATAGAACGCAAGCACCGTGAACAATGGGAAATTACATAGCGAAGAGCAATTTATTCAGTCGTTAAGTGTACCTATGTAAAGAAATAAAAAGGATTAATTATCTGACCATCGATTTTTTCCGTTGCTCATAGAGTGCGTGGAGTATTTATTGGAGGCGATCAATAACTGTTGGGAAACACAGCGGATAGATTTTGCAAGATGGTTTTAATTATAATCTAAGTATATAATATTATATTGCAATTTGCATCAAAGTTGTAAGAAAAATTGAATTCATGTCTCTCAATATATAAAGGTGCAGTTTCGTTGTTAAAAATCTTAGATTCCAAGGTTCATCTAATCTAAATCTTAGATTCCATTGTTTATCAATAGCAATTGAAATCAACTTGAAATTCAGTCAGTAAAAACTAATTCAGTTTAAACATGGATGCCTTACGAAGAAATTCTTTTGTCTAAGCAAAGACCAAAATACTTTGGAAGTAAAAAATCAAGCTGAATGTTACAAATTATCAGGTCCTTAACAACAACAGTACAAAGTATAATAATAATTACAAAATCAGTTCCAAAATGCTTTCGATTTGACGACATAATAAATAAAACGCTAATTCAAAGTTTGATAATAAAAAGCCGAATAACAATTAACCGTGATTTATACGGAAGCAATAAACTATTTAGTTTAATAATTTTTACTATCCGGAAATTGTTATATTAATAAAGCGAAATAAATCGAGAGGAATTACAATACAACTCGCTTGTGTGTGCAGGATTTAAAAAATAAATCCAGAAATATTAAAATAACCGGGTGCGCCGGCTCCCCTACTGATTCTGAGGGTCGTTTTGAAATATATGTTTCGTATGCATGGTATTCGAAATGAAACCAGGACCGAAACAATTTCGAGAATATCGCTTTTCCCAAGACAAATTCCGCAAAAGAATTTCATCGGATCATATTAAAACGACGAGGCAATTTCGCCCTTATACATTCGCAATAAATCATTCGGATTGTTCCGTCTCCAAGAAGAAAAACACAACAATATTAATCCGCGCACGATCCACCAAAAACAAAGGGAAATTTTCTTCGTTCAGGCAACAACGTTCGTTCGTTTCTGAACAGCAATATTTCACAAAGTTAGAAAATGGAAAACCGTGTGGAAAACGGAGCTCTCTGGGCCCATCCTTGTCGCTGCCTATGACGTAGAGCGGCTATTGATTTTCCACGGTATGTTGGTCTTTTTGCCATCAAAATAGGAGGAGACATCCGATTTAAAATCATCATTTTCCGCACAAAATATCCTCTTTGAATAATGAAAAGAATGCTCCATGCGATCGCCGTAATGCACGGATTACGACTCTTCAATTAACTTGTTCAAACCTCTATGCATCATCATTGTTTTTTCGGGTAATTATCCGCACTCCTGCTTAAACATGAGTATATCAGCGCATAGTCACGCAAAATTATATTGGAAGGGACTAATTTATTAATAATGTGGTAATTCATGCGCAAATTAGCAATGACATTTAGACACTGTGTACGTAATTTGCACAGCTAATGAAGCATGAAGCTTAATAAAATAAGCGGGACCACGAAAAAAAATCTTAACGTGTATTATGGTGATTATAATTGCTATGGAATGATCATTTTTCTTGCGCTAAGTGTGCATGCAAATAGCGAAAATCTTGATAATCTGATTAGCGGGCGGTACTTCAGACAAAGAAAACAAACATTGCCCGAATAAGTTTAAATAAATCGAGAATTAGTACAAATTAGGTCTCATGCTGAATAATAATTATTTCTAATGCATGAATTATGCATTTGAATGATTTATATTATTCGGAAAAATTATAGCTAATAAAAAGTTGAGTAGGCTGGATTGTAGTATTAATTAGAACACCTTTTTTAGAATTAATTACCGACATTCCTGCAATTGCTTGTGTTCTCAAAGCGTTCAACAACGCCTATGAAGGAATTCGAAGATCGAAGAAATCGCTAATTGGATTTTCTGGCGGAGGAGCGAGATTACACACTGAATCAGTGCTGATTGAATTGCTTAAATGCATGTAAGGAATTGCACAGGAATACATAAATCAACAATTCTATTACTGCTTCAATACCAAAACTTAGATAGGATGGAATATTTGGTACTGAAAATAACATTCATTGCATGTGAGCACAAGGAGGTACAAACATTTTTCACTAAAAGAATATTTAGTTTCAGATGCAGAAAAGCATTTTTTAGACACCAGAACCATAACGAATTAATACGTTTTGACGGCAGTAACTTGAAAGTATCACTTACGGGTTAGTCTGCGCATCAACGATATAGCGATATTAAGGAAACTAGGGGTTGCACTCGATAAGTCTAGATGGGTTGATGACAGTTTTGTTGCAATGTTAGCTTTGATTTTTTCACAGATCTTCGACTACACTCCCCGCAACTTAAGGATTGGTGCCTGCATTTTATAAAAAAATGTTTTCTTCTTTGTTGGAAGTGTGTTCAAGTGCCTATTCTACATGTGAGAGCTGCAAATTATTCATTTTTACAGAGGTCATGGTTATTTACGTACATTCTTGCTATAATTAAAATTATCATACTTATGCAAAACCAGAGCAACATCTGTCCTAAGAATAATCTGCACTATTGAAATGGAAACAACATCTTGTGCCAGTCTTAACCTCATGATCACCAATTTTTGTTAACAATTTAATTTTTTTTTGGGTACAAAATTTGAACCGGCGTTTAGTTTAATTATTCAAACTTATTTCGCGAAAAAAGCAAACAACTGAAGTAATCAAATATTTGAAATCAGACAAAGAGGCGGAGTTAAGTAAGAACGAACTAAAGTCACCAATGACCATATTTGAGGACAAAAATGATTTGTGTAGTAAAAAATGAAATTGGATGATTGCAGATAATCCGTATTTCGCAATTATTAAAACCTGAGCCGGTCTAGTTGGAGAAGCGCATTTCACAATAAGCGAAAATTTTTGGGTGATATATCTTAAACCATTTTAATTAAAGCTGAGGAATTTTTAATTTAATCAAAACTTTGGAGCGTAGCAATTTTATTGAATAATTAAACGGGGAGCGGTCCGAACTTTAGGCTTAATTGCGAAGTGTAATGTGTAGTTAAACAATTGCTGCCCAAATAGCGGGGAGTAAAATTAGTTAATTACTCTCTAGTGACGCTTGCATGACGGAATGTTAGATTAAAATAACCTTTGAGGCCGTTTACACTGCTAGTAGCTCAGACTGATTAGTTTACCTTACCTGTACATGGCGAATAAATCGATGCAAATTTATTATTTAGAACTTTATTGCTATTTGCCTACATCTCCATGTTTAACAATGTTTGCTTTATTGATCAATGTTAATGTAGTTCTAAATGATCACAATTTATATACGCGGTGGCCGGGCACTGTAAAAATTATGTCTTTATTTTCCATAGTTTGAATATATATGATTTTCTTATTATTTTCTTGATATATAAATTTATTGTATTCTGTTTTAATTTCTAAGGAAAATTGAGCTTTCCCTTGACGGAAAATAATTGAGAAAGTAACGGCAGCGGTAAAAAAGGAGAATATTATGATGGATACAGATTGCAAAACATGATAAACAAGTAAAATGTGTAATGATTATTGTACTAGCATCTGAAACGAGTTGAACAACTGGTTCCATAGACTTGGTTTTTCCCTGGAAAAGCGTTTGTAGTTTTAAAGAGTATTTAGGATTTAGAAGTTCAATACCAAGTAACAGGCTCTAAAGGCGTCAGCAAAAATATCCAAATGTTAAACAAAATACTATATGACCTATAAGCTTGATAAGAGCACTCAGGCATTACCTCGGTCTTGGATTCCTGAACTCTTCTTTAATATGTTGAGCAGCAAATTTTCCCTTAATCCTTAATGGTCAGGCTTTCAAATTGTCAGCTGCTGATACCCTCACGTAAATGATGCTTATTGAGTCCAGATGGGTTTTGCATTTAAATAGCTTTAACTAACCGCTTTATAGAGGCGATTACAAAATCCCCACAGAACGCCAATATTATAAAGTGAGTAGTGAGGCAATTAGAAGGCATCCATCCACCAAGAGGGTGGATTCTCCGGCTGCCTTTTTGCTGGGCGAAAAATATTTATTAGGGCCGCGCGCCTAGTGGTTATGACTCGGGGTGCACGTCATTGTTTTGGGAGACCATTAAAATCTGTTTAAGAGACAATAGCGGACGCATACATTAGGGGAGCCACGACACAACTCCCGAAGGATATGGTTAACAGGTGTATTGCATGCCGTTCATCGGAAAATATATATTATTTTTGTTTCGGCCAGAAGTTCGAAATTAGAGGATCAGCCCGAGGCGCACTAGTTAGGGATTAGTCTGGTAATCCGCCCCAGTCTAATTGTCTAGAATAAATATTGGGGACATTAATTTGAATCGGAATGATTGTCTGTTTACTCAGGCAGCTTCACTGTATGAATACAGATTCCGAAGCTGAAACTTTTTCCAAACCGCAAGAAAGTTGTGTAGTTGAATAAGTTGGAAATCACTTTTCTCAGAAGTTTTTTTTTATAAAGCCTGTTTGTTTGATATGTAGGGTCCGATATCTCAGATGTGCAGGCTTATTTTACCAAACTGGAAAAAAATGAGATTCAGAACACCGAAATTATGCAAAATTCTCAAAAATTATATTCGGCGTTTAACGTCGTCGTCTGCAAACGCATCTTCTAAACGGTGTGCAAGATGGAATGACAAACTTTTCAAAAAATAAAGTTATTTTTCACCATAATTTGAGATCGAACACCCTGTATTTTTCTACCCATCAATTGTACAGTTTAAAACGACCATTCAAAAGACATTTGCTGAAAAAAACTGCTAGGCAAGACTTATTTGCTAGGCCGACCAATGAAATGATTAATTGCAAATCATTGATTTCAATGTTAAGTTTTATGTAAGGATTTTTTAGATGATGATTTCTAGCAAAATTTTAGGCATATATAAATATTTGCTAATAAAGAGATGTGTTGCATTTTAAACTTACAACTTTTACCAAACTAACTAGAAGAAAATATACGTTGTAAAAAATAGCTTTATATTTTGAAAGACACATGATATCCACATCATAACATTTTTTAAATTTAAATTTGATTACTTAAATCGGTAAAAGTAAATTGAACCACATTTTACGGATTTATACCTAGAGGAGGCAGTAGAATCCTAAATAATTGTAGAAATACAGAGTGTTCTACTAAAAAAATATATAGCATTAAACTCCGGCGATTTTCCGGAAACATTTAAACTCATTTTTTAAATGCTCCCTGAGTCAGACATTGTTTGTCCTGCTTAGCAAATTTTTCCTATGTAATTAAGGATACAAATGATTATTCCAAGAGCCCTGCTTACGCAGGGAGTCCAAAAGTAGTTCGAGTAATTTTAGGGGTGTATTATATGCGCAAAAACGTTATAAAAACGTAAGCCTGCAAACGTTTAGTTACGAGATACACGGCGTCAAATGTTTGCTTTATTTTAGTTTTCTCTCTACAGTTCATAGAGCAAACCTATAAGGTGTTTAATTCAAATTGTAAATTACAGCAAACTAATTAGAGTATGCGTCCTTAGCTACGCCAACAAAAAACAAATTCCTTTTTGGTTAAAACAAACCTAATTATTCCCTTATGGTAGATGGGTTCTTTTTTACTCATTCTTGCTAGTTACTTATCAACAATAGGAAATACTATTGATTGGTTCGCGCAGTCTATGGAATATGCATCCCTGTGCAGAACTTTCCGTTAACAAGTTTTCCGAGCAAAAAGCTTCTTAGATTATTTAGAGTTATTCTCGCTAATTAACGAACGTGTCGATGGCTGACGGGACGTATAAAGTTATCCCTTTGTATCGATACCTTTCGATTGTATTCCAGCCAAGTTTGTAGCATTCAATGGCGGCAGCCGGTTCGTCCGCCTTTAGATGTTGGCTGAATTTCACGCGAGCCTCTCTGTTACCTCGGCCCAACTTTGATGTAATTAGTAGGCCGAAAAAAAACTGACAACACTTTAAAACTTGTCAGGCGGACAATCGGTCGACAAACGCGATTTTAACTCCGTCTCGCCACACAATCCATTCGTCTTGCTTAAAATCTGTTTTAAATTACATTTGGCTTGCTTTGTTACCTTTTTTTATATGACTCGCACTGATTTGCATTTATCATGTTCATTAAGCTAATCTAGTCACCAATCTTCTCTTACAGGCGCTAGTTTATACTGATATCGATACAACAAATAATAAGGAGAATATGCACGAAATATAATTGGTTTGCTCTCATTGTCTATGGGGAGTAGTCTGTGAACTATCTAAAACGGCTTCATTTCGGAGACACAGCGAGAAAGGCAACATTTTGCAATACGAAGTTTTATACTGACCATATACGTATTCGTATTTGTGAAAATAATAGTGAAGGAAGAAAGTGTGTAACTGTGTCTCTGTGTTCCCGTAAATTCAGGGCTCTCGATAACGTTCCTACAGGGTGGAAACTAAAACAATGGAAAATTTCTGAAAGTTCGGCATGCTTCCCATTGATCAAAATACGTTTTTCTGGATTTCAACATAAACACTCAAAGACAAAGATATAACTCATATCTCTCTAAAAAATTATTTTCGAATTTTTCCCCATCTTGGTTATTAACAGGGTGATGCCAAAAAATCAATTTTTTATATTAAGGTCTTGCAGTGATAACATTTTTCCTCTCGGACTCGTTTTCAAAATCTAGAGCTCATGTTGAAGATTATCTTTATGCCTTTGAGGTAGAAATTCAAAAAACGGTTTTTATCTCAATTAAGAACATGGCGAACATTCAGAAATTGTGTATTGTTCCAATTTGCCACTTCTGAAAACTTTAGGTAAAATACTTAATTTTTAGAAAAACCCGGACCGATAAGATAAAAAATGCAGTGGACACACTTAAAACATAAATCAAATCGCTCGCAACATTTAGAATTTTGCCAGTTTCAAAGATAGAGCAAATTAGGCCTTAACTGTAATGTTTAGTTTGTTGGGTAATTTAAATGCATACTTGCATACCTTTCTTTTGTCAAACTGTTTCAATTTTTATTGAATTTGATGCATTTTGGTGACTACCGCGTTTTGAGGTTTTTACTGGTTGTCGGTAACCATACGAAATAACGGTCGATTTTGAAAAACTCTGTTACTCATTTAAGAAATAGTTTTATGGCCTGAAATTGTCTCAACAACATTAGTTAAAATAACTCAAATGGTACTGCGTTGACCGTTCTAGAGAATTTGACAACTTTAAGAGAAAACACAGCTAACATTTCCTGTACTTTTCACTTATAATAAATTTTGACTAAAACTGGTAACGATGTTGATCAAAAACCGATAAAAATATCACAAAGCTCTCTTGATTAGTACGTAGCAAATTTAATGTCTATCGAAACAAGTTCAAAGCAAGTAGCTATGTTGACTTTTGGGGGCAAACTTCAAAAATCTGAAATACTCCCAAAAACATCCTTTACAAAACATGATCTCAATTGGAGATCTGGTCTCAGTTTTCAACCATTGCGAACTATGTATTAAACGAGTAAGAAAATGGTAGAATTTGATTAAATAAATGAACGATACCTTGCTTTGGAAAGTTGTTGATTCTGGCCCAGTTATGAAAAAATTTACAGTACCAAACTAATGCTAAAAACTTTGTTGTCGCAAACCTCTTGTACGAATGTTTTTTAACATATCGATCGAAAGCGATCCTTTGCTGAACACCCCATATAAAACCGAAACAGCGAATCTCCACTAATTTGAAATTCATACATGCAGAAAATATACCGTAAGTTACACATGTACCTACTTAAAAAGTAACAGATTCATACATCAATTCGTAAGCTTTCCACCTTCATTATGAAAATCAATTTGTCACCATTGGTACTGAGTGATTAATCTGAGCGGTGCAGCAAATCGACTTTGCCAAAGCATTAGCCTGAATTTTCATTTTGATTAACTCGTTTTACTACTTTGGTTTGTTCAGATCAAATGCAACCGTTATTGCAATCTTTTGTAACATAACATATCTTCGACAAACATATTTCGATAATAATGTTAAAATAAAAATGCCCATGGTCACTGACCCAAAACCATCAATAGGATTTGATCCATAGAAAAATCACGAATACTGCAGGGAGAAATGCACAATCAGAGGGGTCGTATCCGCTAATCGGATTAATATTTGTTCCGGCAAAAAAAGCCATCTTCCACACATTATAAAGAGTGACAATAACCTTCGTGTTTATTTTCAGCATATGAATTTGTATGTAAATGAATGATAATATCTGATGGAGGCGTTTTGCCGATGTTTTGCGTATATCACAATTAAGCACTGTTCTATCGATGGTCGTTGATTTATGCACTCCATTAATGGCATTCGGAATTAAAACCCCTGTTTTCATCTGCTTTTTTACGCCATATGTGTATTCCATGTATGAACTGCTATTTACATAATGAGTCGAATACAAAATGATAATTATTATTTACGAGTGTTTGGCCACTACATAAAAATATGCGTATTCTCAATGATTTGTTTCGATTAAGTGCTTTGGCTGACTTCAATTTCCATCTGCTAGTATTCAGTGGCCAGTGTCTTTTCATGACATATGCAGTATTATCGAAGGAAAAAAATCTAACGGCCTATTTGCCACACATGTTGATGTCCAATGAAGGTAATTTTCCGCTGGTTCTGGTCGAACGATCGTTCGGTATGAGCGCGGTATGGTTCAAATGGTCTTTTTTTAGAAGCCCGCTTCCGAGGCGTAATTTGGACACCAGTTAAATGAAAAGCAAAGTGAACAAAAAAGATTAGTTAGCTAGTTTTTGGGATCCGTATAGGTATGCCACGATATGGAAAATAATTAAGGTTCTAATTAAATAGGCTGCATACATCCGGAATATTCTTGGATATTGTAGAAGCTGCAAGTAATATTCTAAATCGGTTTGATAAAAATTGCGGATGCGTATGGTTAATTATTGACTGGGGCTTCTAGAGCATTAAATTAACGAAACTTGCTGCACCAAGATGAAACTCGAATATGTTGGAACCATTATCTATCCTCCATCAAGTGATGTCGTCCCTGCAGGTCGCTTCATAATTTTAACATAAATTAATGCCAACAGGAACAACCACTCTATTACTACTGGCAGTTTGAATAACATTTAAGCAAGGTGGTTCAATGACTTGAAAATATTAAGCACGGTGTTATAGATGTTAAAATCGATATCACAAACTCGCTGTCGGGAAATGACTTGGCGAATTTGAGGGCACCTGGACACCCTCCGCTATTTATTCCATTCGACATTGATGTCAGCTGCGGATCCATTATATTAGATGAATACGCGTTTTGTGACGCGCCGTACATTAGCTTTACTCTCAACCATTTCACTAATTATTATAAAACAACATATCACCTCTATCGCGACATTCGAATACACCTCTCGGTACTTGATTGATACGTTTTGTTCATTTGTTAATTGCTCCCCGACTGTTGGCTCAAATCAGCACGTAGTTTCCTCCTAGTTATTTAGCGATCTGGGTAGCTAACACTATTTATTGATCAATCTTTCACTCAGATACTGTCTAATTTAACGTTTGATTGGATAAGGCGGATAGTTTTGTTGATTTTACAAAACATGTTTTTTTGTGTTATACCTTCCAATGCTCGGTATGTATTAAATGGACAAAACATATTGGATTTATTGATCAAAAAGGACCAGAAATTTGAAACTCAATTTACAAGAACAAGGCCGGCAGATAGTATTTAATACGCTCTTAAGTTTTTAGAAATATATCACCTGCTAACACATGGATAATCAGAAATAACCCAGTTCCTAACAAGTTTCTTGCAGTTTCTAGTGATATTCTGTTCGACCATACTACTATGCAGCAACAGTGTCTTTCTTAAAGAAATACACTCATGGACAAAAAACCTGGCACGATAAATATAAAGCAATTTAAATCTTAGTTAGCTTTTTTAGTTTCGATTCGAGTTTGATTTTGGGCATTTTCATCTGAATCACTAACCATTATGAATTTTGTTATAAGTTGGAACCAGTTTGTCATTACAGAGGGTGAAACCAAGAATGGCATTTTTGCCTGAATTTGAACTTGTAACGCGCTTGTGAACACCCTGTGGAACAAAATAAAAGCGCAATGCGATATGCATATCTGCATACCATTATTAAACTTTGTGTTTACTGAACATACACTTTTAAAGGAGTTTTCTTAACAAAATGATGCAAATTATTTCGTTTCATAAATTTTTCAAAAACTTATTAACAAATGTAACTTATTTCAGAGTTCATCAACTCTCATATTATCATGAATATGAAAAGGAAATTTGAAGCGAAGATGAAGCTTAACAACCGCAGGCACATATATGCCATTGCGACGATATTTTCTTCCACAGGGTGTTTTTGCTTCACAAATTTAGGTAAAATATTGGTTAAAAGACTTGGTGTTAGTCCTATATATAATTTCAAACTAACTACAAACTTTTGACAAAATTCATACTGGTTAATTGTTGAGAATTAAATGCGAACAATAACTCAAAAAAAAATTTCAAAATTTATTCAAAACTATATAAACTTCGGAAGATGCAAATTGAATAATGTTTATCGTGTGCAGTTTTTTTTTGTTCAAGAGTGTATTAATGTGTATTCATCACAGCAATCGTGTATTTTCGGCACTTTTAATATTTCTCCAAAAGTACAATTTTGAATTGTGAATTTTTTTTTCATAGTGGTTTACGACAATTATATTTTTCATATAGGGGAAACTGAATTTACTTGCGTAAAAATTTCCGATTGTTGCAATACTTTCTAGATCAACTGTTTATTTTTCATGCGCTGAAACCTGAAAAAGACCAGATTTTAAAATATTATCATGTATAATAGATATTACTTGTTTTATTTTAAGTTTTTTATTTAAAGTTGTGCGCTGGTATAAATAAGACTAGTTCTTCATTAGCAAATATTTTTGGCAGATAAGTTCTATATGGTTGAGACGGATACAGTCCAAAGCCACTTGGCTAAACGTTTTATTGGCTCTAAACACAAAAACGAACTACCCCAAGTTGAATTATTTATATGTACTTTCGAGGGGTTTTTATTATTGCTAAAGATAGAAAATTAATGGTAAATGTTTCGGGGCGTTTAAGTCGAAACAAAACGGTGAGCTTAAGCTGAGCCGCGATCCAACATGTGACAGGTATGGGGGTAAACGTAGACAAAGAAGGGAAAACGAAGTGTTTAACGTGCCCGGCAGGAAAAATTGATAGAATTTTCGTAGAAGGGTGTTAAAGCAAGGAACTCTGAAAGCGGGGCTTGGCACAACCAAATAACGTGTTGCAATTTCTGTGACCGAACTAATACGTGTAGTGCATGAAGATGTATAAGATGGGATCACGTAATCTATTTGTGGCCGGGATGCTCGCAAAGAACTGACGTGCGCTGAAGTCCAATATATATTTCGTGTCGTTCAAGCAAAAACTAGATTAATAACTACGACATTTTAGATACGTGACCAGCGGCCGAGTCGAGGTCTTATGGATTTGCCCGAAGATTTAGATCCACTAGAGCGCGTTTCGTATTAATTCGCTCAATTGGCATTCGTCGATACGCTCCCGATAATTATTACACCAGAAAACTGCTACTTTATACACAATAAAACCCGCCGTTTTCCGTCATCTGTTCTTCAGCTTAATTCGGGCATTAAGATAACAAACCCAACTTAATGCTTCAACCTCTTAATTTATGTATGTGAGTAATTGAGCATTTACATTCGATATCGATATAAGTGCTTGGGCTATTGTGCTTGCATGCTCTATTAGTGTCATAGAATTGCTTGTATTTACGTTCGTTTTAATGCGATAGTGATTCAATAAATATATGAAAATATGATATTCACTGGACAACCATCATTAGAAACAAGCATGCTAGCGCTTAGCGAATTCTATTTATGTTTAGAGTTCGTCTTGCAAATATCGCCAAAACCTGAGCAAATTACAAAATCTGAAGTCGTCGCTTAATGAGTAAAACTTAGACACTGATGACGTATTGCGTGATTCCGATATATGAAGACCCCCTTTCACTTTAATTAAAAATACGTAAATTGTCCCATTTGGGACAAGTAGGGAAACGATTTCTTTTGAACTTTGGTATGTTCTAACTGGAAGAGAATGGCCGTCGAAAGTTGTAGCTTTTTGAAACAATTTGTCAAATAACCAAGTAACGCAAAATGCAGTGAAGAGTGATGATCGAAAATGAGTTAGTAAAATGTACTTCAGAGTGTTGGTCGTCTAGATGTAGGTACACTTCACAAACCTGACGGACAGCTGTGGCAATATATCCTATACATACCCATAGCGTCTGAAACAAACAAAGTTACTTTAGAATATTAGCATGCAATGTAAACTGAAAAAAAGAATAGTCGCAAAATATTGACAGTCAACGACGAATCGGCTTTGATAATATTTCCTTAATACGTTTGCTTCTCAAATGCTATTTAACAAACAGCACCTTTGTAAATCGGCAGTTACGAGTAATGTCCAATAAATATGGAAATAATGGCAAAACTGGGAAAATCCCTTTTATGAATGTAACTCACGTTTTTAATTTAAGCCAATAGAAAGTTGAAAATTAGGTCGGGAAATTTATTTGAGTGAAAAGCAGGCCGTTAAGGTCTTCCTGGGGGTCATTATGATAATGTGTTGGGTTTTTGAGACGGGGAGCGCTACAGAATTAATCTAGTTCTGAACGATGTAATCAGGGGCTATTATCACCCCGCGTATTTGGTTAAAAAAGCAATACCATTTCCACAATTACCAACGTAATAGGCCATCGTCTCTTCCTTGATCAACACATAACAATTCGAAATTCGGGGGGATCCTCCATTTTATTTTTTTCGACGAACTAATAACGACCGCGAATTAATTCGACTAACCCGAGAGGTGGTTGCTTTTAATAGCAATGTCTAGACTGAGCCAGAATCGACAACATTATTCAAATAACCACCATTGGAACTATTCATATTAGTTTTTGCCTGGGTATTACTTCCGCAACATCACAGAAAAGTATTGAACTCCTCAAAAAGGAATCATGATGGAAGTTGAAGGAATGTCGGAAGAAGCAATTACTACCTTTCCCTTCACCTATTACGAAGGAAATAGACAGAAACCTTTAGACAGAACCAAATAGGAAACATAAACCTACTGCCATCCGCTTCATGCATTCATTACTATATTTGTTCGACTAAACAAAACACACACAAAACGTGGGTATATATATCAGATATCAATGGAGATATTTGCACATTCCAAATATGAAAGTACTGTATCAATCGTATATGGAAAAAACGATATTATAAAGCCTAAAGCTATGATGTAATGGACCCGAAATACATATATTCTCAACATCTGGACTTCGGAAGAACAGCTGGAACAAATGAGCCAGACAGCTCAGAACACGCTCAACCCAGAACCAGTGGTTTCAAACCAATTCTTCACTCAACGATTTAACATCAAGTTCAGCTTTCTGGAGAGTATGGCTGCTCCTTAAAGCATACATGCCTTGTTTCAAGAACGATTTGATTTCTTGAAGCCAATTGATAAAAAACGTGGTTCAATTATCACAGCCCTAATGAAAGTAGAACAAGCCCGCAATTAGTTGGGTAATATTTCGCGAAAAATCATTTCCAACAGTTATAGTTTGTTTTAATGACCAAATGGAAAAAATGTGTGCCTGCACACAAATAGGCTGGAAGGTTTTATTGCCTGCCACACCTACTTTTGCCACAACTCATTTGGTTTTTGCGTTGTTGCCACTCGCGGCTCTGCGGTCCATTTCGAATCATTTTACTTACATCAATGTAAGGGTGGCTTCTTAATTACGTTTCCAGCACGAATGGCATTTCGTTTTTAATTAAATTACCTAATGACCGTGGCGAAACGGTATTATACTAGGCTTCTCTCGTGTTTTTTTTTCGTTCATGTGGTTTAAGCAGTCACGATTCCGAAAATCGACTAGATTGGTCTGTCGATTGAACTACAGTTATGTTAGAGTTGGAGGCTTTGTAAGGCGGTCGATCAATTTTGCTAATCTTGAGCTCGATAAGTAGGTACGTATTTCCAATGCACTTTTATGATAAAAAGTTCTACAGGGTGACTCAAAATTGGCGTTATTCCTCTAGAGATGTTCTCTGGCGCTGTTATAGGAGTACATAAAAAATAGTAAAAGAAATTAATTGTAAATAAAAACTGAGAAATTTACAAAAAACTATATGAAAAAAGACGGCAACAATGTTTTTCAAGGTAATCTGCCTAAGTAACATTACGGAAATACATATTGCTTCATAATTATTAAAACTTTAAAAACTCCGGTAATCATGGAATTATACAGAAAGTGACGATAAAATAGACAAGCATAAACGGTAAATCCAACAGAATTCGTTGAATGTCAAACGTATTTTTTCGAAATGTCAATTCCTGTCCTCGTAACCTCGAATTTATGTTTACAAAGAAAAACACATTTGGGTCATAAATTTGAGCTGGCGCAGTGCTACGCAAATGGTTTGATGTGCCAACACAACGCACTGGTGCAGTAACTCAATTCCGCTGCTGGGAAAATGTCGATGACTTTTTTTACTTGTTTTTATAATTTATTTTAAGAGCCCTTTATTAATAATATTTTTAAAATTTCTTCAAAATTTCAGAATTTACCAGTTTCAGTCAAGTTACTTTCTTCTAAATGTTTTCAACTCCACTTTCTAAAGTTTCACTTAAAATTCAGACAATCTTAAGATATTTTCGCCTTGTGAAAAGTTTTGAAATCTTTTTCCAGTTTCGAATTTGTAACAAAAATTAAATGTTTTTCTATCAAAAAACGAACACAATAAGCGAAAGTTTGTAACAGATTTGGAAATCTCGTCACCTCCATACCTGTGAAAACTGTAGAGTTGTTAAAAAAATATGGTTTTGTAATTTTGATTGTATTTTTTTCTTGCTTTACTTTCTACTCAAAAACGCTTCATTTTGTAGAGTTTCACTTAAAAATACTGACGAACTGGAGGTTTTTTACGCGAAAAATGACAAGATACATCTATAGCTTTGTAAAAATTTTACAAAAACTTTTTCGTCGTCGAATTCGGGACAAAAACGAAAATCAATTCCTCCCGTTTTTTTCCAAAACTGATCATAAAACTAAAACTTTTGAATCGAAAACGCAAAAAAAAAATGTTGATTGATTTTTTCTGACAATAATGAGGTCTTAATGAGAGAAAGACAATAATGACGCCAAAAATGACAAAATTAATTTTGCTAGAAAATTCGACTCATTCATCGGTTTGCAGGGAACTTTAGAAAACCCATTTCAGCTTCGATTTGGGCACAAAAACGAAATAATTAATTCAGTTTTTTACCGAAAGTAATTAAGATTATCTTGAAAAAACGACCAAAGAGCAAAAGTTAAAAAAAAATTATTTGGAAAACTTGCCGTCGTTATTGCTCTGAATATTTTTATAGTTTCTTTAAATTTTCAGGTCATTCCAGTTTTAACAAAATTTCTATTAAGCAATTCTTTTTACGCAAAAATCGCATTATTTTTTAGTTTTACTTAAAATACTGACAATTTTCAGGTATTTTCTATGAGAAATTATAGGATACATTTTATTGAAACACTCGCCTGCTTAACCCCTTTGCAAACATTTTTGGAAAACTTTTTGCAGCTGCGAGTTATGGAAAAAAACCTAATAATTACTTCTGGGTCTTTTTCCAAAAATATTTTCCCGAACTGAAAGAGCGAAAGTTTATAATCATTTATCAGAAAAACTCTTGAAAACTGGGGTTTCTTCACTTTCAGGTCACTATTTCTAAACAACACGACCTCTAAGCAGAAAACCCGCGGTTTTCCTAAAGTTTTACTGTAGAACCGAAAAACCGAATCTTTTATGCAAAAAAAATGAGAGATTGATTTTCCAAGAAAACTCGTCGACTTTCTTTGGACTCAGTTCTCTTGCTGGGAAAATCTACAATACTTTTTTTAGTTATTTGAACAAAGTAGTAAAACGTTACTCAGAAAACATGTGACCTTTTTTTAGATGTGAAAATTCCAGTCCCGGGTCTCGTAAATCTGACGTATAGCGGCAACAACGCAATAGCGCATCTCAACACAGTGTTACTCAGGCCTACTCTATATTATTTGCTGCAATTGTCTCATTTTCGACGGCCGATTCCCAGTACTTTTCGGCTTTCGGTCTGCGTGGATATTTGTGCAACTGAATGGAAAATGGGTGGGTGTTTCACTATGATGCAAATTTGGAAAAATAATTGAATTTAGCACAATGCGCGATCTGGAAGGAGCCAGTCGTAAATCGCGTTTCTCGTTCTTTTCTTTGTGTTGTAGCACCGAGTGTCGAAAGTAAACATGTTTGTTGGCGTCCATCGTTGTTCCCTCGTCGAATTCCTTCTTGGCATCATTAGAAATAACCCAAATGTTTCCTTTCTGTGCCAGGGATAGAAATTTATAAAAGCGAACAAAAGGCATTCAGAGATTTACGGTTGTGATAGGCGACCAGAACACATACAACTTCGAATACGGCAAAAGCAAAGCGTCGAACCGCGAGCTATTCAAGAAAGGGCGCCCGTGGCCTTTTGTCAGGACGCCTCCTTGCTAGTTTGTTATCTGTATGTCTAAGACGCCGACGTCCACCGTCACCTTCGCTTAATTAAACCCCAAAGCGACGCCGTCTTATCAGATTTCTGACAAAAGATGTATTTACATCGCACGGATCGGATTTATGTTACCGACACGACGCCAAACTATCCTAATGATAAGTTTCGATGCTGGGGGCGCTCTAATGTTATGCCTGTGATGCTCCCTCGTCTGCATTTTGAAATTCAGATTAGTTTGGAAAAAAGCAAAAGCGGGCGCCTATTTTTTTACGCCCATACCCAAAACCCATCCACCCCAACACGCCATTGTCGGCTGACGTTTTTGCCTTGTAATGGAAAATAATGCGATGGCCATCTATCAACACTTTCCGAACGAAGATTTAGAGCCTTCACAATACAGATTATTCAAATCGACTTTTTTACTTTAGATCAAATCGGTCCAACAAGTGTTTTGATTTGTTTCCTTGCGACTTTTTGTGAGAACGTGCTTAGTTATTTAAAAAAATATATATTTTTACTGTCAAATTCTAGAAAAATGGAGACGCAGTTTTTTTTTATTGCGTCGTATAGGTTGCATTGCATGCATTGCATTGCGTTGCATTGCATTGCATTGCGTTTTATTGCATCGTAAGGAAGATGGTCCAAAATTATTTTTTGAGCTAGACTGGCACGAAAGAGGGCTTAAATATATAGGAATAGTGTATTAGTTATACCGCAAAGATCTTCCAGCTTGCAGGAAGCTCATGAGATTTGTAAATATTTACGGGTGACTGCGAACAGGTCATAAAAGCTTATGGATTTATTGTAAGGTGAATCTTGAATCGTGGTCGCATTTGAATTTTTCCGTATCCAAGATGATTAACTAAAAAATATATGCACCAAAATAGACACTAAACTAAACGTATAACAACATAATTTTAACTAACCGGGTTAGATTTTGAATGACCTGCTTTTGCAATTCAAAAACTATTGAATTTATCTGTGAAAACCGAGAAAACGTGTATAAAAATAAAAGCATCCGTGCGCCATTTGACGGAATCTTCGCGCAAAACGGACCCTAAATATTTCGGTCAGCATCGGTTTCAGTGATATATCTTCGGCGTCATATCGTCACCTTATCTGGAAGGTAGAAAGTGTCGTATGACCGATCGAATGACGGCGTAAGAGCACTTAACATTGAGTGCACTTGACGGCGGAAGCACCTCGTTTCGACTCGATCCGTGTCGATCAAATTATCTTCTCACTTTGAGAATTCACCAAGATGATGCTATCGAAATTTAAGCCATCTTAAATTGTTTTATCAACACGTTTAAGTAAAAAACGCCCGAAAAAAATGCATACGTTTACTTAGGTAACTCAGCAGATTTTTGTGTCGCTAATATTTACGTTTCGTGGTTATTTGAAAAGTTCGTCAGGTTACTCAACATCAAAATTGAAATATTTCAGTGGACGTAAATTCACGAATTTTACGTCTTCAAGGTAGTTCGGGTTAATTCTCTCACATAGTGCTTGTTATGCAATCCAAACATTAGCATTTCGATCATTTCGTTTATCAAGATTTCTCTATATAGGCACATTAACTTCCTGCACATGTAATATAAAATCAGAACCACGCGTAGTTCTCAGCACCCTACCGAGTCCATCACTCGATATATCTCAATCAAAACCGCACAAATCCGACAGTTTGTATATCTCCGTGGAGATTGAAGCGCAGATAGACAAAGGAAGCATCTTCGGCCCTTCGGTGGAGCACAAATGGAAACCGGCCATTTATTTATTGCCCTAAATCCATTCCGGAGGAGCACTGAGCGGATTTCACAATAAATGACCCGAAAAATACCAAAAAAAAACGATAAATCCTTAAGTTGAGCTTTTCTAAATAAGTCTAATGCACTAAGTTCCTTCGCCGTTTGCCTAGTGGTTTCAGTGGTTTTCTTCACGAGTCTTCTATACAGGGTGGTTTTGAAAGGTGCAAAAGAAAAAAACGCTCTCACAAATTCCTAAAGCTAAATATGCCAATCGAACGCAAATTACTTGATACAAAAGAGGCTGATATCGTTTTTGAGATATCTAGATTTTAAATGAAAATAGAGTTTTAGTAAATCTTGAAAATGACCATTCTTGGGTGAAGAAGAAGCTTTAAATTCTTCACCCTATACAGTTCCAGCCGATATTGCCAAAAACTAAAATTAAATGAATGAACCTATTAAACTCTCTATGTCTGAAATCATCCTCGGTCCTTTGGACTGAGGTAAGTTTGATTAGGCCGTCTTATTTTAGATTTTCCCGCGAATTTTTAACAGAAAACGTATTTTTACACCTTCTTGCAGTGTTTCCACAATGCTAATCTCAAAATCTATAAAGTTCGAAGTTTTACACCATACCGTAGACCATAGCAGTTTTGAAAAATTCTTTGATAGGAAACTACGTAGGGTTTGCCTGACCGAAGCAAAAATAAGCCACTCATCAGGGATCATAGAAACATCAATCAATGAACAAGTCATGCCTTATATTATTGCATGAATAAAATAACATTCAAGCAAATATCTCCATAGGTGGGCCAACAAGCTGCAAATTAACAAAGCATGTGTCTTTTTGGCCAGCAAGCCGTTCCGCCTGTCTCCGGTTAAATTAAAATTTAATGTGGCCTTTGTAAAGCAACAGCCATTAAATCGGATTGCAGAGCAAAATTAAATACTTATGATTTCAGTAGATCGTAACTGCAATCAGCATGTTGCATGAAGTAACAATGAAAACGAGAGCAAAAAATCACGTTCAAAATCGTTCGAAACATGAAAAACAGGCCTCGTTTCATCTTTTTTTTAATGACGGTCATTTACAGCGGAATAGAACAATCAAACAACGACGCTGTGCGAAAAAAAGTGGTGACACGCCATACATTTTTAATTAGTCCTGCTGACGTCGCTAGCTAGCGCACATCGATTATGGAAATTCCAATGTCAGCGCGCTTCGTATACTGACTGAAATCAAATTTTCCTCCCCATTGAGTCTGAATGCGATTAAGAGCAAATCACGATATTCGCAATTGGAGTTCCGACTTGGTCTTTCGCAGCAGCATAGCCACCTTCTACAGCCCGGTTGTATTTGGTCCGTCGACGTGATAGCAAATTCGCTACTTCAAACGGTATTTTGCACTAGACGAAATGCTTTTCTATATTCCAGAAATTGAGTTCCAAGCAGACCTTTGCAGGTCTTGGAAATCTGAAATGGTTTTGCATCAAAAGGGTACATACATGAACGTACACGTTCCTAAAGGATGGCAGTACTGCAAATCTTAAATTCCCATTCTACTGGCTGAGATTCAAAACATTTGCAAAAATGTACATTTTGTGAATAGGTAGGTATACAGAACGAATCCGTCGCTAAAGATAAAAGCATTGCAAAAACATACAGCTACTGCTTAGAAATGGGGACTTTTTAATCAACCGTTGTTTCGACGTGAAGCGTTTTACCATTAAGATACATCTATCTTAATCTGAATTAACACTTATGTTTCAGGTGGAAAATGCTGACATATAAAGATAATACAGTTGCTAATTAGCATAATTAGCACTTACGTATACCTACAGTATGTAACTAGCATGAATTGTCGGTGCAAACCTTTCAAGAGAACTTTAGGAGTCACTTCAGTGGTTAAATCATGTCATCATCAGGGATGGTTGAGCAAATAGATCATGTGATATTAAATATATGTTCGTAATTAGGAAATGTGAAGATGGAGTGACCGTCGTCTTTATAGTTAGGTAACAAAAAGCAAAATTCCGCTTATAAACTAGCATTAACCCATGAAATGTCGGCAACCGATTATATAGGTCTGTATATTGATAATCACTGATAAATTGCACCAGAATTTCTGGACTTAAGAACAACAGTTCTTAACTTCCTATTGGAATGATCGGGAAAAAATCCGAACCGTTTGACTAGAAGACCATAATCACGCCCTCTAATGTAGGAGCCGGCATGCCGTGTTATCATTGCAGAATTGGGGGGTTGTATTCGCCACTTTAATTAACGTTCAGCACCTTTGAGGTGTGAAACGTTTGTCTTGGTCAGCTGACGTTTCTCGTGGAGTGCATGTCTTACGCCCATAATGGCCACAATGTTACCGTCATACCCTGTCCAACCCTCTCTAAGTGCAGGGCTGGACGCTACCTTCACGCGAGCGCCGGATAATTTATGTTTGTCGTGAAATCATGCAGATATACACCTTTTTTGCTTGAAATGTTACCGCTTTCTTTTAGTTAATTGAAATGTAGCAGTTGATGTCTTTTTCTAATTCCCTCGAAACAGAAAGCCATAGTGGTCAGATTTTTGGGTAATTAATGTTCTTGATGTTAATTACCGGCGACCTTCATTAAGCAAATATTCCCAAAGAAGGGCTAAGATTATAAATTTCTACACAGAAAATATAGCCGAAGTAGATCTAGCAAATTACGATCACTTAAGAGCCCCATAGAATACATATTAAATACATTATACGGTGCCTGTAATGCGTAACGCAAATGTTATGTATGTAACTAAAGGCCTGCTGATCGACGTAAATTACTGAATGATTAGATATAGTCGGACTATTGTGAAGAATGCCATGAAAATAACAGCAAGCTAAATGCCAAACAACGTAGAAAATGCGATTCCAGATAAAAAAGCAACAGTTGTTTGCATCAATCCAGCATCATTTAAACCTTATCTTCAACGAGTAGTGCAAAACAGTGTAGAAACAGGCAGTGCGAAGATACGATCTACCGCGAGACGCATTTAATCAAATTAAAATCATTCAAATGGCAGCGGAATGCAAATGTTGCGGAATAATTCTTCGTCTGCCAGAGAGCATATTCTCGGCGGCAAATTTAACAGAAAATTTTTATTATTTCCTCAAGACGCAGTCGCATTTAAAATACATTAGCCCAGACAGGTTGGCTGAGTGTGGGAAATTTATTAGTCGACAGAATTAACTACCGCGAGGGTTGAGCGTCAGATACATTTCCAAATATTTAATTCAACAAAAAAGGATCAAAGTATCTGTCTTCCAACCTGGCAAAACACTGAACACTGAATCGATAACTCTAAAACTTGTTTTACATCTAAATATTATAAGAAATCCACTCAGTGTTCTTTATTGTAAGAATTGTGATTGAAAGAAACAGTCACAAACACTAAGTAGAAAACGAACTTTTTCTTGATCTCTAAGGTTTTAAGATTGTCTAGTTCCATCTGTGAAATGATCTTTTCTGTCTATTCATCTGTTATCTTTGGTGATTTGCGGTGAAAACAACTTCTATTTAGTTTTTATTTGAATTTTATTGAAAAATTCATTAACTCATAACGGGCTCAGATGATGCCAAAACCTTAAATTTTTCACATTGTTGAGAAATTCATGATTACGTATACCGAAAATATTTCGGTTTCTTTTTTAGTCTGTGACTCAATTATCTAACCAATTTTAGATTTTTGTGAATAAAAATTTCTTGGATCGCATTCCTTGTTACAAGAACCAACTTCCCTCAACATTTTAATCAAAAAACATTATTAAACAGCCTAAACTTAATGTTTTCCAAATAAAGAAGTGCTGAAGCTTAAGCTTGCCGATGAAATATGTAATTTACTGCCAAATGTTTTTTCAAATGTTGAACGATCCACATAAGTATACATGAGTATCTAATATTTTTGGCTAAGACTATTATTCCATTATATGGTATTCACATTGTCATAAAATAATTCGTATTGCACCGCATATATGACCGCATGTTATAATAAAGCGCATAATTATAAAAAAAGTTATAAAGAGTTATAATTATTCTTAGGGCTCAAGTTTTGTTGTAAGAAATGTAAATAAAAGTGGAGGACAATGATTAAAATAAACTAGTGTTGAGTGAACAAGCACATCAAAGAATGAACATTAGATGGTCGAAAAAAGGTAAAATTTCCTTTGCCCTCAAAATTGAGAACAACGTAAACGGTCGAGACTTTACGAAAACAGCCACTACCCTCCGATTAAGTTTTCCATTAAGGCTTTTTTAGGGTCCCTGTAAGAGTATTAGAAGAACGTCAACAATTACCGTTCCAATAAAACATCCTCGTTTATGTAAAACTTGCTGGATTGAGTTTAATTCGACGTCAAGTGGTCTGGAGGGACTGACGACGCCATTTAGATCGTCGGAAGAGGTCATTCTGGCGTTATCTTATTGCTGGGCCCGTAAAAGACAAGATACCAAGCACGGGATTTGCGGTTAAGGCCAAGTAACGACCCGGATATAAACTTTATAGCGCATTACACATTCGACACCAGTTACCTAAATAAAATACCTTTTTTATTACTCGAGTGTATCATGTGTGCTGTTACGGCACTCAAGGGAATGCCACTAACTTTTAAGGGACTTGACTGGATAATCAATTATAGTATCGCAAGTTGCAAAACTTTCCAATATCTGTTGTTATGAAAATATAAAATTTAAACTGGTTTAACTCCCTACCAGAATATTGAAAATGTTTAAGCCAGAAGACCCCTTAATGGGGTTTCGGCACGCAGCACCATCGAGTTAAAAATATGAGAAAACTTTTAAGCAAGTTTAATGCGAGTCGATAGATTCCAAGCTGCGATCATTGAATCGAGAAGAAAACGCTACGGAAAAATAGAGGAATCTCCCGGCAAACGCCAAATAAACATCGGCTTTCCCGGCAGCGTATCGCATCAAGCTTTTACGAACTATAAAATTGTCGCGCCTACAAAGAGATCAAACAGACCGGTATATATTTGTCTAAGTTTTATGATTAATTTAATTGGTGGTTTGTATTATTTCAGGTTGCTTCTTAAGAATTGGCTTGCTTTGCGGCGTACCGCGATCTCTTCTTTATGGGCCTTTGTAGTGCTAGAGCAACGTCAATAATTATCTTTTTAATAAAACAATCTCGGTGTTATTTACCCACTATCTACATTATTACGCTTGATGTTACAAGAATTTTTGCTTTTATCTGTGGGAAAAATGCAGCACTTTCAGCCTTAATTGCTTTGTGCAGAGGGTCTTATTATTGTTTTGTATGATTTCTGACACAGATAACTCAACTTTGGTACCATTTGGCTTGCTTTCAAGTTCCCGTGTGTCTACAAGCTTTTGACTTTTTTTGCATTTTGCAATTACCACTAATGTGCTACAGTGATATAAGTCAATAATAATCTTTAAACACACGAAAATTAATAATGTTCTAATTAATAATGTTAATAATGTGCAATGTTTGCATCCGGAAGCAACCACAGATTTTCCAAATTTGTTTTTCCAAAGTTTACTTATTAAAAAACAAAATTTTTGCAATAAAAAAAAATTGACGCAAATAATTCAGTTTTAAGCTTCGATTTTCAACTAAGTGCGAAAATCGTCATAGGAGTCCCGCTGATTATGTCACACCTCAGTAAATATTGCATTCTGCTTATACTCAAAGAACGAAGTCCACAAGAACATTAACTAACCTAAAAAATAACTAGATTTAAGTGTTATAAAAAGTTTGCGAGAATTAATCTACAATCAGCGCTAAATATTAATTATAATGTACCGACAAAGAATTGTTTTCATTTCGTAGTTACGATGAGCAAAAATTTGAATTGGATGTTAAAGGTCTCCCAACATCAACAAATTAATTCAGGGCAAATCAGATAGATCTTCATCAACATATATTTTTCTCTGAACTATCTGTTCTTCGGTTTTTTTTGTTACTCACCGCTAAAATCAAGCACTGTTTGTTTAAATTTCATCTATATTAAGTTTCAGAAGGACTTAAAGCCCAACCAATTACCAAAAGATAATTTAGAAAAGGTAAAAGTAAAAGTAAAAAATTCCACTGGTTGAATCGCAACAGACGTTCAAAAATACTCGCAAAATACGGCAAATAGGTGCGAAAGTCGAAACATGCTTCTTATTTTTAAGTGACCAATCCAATTTCTTTGTTGGATGGAATGTATTGATTCTCTTTCAGCCTTTAAATTATACGAAATACGTTCATATTCGAACATTACGGCTATTCAAATAATTTTTTTGTTCGCGTTAGAACCTTAATACTATATAGATTTTATGAAATGAAAATAGTGTCGTTAAATAAATGTACTTCGGTCGCTTGGTTGGTTACCTTTCATTCCTCTTGATAAAAAAAACGCTTGGCTCGATTGGCGTGAAAAACTGGCACTATGAATGAAGCAGGGCGAAAACAAACTGAATTGGATTCTTTTTTTCCATTTAATTATTGCTCAAATTCGGATTGCCATGTTTAATTAAATTTCGAAATAATAATCAATATTATTCTCGCAGCAGCACATTTCTATTTCTGAAGTTGGACAAACTTTTTCACCATCAGACAATCTCTCATTGATCTCAGATTGATATTATTTATTCACACACACAACAAAAGTGTGTTCACTTTCACCTGGATATGTCACGATTTAATATGCACAAATGTTTGCCTGGTACTATTCTCATCTCATCTCACTCGAAACATATTTAGAAACATTATCAACTTTCGAACACCTAAAGTTCAGACTCCCCATAGCTATGAAATTAGCATAGTATTTATCAAAACGCATTGCTCACTCTCATCAATTTCGGTCTCAAAGCACAATTTGTTAACCAGCTGATTCAAAAGATGCTGTTGTTCGGTGATGGGCGTTCTTATCGACGATAAAGACAGTTTGTCTGAAGACTTGATGAAGAAGATTGACTCGTTTCGAGCTCGACATGACTGTCTATAGCTGACTGGCATCCCGCTTGGATAGAAAACTACAAATCATTATGATTCGTCCAATTAAAACGTATTGATACCGGTTAGGGAATGAATTAAAACGTCTCATTATCTGTATCAAATATACGTTGTTATATTAATAAACGGTCGGCGGTTATGTAATGGGAATGCGTTTTTTAGAAGAAACGGGAATTGCATTGGTCGATAATTGAATAAACGGACAAGGAAAGAATTGATCGAATCTGATTAAGCCGATCCAATACTGGCTTTTCATAAAATTTCTAGGAAGCTATGTTTTAAATCAACATTCCGCAACTGGGTTTCTCACTATTTATATGTTATACCATACAGGAAGTATTAGGAAAAACTAATCATTTTGAAAGCAGCAAAGAATCGTTTACACTGTTAGAAGAAACAGACATTTTCGGTTTTTCAAATGTGACAATATTTATCAATTGAGAGAGCGACTCATTTTAAGCTTAAGTTTAAAGTTGAGTTTAAAGACAGAAAAGTAAAAATACAACAACTAGAATCAGTGATGTCAGATCATCAAAATTAAAGTCCCCAGATGGTCACTTAAAAAATCCCTAGTTTTCTGTAGATTTTCACAAAAAAAATAATAAATAAAAATGTTTAATAAAAAATGATAAGTGAAACAAAAAAGGTTATTGGAAACGGTAGGTATATACGAAACTTAAAAATTGTAAAAAATGGAATTCATAATTTTGTTTCAATTTTGTATTCTTATTATTTATTCTTTTAAATTCAAGCTTTAATTTAAACAGGTATTTGACAAACTTTATATAAAGATGGGGCAGTTGAAAATCACACTCATTGCAGGTGTATTGATTTTTGCATCCCAGTAAAGATAATTTCCGGCAAATTAAAAAATACCTTAAAAAAGAGACTTAATTAATTGAGGTTTCTTAAAACAAATTGTGGTTCATCTCTACTTGTTAGCCTTCTGTAGTCCTATTTCTTTTCTTCCCAGAATTAATAGTTTTGAAGGCAAACAAAAATTTTTAAAAGGCCCTAGATAGTTATACCAAATCCCTTTTTCCTTTTGCCTGAGTAAAATTTCTAGAACTAGGCAAACATTTTCTAGCATGGCATAA
Source organism: Dendroctonus ponderosae (assembly GCF_020466585.1). Taxonomy (NCBI): domain Eukaryota; kingdom Metazoa; phylum Arthropoda; class Insecta; order Coleoptera; family Curculionidae; genus Dendroctonus; species Dendroctonus ponderosae. The sequence continues at coordinate 13,856,242 of NW_026018814.1, forward strand.
CTGATTAGAATATTTAAAAGCTAACATTTAATTAATTTCCAAAACGTTCCATTTTCCGAAACTAACAAAAGAATTAACACAGTAATTACGAACATTTTAAACGCCACTGATAAATTCAAACTTTGCATGATGTTTCTAGGACATTTTATAAAAAATTATATATTCATTGATACTTCAAATTTAAAAAAATACCTGTTTTCCGAAAACAAACGATTTTGACATTATTACAGGATGGCACATAGGTACTGTGCTAAACAGGATGATTAATTAACGATGACAAATCCGAAAGATGAAGAAGCTAAATGATTCGCAAATATGTAAAGTTAAAATGTTTCTGTTGCTGTTATTCGCAAATTTGGTAGACCAGAAACCAACAAATTGTAAAACAATGACTTTTTTCTTTAAAAACGAACATGGATAAGTTCAACTGCTGCCTGGTTCACTATTTATTCCTATGCGTGGAGCATGAAATATCATTCAAAGTCTAACGCAAAAACAACTGTTTTTCCTTCATTGTATTCTGGCTTTATTTTGGTATATCGGAAAGTTTTCGAGAAAATGCAATCCAGAAACGCAAACAGAAAAGATTTAAAGGGTTCATTTAGCTTATGTATTTTCCACTACTGTGCACTACTTGCTTGCACCAGCTTCGGGAAAATTAACCGCTTGCTTTGCAGTATTTCTTATGTTCGAAATGCTAATTTTTCACAAATCATCTTGCATAGAACTGAAAGACTCCAACGTTACTTCTGGGCCAGGTGGTATTAATAGAACTATAAGAACTCTGTTGTACTGGTAAGTTAATGAGCATCAACCCGAATTTTAAACGGCAAATTTGGAATTGCCCTAGTTGGCAGCGAGACCATATCTGGAAAGAAGTTAGGAAGAAAGAGGAGGTAAGTGGAGATCGGACAATTTGTTATCGTGCATTTGCGGACACCCTAGAGACTTCTGATAAAAACAAATGACACTGACGACACCGCCATCCCGATGGAAATGAGTTCGGTTCCGCTATACTTACTTATTCATTTCACGAAACGAACTTTTAAATTGTGTAATTTAACGAACACGCTCTCTTTTATTTTCTCCCGCTTGGTCCACGGTCGCCTATATCTGGAGTTACATTTCATTTCGTCGCCGTTAGACAAAGCGACTTCGCTCGAGGGGAATAAATCGGCAACTTTAATTAAGATATTGGGCAGCGAAGAGATATTCTTTTGTTTCGACGGAACTCCAGGGCAATTCATCATGGCCCTCCTCCTCCTCCTTCTGCAACGATATCGTTAATGAACATTCTAAATTTGCTGTTCCAACTGATAATGTCGTACTTTTATCTGGATGCGACTCTTTTAAATTGGCCGAGTTACTTTAATTTAAAAGCGAACGCTCTCGCTTCTTTTAACCCCTTTTATTATCCCTGTTTGAATTATTACATTCGGAAAAGCTCATTATTGTCACAACTTTTTCATTATTCTTCATAATTGCGGAGTTGGTTTTATCAAGCAGGCATTCACTTCTACACTCAAGGAGCGCAAATATGAATCGTATCATTAAAATAATTGCAGTCTACTTCCGAGACTAAAAATGTAGCATTGTATCAAATTGTGCAAATACATATTAAATTAGTATAAACATTTAAATTTCTAAAAGTGTATTTGCCTTCTTTACATTGTGTGGAAGCATTTAAGCTGCAATATATCATCGAAACAATAAAATGTGAACCATAAACCAGTTATTAAAATTACTATTATTGTAGTAACAGCGCGGTGTGTCCAACGATGTTTTTATAAAACCGATATCTCACAGCAATAAACTAAAGTAATAAAATCGAAATAAATTTATTGAAACACTAATTTCTTAATCGAGTGGTAAAAACGACAAGGAGGTGTAAGTATAATTGATTACACTTGATATTCTAATTTAATTAACACTATGTAAATATCATAAATATTCGTAAAAGTCGTAAATTATAAGTGAAGAGGAGATTCGTGTTGACATTGATTACGAGTAGCAACAATGCATAAAATAATAATTTACGACCAAAAATTATCTATATTAGAAACGTCTCAAATTGTGTTGAAGAGTAGTGAAAATGTTTTTACTTGATGTAGTTTGATGCTGATACTGTAAAGTTTATATTTGCCACCATAGATGCAAGTAAATACTGTTATCGATGTTCTCTTGTCGGTAAACATCAATCCTCCCACAGCCAAGCAAAGAAGAAATATAATTATTTTAAAGAAACGCAAATATTCTGGACGAAATTTCTTCCTGGCCAACGCCGTTATCGCTTCAAGACTTCGAACTACTTCCTGTTAGATAAAGTTCGAATCTTTTCTCGTTCTTCTTGCAATTCCAACTAAATAGACATTCTATCTTTGTGAAACCAGGATGTTTTTAGCGTAATAGATTCAATTATGGAAATGCTCAGGTGTTTGCAGTTGACAAGTGATTGCAATGACCCGTTTTGCCGATGCGATCATCCTACGGTCTAATGTTGATGGCGCATTCGAACCGTTACCGCGTTTCAAAGGCAATTTGCATAAACGGCACATATTTTACTTTTTGCCATTGATAAATAGAATACATTTTTGTCTACCAACTTGTTCCTATTTATGATAATGGGTTTCTTTATTATACCGAGTACCTACTATATCAAAAATATGCACATTTTTTAACGAAAACTTAATGCTTACATTACACAAATGAAATCGTTTAAATAAAAAAAACCCAAAAATTCAGGAAACAGGTGAATAGCGTCAATACGTGGTCTTTCATACTTTAATAATCGATAGATTACTAATGTACATATATTGTATATCGTGTTTAATGGTCGAAATAATAATTAGAATTATGTAATCAAAGTAAATATATTAAGTTATGTATTAACAGGCCGCACCTATATAGAAAAACGAGCATATAAAAAGTTACAAGTGTATATGTACTGTAGTGAATTATAATTTTTTTATCAATACCGTCAGAATAGGCCAAAACCTAGTCGCCAGTTCACTCAAAGAAAGCCCGGCCTTCCATTCTAATTATAATGTATTAAATAATTTACATTAATTGAATCTACGCCTTTATTGGGTTTTAAATAAAATTATCTGATATTGCATTTCACTTTAATATCAGTAATTTTTAACTTCTCTCCCTCTTTGTATTGATTTTAATTTATCGCATTAATCGTTTTTTTCTCCTTCGCAAAGGTGAATTCTTTAAACTGCATCGAATTAATAATTGAATAACCCGAATAATTTAACTCGAGGTTTTTCAAAACCAAATAGAAGCTATCGAGTAAAATCGAAATAATACATAACGATGCCCTAATGTTGATAAGTCGTACCCCAACGTGGTCCAGGAAACTGCTAATAAATGCTTGTTCGTCTTATTGTTTTATTTTTTAGTGATCTGTTGTTTATTTCTGTACTTGACTATTTCTTATCTGTTAACAGCATCTGGTAATGTACGTATTTTTTCTCTGTAACGCAAAAACATTACTTTTATTTTTTTGTGGGTTGCGATAGAAGGTAATCTAACGAAAATGTTTTTATGATACAAATATTCACAATGTATAGACTACAGTTGAAAATAAAAAAAACTTTGAATCTAAATGCCTTTGGTCGCTTACACTGAAACAACGGTACTCTTGTTCAAGTAACAGAATTCCTTTCTCTGAAAATTTCATTTTACAAACAGCTTGTGTTTCCGTCGATGTGAAAATTTGCGTTTTTCATGAAGAAAGCACGAACATATTTCCCATTCCTTCACAGTGAGCCTCCTTTTCCGGACAGATTTAATCTTAATACCCAAACATTTATTTTCTGATATATTTTTTACATAAGTTATCATTAACAGCTACATTTGCTATTATGTAGCCACAAAGACGTACTATGAATTTCCCACCCGTGGTATAAATGGTCATAAAAAAAGTTGGATAATATTAAAAAACGATTTCCTCCAAGAGTCGATTTTCGACATTCAACGATAGTGGAAACGGCTTCATCGTGACGAAAATAATCAGCTCATATATATTCATGAGAGGAAAGCACTATGCTGTTTATGCCTTATGCAGTTTTTGGCAACTGGGGATGATTTTATGAATATGTTTATGACGTACTCCATCTAGTCTCTCTCTTGGGTACGGGCCATATGCGTCTATTAACTTTCGAAGGAGTGTCATGCACACATGTATGTGGAGTCAGAGATCTACAGTGGCGGAAGACACGAATAAAATACTGTTAGTGTTAAATGCTTAAATGAAAATGTTACTTTGCAAAGCTAAACTTTTAAAGATTTTTAATAATTGTTATGCTGACCAACCAAGAGTTTAGAGTACAAGGTAGAAAACTTGGGGCAAGGAATACCTAACATGGATTAGCATCTCCTGCAATAACAAACTGAAGCAGATACAACGATAGACGGTTCTAAAAAAACTGAGATAAAAAGTAATAAAAAGGAAGCAAACGTTTGATTCTGCAATATCTTCTTAAGGCTTGCAAAGTTCAACTTTTGGCTCTGATTTACCAAATGTAACAGTGCAAAAAAAAATCAGTGTGAATCAAAAGTCGTGCTGCCACTGCAAACTGATCGCTACAAGCCTGTAAATGTCTTCTCTATACATCCGTAGAAGACACTTAGGGCACACATGTGTCTGTGTTTCAAAACCAGCTTTTTCAGGCGTCTCAAAAAGAAAGTGCGATTAATTTTTTACGACTTTTCGGTCGTTTTACCATTACCGCAAAGGGTGCGTTAGTAAAAACCGCGGGCTTTACGTAAATCTAACCGTACACATAAATGGCACTATTAAAATTGTTTATTTGTGTTGTAGCCGAGTACGTTTGAAAGAAAATTGACGTCGGAATGGGGTTTGTCGCCTATTAAATTTACCGCACGCGACGGAACCACATATGCCCCAAACGAACTGGGTTTCCAAAGACCGATTATGGTTTTACGAGTTGTTATGTTAACTCGAACCTAATTATGGAATCAGGTTTCTCGTCGGGTTGATGGAACATCAGAACGGAGTGTTTGTGAATGAGGAGTTGTTCCATAAGTTTCGATGATGATGTGTCCCAATTTTTCCCATCCAATGTTCAATACGGTGTTCAGCAATGGATTTAACCCCACAAATTGGCCAAGAACGTTTGTTTTGCCCCTAAAGCCGCCCAGCTGATGGAGCACTTGCTGCTTAATTAGGCTCACAGTTCCGACGAAAAATACTTCCGGTGGCCTTTAGTGGTGACAAATAAATAAAGAAAAGTCCACCCCTTGTAATGCGGTAACAGAAGGCAATTTCCAAATTGTAAAGCCCAACCGCGAATAATGGAAGCTTGTTTCGAAGCTGCGCGGCGTGTCGTTTGTATTTCGAATAGAATCTTAACCAACAGGCGGGTGGATTATTTTCGAAACGGAAACTTGCGGAAATATCGAGACAAAAGTTGACGAGCCGTAAAGAAAGGAGAGAGCACAGCCCCAAATTCTTGCGGCGGACCCATTACCGAGTTAAGGAATTACGCCGCCCTGTTCAACACCCTCCTTAAAACCCAGAACTTTAAATTTTAAGACAAAAGGGCAACCAGACACGAATCCAATTTTATGCTTGGAGCAGTGTAATAAAAATGCTCGACTTGTTGGTTTTAGAACCATCGTTCTTTTATTTGAATTTTGGGTTTCACTCCTTCTTTAAATGAATAATTGAATGCGCTAATTCAAAATCAGTGTAAAACATTGAAAAGGCCACCACCCTGCCTGCATCTGTGCTTATTTGAGTAGATTTAAACTTTAAAATACTTGAATATATGCAATTGTTTGTTCCTAAAAACTATTTTGTTTATGATTAAGCATGATCAGCTGAAATGTTCATCAAACATTTAGATCAACAAGGAAATTTTGTTTTAAACAATTTTTTGTGATATATATCCAAAACTCGTCTTATTAAGTTGGTCTATTTTGAGATTAGTCTTCACCGGTATCCATATTTAGAGTATAAAGATATGAACGAACATGTTTAGGGCCCGTTCACTAATAAATGCAGGCTGTAACTGAATTAATGCCAAGCACTATGTCCTTTTCGAGGCAGTGTTACGGAAACGAGCAAAATAGCCTTGTTCTGATTTAATTTTGATTTTGATTTGTATCAATTCATTATCGGATTACACATATGTTTGAGATCTCGCGCGCTAGTACACGATAGTGCCACGATATGAACAGAAGTAAAATAAGAATCAAATTGTGCCAAACGTAAAGTGAGCAGAAACAACGGCAGACTCAAACCTTATTAGTGGCGGCATTTACTAAAACTCAAACGCGCATGTGCAAATGTCATTAAACGGCGGCACTATTAGTGGCATTTCTGAAATGTGTGTTCCATCTCCCTCTTAATAATGTGACAGTATTCTTATATCAAATGATCCTGAAAAATTGTTTGATATATCAGTTCATAAACTGGTAAATAAATCAACGTTATTGCCAAAAATAATGTGAGTCGCAAAAACGGTTCTAGAGCGAAGAGCCATTTTCGACCTGATTTCAAACAGAGAGATCAACTTTTAAAATATACTTTTAAACCCGAGCAGTTGAAACACTTTTAGTCAATCGGGACCAGAGAGTGGCAATAACAATGCCAAGAAAAATATTTGAAAATAACGTGCAAGAAGCCCATTCGTAGCCTGGACGTGTTAAAGTCAACGTTAGTGCGGCAAGATATTAATTATTAATATTTGTGACAAATTACAAGTCTCTGCTATTTGTAAAAAGTTCATTTGTCCGAATCATTTATATGCTAATAAGTACAACAACTTTTCTGGTTTGCTTATAATTTATTCTTTTCAGAAGAATAATTTCTCAAACCTTATCTTCAAGTTCGGCAACTGAAATGTACTTTGAACAACTGTTTTGCAGTTTGAAACGTTTTATAAATGTTCCCCCGATAAGCTTTCATTGCTAATGACTAAATCGATAGTAATTGTTCATTTGCCTTTACACGATATTACAACTCGGCATTTATAGACTGGCTGGCACGGATCTAGTCGTTAAATGGACATTACCGGTGAAGAGATCTCGTGATAAAAAGTGCGGTCGCCTATTAACTTGCCTACCCTTGTGCACCTCAAAAGTCATAATTGAATTGATCGTAATTTGCTTGTTTCAGTTGATAGCTGGAAACGGCCAAGAGGATTGAGTCTTGCCTAGAATAGAACCACTCAAGTCGCCCACTTTAACAATCATAACAAAAAAACGCTTCTGCTGTTGTTGCCTAAAACTGGTAAGCTTTCATGCTTTTAAGCCGTCGAGAAGAAGATTTTGTTCCTGGTGGTGTGCAAGCAGGAGAGCAGGGCTTGGATCTCAAATTACTATATATAATTGCAGTATGCAGTAGTCTTACGATAATATCCTTTAAAGCGCATTTACTAAAATTTTTAAAGATTGAAAAAGACACATCAAACAGTCGATTCTGTGAACGTTCGTCATCGATTTTGACCAATAATGAAGAAATAAAAATCGAAAATCAAATTTAACCAGCAATTTAATGGGATTCACCTCGTAATGAATACGCGAAGGTGCGTACGAAAGAGACAGGGGCCGTTATCGTTTTCTTTATTGTGAAAACGAGGGGTTGTTTTCGGGCCTCATGATGAAAGTTGTTTTCCATTCCATTCCGAAAGCTATTAACGTAGTCAGAACGAAGAAGGATGCGCTCTCTTCTATTTAAACAACTTCCATTAGCGTTCGGAGGGCCTCGACCCCGAATCATGCCAGCGCCCTGCAATGTCGTTATAATGTAACCCACATGAAAATAAAAATATTACGAAGATATAAATATCGTTATTTGTTTCGTGTTTTAACAAGCTCATGGGTTTCGTTCATTTTTTTTTCTTGCAGGGCGAGGAATGGAGAAGTAATGTAATCGGATTTAGGCCCGGAGTATTCAGTTTCGCGTTATTGCTGTTTTCGTTTTTTACGTGATAAAGCAAAATGAATAATTTGATTTCTTTTCGAATTATATGTCTGACCAATTATGTTTTATTATGCACACATTCCGTTTCAATGCAGAAATATTATTGGAATTTATGCTATGCCACAACCCGCTTTGACTTTAAGCTGTTTATTCTCAATTACCGATTAGAGAAAAATACAAAAAAAATTACGCTTCGAAGTCCTTTGAAAAATTTGAACTTTAACTTTCGTTAGCGTGCAACTTCCCATGTACACAATTCTGTGAAATTTGCCTTTTAATAATTGATACTGAAATATTTCGATGAAGAAGTTACCTGAACTGAACTTCTCATTGCAGAAGACATACCAGGGCATACAAGACAGTACCTATCCATAAGCAATAATTAATACTTCGTGAGAAAGTTTTTAAGTTGTAAGTTCCCTAGACATTTTCACTGATTGAAAATCCTCTGGATCTGGCAAAAGCTAAGTTTTGTAGCACTCAGCTGTTCCCAACTGACTTGAATGGCAAATGACTATAGTTCCATCAGAAAAATCAACTTTTTGGTTTGCTCTGCTACCTTTGGTGGATTACGCATAAATCAGAAGAAATTTACTAAATGTTAATGAGAAAAACTACATTACAAATAACAAAATCAATTTGACTTTCAGCAAAAACGAAAACATTAGCAAAAAGTTTTAGAAAAAACGTCCAGAGAACGCCTCGACACTAACTACGCTAATTAAAAAATTATCACAAAGATTACAATAATAGTAGTTATCGATGCAAGGGCGAAAAGTGTCGTTTTTCGCAACAACATCTTTTATTCGAATTAAAAACACAACACGAATCATAAGTTATAATAAATAAGAATAGCCAAAAATAAAAGGCATAAACTTCATATTTTAAATCTGATGTCAACGTCATTTTTGAAATTGTCACGTTTCATTCTTTGCTGCTTTCACGGTATGGTGTTTGTATATGTTGCATATTTTGCATGAAATAGATTGATAGACCATTTGAACGACTTTGAGACTGAACTCGTAGTAACAAAGTTATAATTTACAAATTGTAAGTAAACTTTATATTATGATCAATAGTTGTCGATAAACCTACGTAATTAATTAAAAAAACCTGTCGGTTATTTTTTAATAAAAATAATTCAAAAATATAATGACAGTGACACGTTCAATGTCAGATTTACTTTTGCGCACATGTGCGTAAAAGTAAAACAAATAAACAGTTAAGAAAAATGATCATCACTTGAGAAATCAACTTGAGAATCACGAAAAATGGCACTTTGAGATTCATTCGAATAAAAAATATATTAACTGGAAGCGGTAGGAAAAAACGACTAATCACACAAAAATTTGATCAGAAGGAAGTGATAAGACGCTAAGACGTACTTAATTAGGAACATCATCAAGGGTGTTTTCATCATTGACTGTTACTTATATTATCCAACTCCCGTTCCTGAAAATGATATTCGGAATGCAACCAGCGTAAAACACTTGAAGCATTTTAATATGGACCCCAACTGTTTCGAGCGTCGTTAAGAACATATCTGGCTCCTACCAAAAAAATAATTGAATAACTTTTTATATGGCACTTGGTCGAAATTCTATCCGAAATTAATTTTCGATGGTGGTCGTGGGTGGTAAAAAAAGGAACGAATGGGGCGTCGCGCGATAAAAATGCAAAAGTGAAGTGTTAAAGTCGAGCATTCGCTTGGTATGTCATATTTAAATGAGCGTATAACAGTCCTGGTGCATAATGATGCATATGACTTTTCGCTAACTAACAGACAGTTGAACCGACTGAGTAAACGTCAAATAAAACGACGTTATGTGACCGCGTTCACGTGGCTGGATGGTCGTAAACTTTCATTAGTCGCCCGTGAATTTAACTAATGTCACCACAATGCGTAATTGTGTTCAACACTACACACATCTGTACAGCCGTATAATGCTCGACTTCAATATTCTAATATATATCTAGCTTCACAAATCTCAATTTATGACGTCCGCATTAGTTAGTGTCATCGCATGCTCGTGACTAATGTTCCTTTTTTAATCAATAGCCGTATCGCGTTGTTTCGCTTTATCTCCATAAAATGGTCAGAACCAAGCAAAGCTAACTTTAAACTATGTCAGTTATCGAACTGTCCAACAACTCAACACCACGCTAACGTTTTGTTGTTTTGAACAAGATGGTTGTGCAAATTTAACAATAACTGAAACAATTTTTAAATGGAGCCCACAGTTGGACAGTAAAATACAATACAGGGAGATTCAAATTGGCGTCGTTCCTCCGGAAGTGTTGTTTGGGTGTGTTTAGGGAAAAACCATGTACAATGTTTTCCAAAATAATCTGGCGCATTAACACTACGTAAATACCTGCTGCTTCTTAAATATCAAGTAAAAATGAAATAGGTTAGGGTAACCGGTAAATTCAACAAAAGTGTCGCAATATGCCCTCGTAATCTGGAAGTGAGCGCCTTAACCCCTTGAAAGAATGACGTCAATTTTTAACCATCCTGTATAATATCCTGGCGGAAAGGAAATAAATTATACGCGAGTTCAATTACCGATGGTGGCGCTGCAAAATGTCGAATTACTCGTTGTCCAGTGACAGTTGAGACTTGTAAATTTTTTTTATTTGGGTTTTTGTTTTTATGGGGTGAGACCAAATTATAGAACATAGTGGATGATATCAAAGATAAACAGCTTATATGGTTCGGGTGTTTATAAATATGTTACCAAGTACATGAAGCCAAAAATGGTCTTGAGGTGAAACTGTGTAAGGAAAACAGAGAGAAGTCGACCACCAGCAAAAGTTGACATGGTAAAACCAAGAAGATGAAAGAACGAGGTGCAGATGTTGTGGAACAACAGAGAGGACTTGAAATGGTTTCCAGATCTGCAGCGAGACACAACAAGAAAAGTGTACATTATTTAAAAAAATGTTCTAGGAAGAATTAATTACTTCCTTAAATCATAATTCGGTAAATCTTCTAGCAGAATTTGCATAAAACACGATTAAAAAACCACCACTGCAAGTAAAAAAGAGACACATCTAGAATGCCCAAAAGTTTCGAAACATCTGTAATCGGCAATTAAACGTCCTACAACCCGCATCAACAAAACTATTGAAAATAATAACAGAGACTGTTCCTAAAATGACATTTCATCTATTCATTAATATTCCATATAATCATTACTTTACGTGTATCGTCTAGAGACTTTTAATTTCGGAACGCAAACGATTTCCCGATCCATATCAACACAAATGGCTTTGAGTAAATAATACAATTTTGTAGAGGTACTCCCGTAATTGAAGCTCTTTACCTATTAATCGTAAAGAGCGTGTCGATTTAGGAAATTAGTTGAGGAAAGCAACCTAGCGCATGGATCACTGACCAACTTTTATTGCTTGATGCACTTGATGCTAATGAAAATATTTAATATTTTATTCTACGTATTTCATTGATTATAAAGTTCAACATATTCTGTATGTAAAGTCCAAGTCCTATCATTCATAGCGGTAATATTGTTACTTCCCATCAATATTTCCTAAGCTCCATGTTCATCATTTATACGATTACCGGAAACTTACCAGCATGCCCTTGAACTCCATGCCATAACAAATATTATGATCAAGTTTCCTTTCATTCAAATGCTTATCAATGATGGTGCGCAAGATTTCTATTCCAATATCGCATGTTTAATTGTAAATCAATATTTATCTACATCTATTCATCTATAATACAAGTGCTATCTATATTCAAAATAGGGCCTAAATATCAACAGCGAGAAAGCGAAATTTTTACTTATCAGTAAAAGCAATCACCAGCAGACGGAACCAGTGCAAAACACTATCTGTTTGCAAGCAATACTTAAGGAAAACTGAAGTCACTCGAAGGTCAATTACGCGTCTATAATAAAATCCGCAAATTTGTCAAAAACCTAACAACTGAAGCGCAAACGAACGTTTCGAAATCTCACATTTCCTCCATTTCTCTCCAGTAAAGTCATGGACACTAAACGAAAACATAACCGAAGATATTCAAGCATTTGAAAAATACTTAGCTGAAGCAAACACTATCATGGACGTATTTCGTTGCAGAAAAGCAAGTTTTAAGAGGAATGAAGAAAAGTTGGGAAATCAAGACCCGGACTTATACTTCAAGAGGAATATCTGCAAGTACTATCTGCCTCAGCTCATCATGCAGACGAACATCGATATAAAGAGCGGACTGGCTCCTGGCCAACCTCAAGAGTTGGTCTGCAAAAATATCTGCTGAACTTATTGAGACAGTAGCCAACAAGATCAATCTGGCTCAGATACCCAGAGAAGCCTGAAAAAGAAGTTACTAACTAAATCAAGCTTGCGACAACTTCCTGAAAAGTCCAGTTGAGGTATCAATAACCAACTCAAAGCATTGCATTGAATGTCCCAAATGTAAAAGGCGTTTGGGTATTCGAAAAAATCATCACGATCTACCATAACATTCAAGGAGTTTCCATAATATGTAATTTTTCCAGAGAGAGAGCAGTAGCGTCGGTTGCATTAATTTCTTTCTAAAATCCAAAGACGAACCCTCCAAAATGGTCTGGACCCTTTCAAGTCGATTTACAAAATTTTTATTGCCAGTGGGTAAATGTGTGGTTTCATTTTAGTAAAACTAGCAATGTTCTTTGGCGAATTATAGATTCTAAAACCAGGAAAACCAATTCTGGCCTGACTGTCGATATGTGGCGCATTTTTGGGGTTGAAAATGGGGGAAAAATCGGTAAAAATTAGTACTTACCAGGATCCGAGGCGTCGAGACTTTGCTGCGATGCGGGAGGTTGTGAAAGGGGTCCAGGCGTTCCTGGTGACCGGACGTCATCGTTAACGGGACCCCCGTAGCTCAACGATGACGATGGGGGCCGCTGCAATCAGAAACAATACTTAGGTATAAATGATGGGGTCTTATCAACTCTCCGGCAAAAGAAGAATGTTCAATGATGGGATAAGGAAGGTGATGGAACACTGGGATTATTTCAAGTATCCTCGATATCCTCCATCCATAGTGCTAAGCAACTATAAAGTCTATAAATTTGAAAGCGACTGGTTTCTCCATCGAACCACGCCGCAGGTGACATAATAAATTCGAGGCTCTAATATTAATTATCCATTTAGTTGGACGTGGTCATGATTTAAATTGACGTGCGAAACCAATATGGCCATAATTCAAACTAAGAGGATTTTAACGTATTACAATAAAGAAACACAGATAATGCATTTGAACAAATATAAAGCTGTCAACAATTTACTGAAACGTTTAACAACGCTCTATCGGTTTCCGTTATTTATTAAAACCGTGGTGAATGTTGCGGTTGGTGTGCGTGGGCGAGGAAAAGGGCAAGGTTACGGTGCAGTTATGCCATCAAATTCAATAAAAAGATGCTCAGTTCTCGTGCAACCGCGAGGTAAATATTAAACTCGAGAGACATCATATGCGCCTTTACTAGGCATCCTCCCCAAGGAGCATAAGAGACATGACACTCCACTTTCGCAGGGGTCCTGAGTAGCACAAAATATAAAAACACGACACCTCGCCATCTGATTCGCATGTCACTATCATATTTAGAATATTCATGATGTGGAGGTTTTCTGATGACGGACGATACAATGCCAAGTGGCATTCTTTGTTTTCCATGACCGGGAAATGAAAAATATATCCAGGATAATCATTTTTAATGCATTTATTTTATCAAGTTCTCTCTAGTATTAAATCAAATTTAGACTATATCTGGATTTAGGTTTGAGTGAAATAATTTTGAGTTATTTTTAGAAAATCAACCATTATCACAACGTTCAATTAGGTACATACTCTGTAAAATTTGGAATACCCATCATAAAGATTCGCTCCCATGGGTGTGAAGAACTTAAAAAATCTCCTAACTGAGACATAAACTTTGAAAACTTCATTTAAATGCAAAACGCTTTAGCTCAAACAAACTTTACTATTCAATCGCAATATTTCGCATATCGCGCAAAATATCGCATAATTTTTCAGTTAAAATACTGAAAATTTAGGTATTTTCTGTGAAAAATTATAAGAGTAATTTTATTGGAACACTCGCCTCCTTAACCGCTTTAGAAAAGTGGTTGGAAAACTTTTTGCAGCTTCGAATCATGGACAAACCCCTAATAATTATATCAGGGTATTTAAAAAAAAATTGGGTAAACACTGCATCTAAACAAAAAAAAACGCGTTTTTCCTAACGTTTTACTGTAAAATAATGGAAAAGTGAATCTTTTATAGCAAAAAAATGATAATATCGATTTTACAAGAAAACTAGTTGAATTTCGTGAGACTTAGTTCTGTTGTTGGCAAAATCTAGATGACTCTTTTTGGTTGTTTGAACAAAGAAGTAAAACGTTGCTCAGAAAAAATGCTGGTGACTCTTCTTTTTAGAGATGAAAATTCCAGTCTCGGGTCTCGTAAAGCATTAATAAATTACTTATAACTCATTAACCGATGAGTCATAAGTAACTTTTTTAACTCAGAGAGCGGCAACAACTCAATAGCGCAACTGAACACAGTGTTACGCAGGCCTACTCCAATGTGCTATATGAAAGCATCGGTAATATTTTGCATTTATATGAATCTTTTCTTACGTCTCACATTTGCTACAAGACAAATATGGGAAAGATACCGGATCGGGAGGTTTCTATTTGGTGCAAGTTAATTTTCTTAATTTAGTTTGAACAAACTAAAAAACGAGGGAATCAAGAGTCACTACAACAATTCAAATAACACGATGCCAAACATAGGAGTTTCTCCAATCAACTAATTACGATAATCCTGAAACTTTGAAAACCAAGTGAAACTCGAAACTGTTTTCATTATTGAACCTACTTGTCGTTTGCTTGCATTTTTCATAAAGAATTTTCTATGAAACATGATCATACAAATCGTAAATTTAATATCATAGAAAAAGTGTGTCGGACGCAAGACAATCATCCAATCAAGGTTTTCCTTTTGTTTGAAATTGTTTTTTTATATTTCTCTATAATTCTGGATTGAGTGTATTGTTTTGGCGCCAGTAGCGATGCAAGCCGCCCAAAGAATCTTTTAATTATCTCCTAACAGAACGTGCAAGATTAAAAATTCACTGCTCAGTTACACCAGCCAGTAGTGTTTCATAGGAACCATAAAAAGGTTACGATCCCACAATAGCCGTAACTACACACTAGACATACTCTGTAGCCGATTTCACATTTGTTTTACGACCTAATTGTGTTGTCAAATTGACTAAAGTTAAATGGCATTTCACGCTCATTATTTTGCCATTTTTTTCGCGCAAGCATCGAGATTTTTCGGTTTTACGGACGACTCGTAAAATTTTAACTACTGCAAAACCTTAAATAGACAATGAGTTTTATTATTGCATGTCTTGCTTTATCTCTTTAAGAGCCGTTCGATGTGCATAAGAATTAGCGTGGTATGGTAATAGCCAGATTATAGAACCGTTAAAATAATTGGAACACATATCTCTATGTGGGTCTTGAGCGAATGCCGAGCGCACTTAAGTGGAGTCACTTGAGTAACCTGCAGATGTTTCTCAACAAACGCCATCACGCACGATATTTGAGAGATATTTGAATCGCGATCGTTTATTGCACGTATGTATGTGGTCTATCGGAAATCGCGAAATTTATGAACGCCACTTACGTTTTAATTATTTTGTGATAATCTTACTTGACACATGCAAAGACATCGAGGCAATAATTGCGGCCAGTAAGCCAGGCTTACATAAAAGTAGAAAATTAAGATAATTCGCTAGTTTTTTGTTTCAGATGTTCACAGTAGTAATATGGTGATAAAATATAGATGGTTTTCGATTTGTATGTTAAAAAGAGTTGGTCCATGGGGTAAAAAGTCAGCGGAAATCGGTCAAGAGAAATCGCCCAAAAGATATAATCATGTCGTTAGAAACCCTTCTTTGAAAGTTTGGTGGCGAGTTCTCATTCCATACATTCTTGCAGTTTTCTCCTGAACCACAGAATGCAGCTGCACAATTGCCTAGAAGCTGTTTGAAATTGCAATGAATTTGCAACATTCTAGTCAAAAACATGTTTTCCTATGTTTGTTGGTTTGCGAGCAATACGAAATAATTGATATACAAAATTGTGCTACCCATTTAACGAATAGTTAGTTTTTCAAAGGCCGCACAATACTGCCTTGGCGTTTCTAAAGGTTTTTAATAACTCGCAAACAAAACAGCTAACATTTCATATGCTTCATTACAATAATAAATTAACAAATAAACCCCAAATGAAATATAACTGTGAGACAACTCGAATAAATATTTGTTGTAAAAGTATTGAAAACTGTTTAAATGCGGATTTGAAATACTTTTGACAAAAGCATTTTCTGCATTTTGTTTACCCGATAAATTTAAAAAATTAAGAATTTTTTCATCGAAAATTCAAGACAATGTAATTTTGTTGGCTACTTTAATTGACATAATATTTAATAAATTGTCAAAAATTGTATTCAAGAGGATAACTTTTCCTCGAAAACCTATAAAACATTGAAGCAAGTATGTTTGTATGCTGTATTTGAATTGAAGCAAGTATGCTGTACAAGCAAGTATTCATTTTTTTGGTAGAAGAAATCTGATACATTTGATGAAAGTTCCTCAGTAGATCAACTACATCGATGTGAAAGTGCAGATGGCACAAAATGGCAATCATCTGAACAGGCCTAATCTGAATTTAAAAATTTAATCTTTTCATAGTTCAATTGTGACCAACAAATGGCAAAATTGAGAACTTCAGATCTAAATCGCCTAATCAGTTTTCCTGTTGGATTTTTTAACAGTAAAACTGCTGCTTGCCGTTGGGCTTCTGTAAACCAAATTAAATTAAAAAACCGGATTAGTTCAGTAATTATCGTAGATCCAGTGGCATATAAAAAATGGATAAGATCATAATCTGAGACCAGCGATTCGCATTAAAGTTTAACGAGAATCGATAATTACTCTGCCACTCCTACCACTCGTCCCTTGCCCTAACAAATATGTTTGCATTCGATGAACAACCGCGTAAACAGACCTGCTATTATGCCGTCAATTAAAAGCATATTACATCAATTTTTGTCTTGTGGATTAGTTTTTCTGGGTTAGTTTGTGGGTCAGAGCGAAGAACTTCTCCCCGCATGATTTACGGCCAGCGATTTTTTTTCGATTAACTTACTATGGCAGTATTTATCTAGTACCGGTTTTGTATGGTATAGCCAAATAGCTACAGGTTTTGGTTCGCCTTCAGCTTCAGCTATTTTGAGTGGCTTGTAGTTTGAGATTACTCGACAGAAAAACTTCTTTCATCAATACGTTTGAAGATGGACAGTCAGCCCACATCCCTTGTAAGATATTTCTTGATTGCACACTGAGTGTAAGCTATTGAGCTTCTTTTTGCTACATGTTAAGGTTGATTTTGAAGATGCTAAATGTAATGCTTCTTAAGACGTATATTAACTGTTTCTGAACCGAGGTCAGGCTTCAGACCTCAAAACTAGGTGAAAGACACTTTGTTTTCCAGTTCGTGTTACTTATTTGCACATTTGCGCACAACACATTTATTTAATTTTTTTTTATTTAAATATCAAATCATTTTTTCGATAAACAGCAACATCTTGACGCAGCATCCTAATCATAAAACCAACTCATTTGGTGCAACAATTCACATACTGCATGAGCCGCGCTTAATAATTTACGCAAACGAATAGGGCCCATATGTCGATAAGCGGAAGTAGGAAACACTCGCTACACCCCACTGGACGAGGATAGTTATTTACCGGCTAAGCGTTAACTCGTTCGCGCTTTTTACCTCATTTTTTACACACCCAGTTATATTTAATAAAACATATACAAGGTGCTCTACCGGCAGCTCTAATTGATATTCCAACTGTTCGCTCGATTAATGAACTGTGAAGCAGCGCGCCAGTTTTTCATCGGAACCTATAATTTGATACGGTTTTTAGTGCTCTATATTGGCTCTATTCTGTCGGTTAGGAAATCGACGATTTTTTCTCGCCAATAAATGCATCTGGTTGCGCTCTAGCATTGTTGCACGTATGAAAATCAATGGAAATGTAAAGCGCACACATTTGAACGTTTTTCGATAGAATGTGCGTACGAATCAATCGATTAAAATTAAATAATTCCCTAATAATAGAATCCTGACAAAACCATATGGTTTTTATGGAAATTAGGACGAGAGAGCGTGTATTGGAATTATAATGAATTACGACCATTTTGAGGTTTTGATTTCACGTATGATCAAGTAGCAAAGATGGTTATCAAAGTCTCGCTCTTCACTCTTCAGTTCTCTGACAAGGTTATGATTTTAGTGCATTCCTTCCAAGCCGAGAATCACATAACGAGGAGTCAATTTAACACATTAATAAGTAGTGTTTTAATTCTGATTATTGTTGTGCGTCTAAAAGCATATGTTCACTGAACAGTTAATGGGCTTCATATGCCTTAATAGAACCCTAATTAGCTTATGCCGTAGGCGCAGAATATGCTAGGCTATGCAATATAATTTCAAATGCATGCCATGTAATGGACGGTTGCAATGGCGTGATGTTGCTGTATTTGCAACGTGGTGTTGCGGTACTCAAACCTTTTTATTTCATTTTATTGGGGTTTCTATCAACAATCCTTCGCGCCTACAACATAACAACTGACTGTCTTGAACACAATTCTCTTCACGCAAGTAAACTCTACTGTTCGTACTGGGAACATTTTTGTTGGTACTGTATGAAATTCGTTATTATCATTACAACTAATAATGTATGGTTGACCGGCCGATGGACTTGGTCGAACAAAGAACAAAGGTTTATTAAAACAAAAGTTCACGTTCAAACGTGTCATCATCTAAATCCTCATTGTAGATGTACGAGCGACCTAAATTTAATTCCTTTCAGAAATAGGTTTTGTGCTTAGTTGGGACCTAAATGCACAGTTTCGGAACTTGATAGGCATGTGAAATTTAACTGGAATCGATCCAGGCTTTCCCAAATAGGTAAATTTCATATGTAGATATCACACTTTTCAAACGAAATTCACATGGACTTTTTTATCTAGTTAGCATTTAATTAAGCAAACACTCATAGTTACACCAGATTATTGGTTAAATTCCTTTTTTGTCTAGTTGATAAGCATAAAAAACGTTGGTGCCAAAAACATGGATAGCTGAAAATAAAAAATCTCGCCGTAACAGAAAGTGACCATCCAGAGTTGCATTTCCCACCCGAAAATAATGTACGCTTTTTCCAAACATAACAAATACATTAGTATGCCCATGTTCTCTGCATTAATGAGGCACTATTAACAAAATCGATGCGATGGCCTCCTAAAATCGCGCTTCAAAGTTTCCCATAAGCTCCCTTTCGAAACTTGGCTTTCGTCAAACTAAAAGCGAACGCATTCATGTAACCCTCGATCCATATGGGTCACTGGAAGTGTTTTTCATAATATGATTAATGGGCATACTTGATGCATTGGTTAGGATTTGTGATGCATCATAAATCGTGCAACGCACGCGGCATTAAGCTTGGAGAAGCGAAGCTGAAATTTAGATGATCTGGATTTTGAATTTTAAAACTTTCAACTTGTTTTTTCTTGACAATAATCCAATAGAATTATTTCAAGTTTACATTTTACTTAGCTGTTATAATTATCTTGCAAATGTGGAAAACTTCGCACCAAATCAAATTTCATGTTTCATCAGGCGCCTACATTAGGCGGCGTGTTCTGGACTAATCGGATTTGAAGGAAATGAAGCAAATGCATGGAAACTTTTCATTATTTCCTTCAAATCAGTCTGTTTTACAATTTATCTAAAATAAATCTTACAGAAAAAGTGATTTCGATGAATTTACAGGATGAATCGAAATTGTTGTTATTCCATTTAAAGGGTTTGGCTAATATCTAGTTGCTGAAAAGTGAAGGGAATTGAGTTGATTATTGACCGATTGAGGCTTTGGCGGGCATTGAAATTGGATAATTTATCAAGTTTTGGGTACCCCTAGAATTGAGTTTATCTCTGGGCAAGGGCGAGCAACTTGAATCTCAAATAGTGATTTGTTCGAAAACTGACTTCAGTTCAAAGTTAGCTTGGTCAGAACAAAACGATACAAACCTCTATCGTTCTGTGAAATTTGCACGGTTTTATTCCTTCCCTTGTTAATTCTTAACAACTATCGTAAACTACAAAAACTGATGTTGTGAATTGTGGTTATGTAGTGAAGTTGAGCAGCATTTCAGCGCTCTGAGAACTCTCGAGTGTGTTTGCAATTCCAATTTTTTTTCGTCCCAAGTACCACCAGACAACTCTCCAGAGCCATATTTTTGACTTTGTAATTATAGTTCGTTTATGTGTTCAACATATTTGTCTAACGAAAAATTGTTAGATACTTAGCACCGAATCAGATCAGTGTAAAAAATGAGCTTGAAAAAGTTGAAGAGAATACCTCAATAGTGAAACACACTTGAATACTTCTTAGACTATTTAGATAATGTTCCTTTGTTTGGCCGAGAACGTTTTTGCAACTCAGTTTCCGAATGAAGAAAATCGATGGACTGTTTTCATTCATTTTGAAAGTCAACATATTTAGTGTGCTAGTGCAAGTTTTGAAATACATTTTTTCATAATTTCTACGGTCACGAGTAAATGTTGCATATGTTAGATTATCCAAAGTTGCGACGATCTGTCAGAGAACACTGATACACAGATTAGATGCCTTGTTACTTATTGCTCATTTACTAAAATGCCTGAAACCATGTTAGTTTAAAAACTGAAAATATCATGTGGATTGGACGCAAGCAAAAATTTAAAAAAATTATTGTTGGATCAATTTCAACTGTTACGTGAAATGCATGCCATTTTGCCCCATGCTTGAATGTGCAGAATTATTAAGTTCTGTGAAAACCTAAAGCTCGCTATAATATTTAAGAACCGTGCAACCTTTGTTGTTTAATTCATGTCAGTTCCACGCTCCTGTTGGAACAACGCAGTCAATACTGTAATAGTTAGACCCAAGTATTCAGGGTCAAAGTATGCAACGTAAAGTCCAAAGAGTTTCAACGATATTGATGATACTTGACAAACCAACGTGTCGTTTCTATGGCAAGGACGAAGCTCTCTTTTCTAAACTTTACATTTCGATGCTGACAAAGGTGCACTTTTTAACGGGCAAAAACTTGGCTTCTCGACAAAAAAAAAATGTTAAAGTTTCGACAAATCATGGCACTGAAACTAAATGATCAACAACGCGCATTAATGCTGGTGCATGATGCCCACACCAGTTTTTTTACCCATAAAATCAAGTTCAGATCTCTAAAGGCATATTGATTGTTGTCGTCTTCAACGTTGAGTTGTCATCGTTTACACATTTTCCATATTTTGCCAGTTGCTGCTGCAGTCGATTCGTAATGAGTCAGCATAAACTGGCCTGTACCATACAAGATGAAAATTAAACCACCGGGATATTTAATCTCTTTCGAGCATGTTACCATAAATGCCCAGTTTCAAGTTTTCCCGAGTTAATCCCCAGTCCTGGTGACGCTTCTTATGCTTTGCACGACCACGTATCTCATTGTAAACAGAATAATCGAAGTCTGTGCAGAATGAGCAATGATGAAATGGAGGATGTCGTTCGGTCGAACGGACACCTACATTACAGGCAGTTTTGAAAATTTATTTCCCTATAGTCCGAGGATATTTAACGAATTCCATGTAGATTAAGTTTTAACGGTCTTGATCTATTAAAGGTGATTTGAAAAGAACAACTACAAAACAAATTGCTGATATCTAGTTATCATAAATTCCAAGTTAAGGCAGAAAATCCTCAGAAAATCCTGCAGGTTTATTAAGTCTGATGTAATTCTTAGAGCGGGTTGTTAACCGGATTAGGCCAACGAAAGGGTTAAAGATTTTACATTTGAATAATTTCGTTGGAAGTTCACGGAGTTGATTTAATATCGGCCTGGATAGGAGTGTCGTGGAGTGTCGCCCCTTCTGAATCGGGTAATTGACTTTTAACTAAATGCTAGAAAATGGATAAGTCCTGTTCAGAGGGGAGTAACAAATCTAATCTGAGCGTCAGTCAAATTCCGAATTAGTCGGTCTTGAGGGATTAAACGGCCCCCCATGCAAATAGCAATTGGCCACTTTTGAAGTAATGTGTGTGCATGCAGATTGGAGGCTGCAGCCCTGTCATAATCCGTTTAGCGTCTTGATCCGTTTTGGACAAACCGAGGACAGGGTCGGCGACTCGGACACAGATTTATTTAATTTCCGGACGGTAATAGGCGACAACCGGCTTAACACAGAAATGCCAGGACAGAAAGTGCGGGTGTAAATTGTGGCAGGCGTGATCTTGCCGCTGCCATGTGGGCCGCCTAATGAAATCACTGCAATCGCTACTGTATCTAATAACATTAAATGAACTTCCCATTGTCTGAAACACTCCAAGATTTAACTAATGATCGCGACTGCCAAATTGCTCTCGTTGCGGAAGCGAATTGTTAGCGTAATTCTTTTATATGCAATGAATATTTTTAAGCTTTACGAGCCAGAGCGTTCGTACGCCACGATAAATCTTCACGAGTAATTAGTTTTTACATACGCTGCACTTCAAGCGCCACCGCACAGAATCTGTCAGGTAGATGTAATGCTGTGGTCATAATAGTGTCACGGGTTTCGAAAAAATCAACCCCCCTGCCAAGGTTATTGCAGCCAGGCAATTTTAAGACTTCGGTACTAAATCGTCCGTACAAACATCGATTGGCTGATCACATAAGAGAAAAAAAAATGCAAAATAGCAATCTCGATTGGAGGAGATGGTTTTATCGCAGGGCCTCCTAAAAGCCTCGACTTCACGCCCCTTGAATCTTTTCTCTGGACTTATTTAAAGAATAATAGTGTGTATGATAGTCCTATTGCAAATGTTGATTTACGCCTAAGAATGGTGGATGCAGTTAACAATATTAATATGAATCATAAGCAATATATTCAAAACGTTTCGGATAAAATTGAAATTAACTACAGAAATTGTACAGATATAAAGGGAGGTCACATTGAGAATTACTGGTTTTAATCTTATTGTTTTTATTTGAAGTAGCGAAAATTGAGAGTTTCTCTATGATTTTTGAATGGTTTTATACATACTGTTTTCATAATTTCTTTAATAAATGATCTAGGCGGGTGTCATCTTATGAGAAAACACCCGGTACAATCGGCTTCTTATGCGCTCTTTTCAATTTAAATAGCCAACTTTAGGGCTCACTTCACAATTTTTTATCTGTCTTTCTCGTGAAGCCTTTTCACCAGTTTCCATCTTGTCTCCAAACTTGTTTCTTGCTTACTATAGAACACAGTTGTCACACACAGTACTATACAGGTTGTCCCGTAAGCACATGATCAAAAGGGTACTGCAATATTCATTGGATCAATAGAAGACGATCCGTCATTAACATAAACTGTTATTAACAAAGAATGTCTGGCTCCCTGCCAGATGGTCAAAGTTCTCCAAAAATTGTTGAGTGGCAAGAAAACAAAAATGTTTTTTTTTTCGCAAAAACTATGAATTTGATAAGATTTTACAAAGAGCACAAAATTGTGAATGAATGATTATTGCATCGACGAAAAAAAATGAGTTAATTTCATCCACCAAATAAAAAGTTCTCGTATTTTTTGTACCACGACACTCAAGAATTCACCACTTGTCCAAAACGACTGAACTCGATTGTTTCATCAAAAAATGAGTCTTACATAAGAACAAATTCAGATCGAGTTGCAGCAAAATATATCGTACCATTTATCCGATATTTCAAAAGATAATCTTTTTGAAGACCTGACCATCAGAGCAGAGGAGCTAAACATTTTTTGTTAATAAAAGTTAGGTGATATTATTTTGATCGTGTTCTTACGGGGCACCCTGTATATATATGGCAATAATTCTCTATCTATAATTGCAAAATTTAAATAAAGAAAAAATAAATATTCATCTAAAAGTCGAATTTGAATATTCAATCGGCATTCTGGACGGATGTGTTTAAAGTAGCCAGTTCCAACGGGCCGAATCTATAAAACATGCGACATCGCCGTAACAGATCTGTTTTATTTTCTTCCTGATACAATTTGCATCGTCTCAAAATCACTTAGACGAAGGAAAGCGTCTCCGCGTGGTGTATCTCCGCACCGCTTTTATTGGGGCATTATCATTTTATTGACTTCAAATAGCTTGTAAAACGCAGAGCTTCGAGTCAAGAGCGAGCGCGGGAAACCATTCCCTTGAAACAGCCTAATTCAGGAGACAGTGATGGCTTGTAATCGCCGTCGGAGTTTCCCTTTTGCAAACAGGTGGATTTGTTCAATTTATTATAGAACCGACAAAGAAACAGCTGCTACCTCGCCTCCCTTCCACTGCAAAGCGCAGAACTAAGCACTAATGAACGCTCTAAAATCCATATCTCCAGAACCTTCCATACATCATTCAGGATTAACAGTCTCAGTAGCTGAAATTCGGAAACAAGTGCAACAGGACTTTGTAAGTTGATAAAGGTACATTTTTCGTGCATTTGCACTGCGGTTCCTCTGGGGCTTCTGAGCGACTTATGCATATTCATATCCAACAGTAGTACACGTTTCTTTAATGTGATCATTACAAAATGCAGAACTGTACTTTCACAGCAAATTTCAATAAATACATCTCCCATAGTATGGAACGGCTGAACCACCACAGACATTCACAGAAGAATGGAATGATGGAACGAGGCTCACTCTACGATCCCAACCGAACAAAAGAGTTTGTGTGCAAACCTTGGGACAATGCGTGACACACTCGCAGCTAAAAATCAATTATTAATGCAGGAGGATATTTTTATGCTGAGAACAAAGTCGACCAGCAAATAAACGGGAATTTAAGAACATCTGATGCTGACATGTTAACAAAACGGCCACCGCTCGGGGTTTGCGGGAGACATGTCGTTGATGGCTGGCACACGCATATAAAAGGGCTGCTGCACAAACTTCCATTGAAAAAATCCAGTTGCGGAAATGCGTCGATATTGTTTAGTTTAATTGACAATGATTACGACAAACCACAATGTAACTTCGATTAATTTTTTTCAAACTGGTTTTTACTAGGTATAAGGCTCACAACTTAGCATTATGAGAATTTGTGGCCAAAAATTGAGAAAAATAAATAGAGAATCGGTTTCAGAAATAGAACTGTATGTTTGAAAAGAAAAACTAATGTGATTGATTTTGTAAGTAAATAATGGAATACAGTTTTATCATCAAATTGCGATTAAATACTGATTACTTCAATCTGCTAAAATCAGTTAAAAATGTATCAGATTTAAATATGTTTTTGTTAAAAAAAATACAAAAATGATTTGTTGCTAAAAGTCTGGTAATGTTTAAACTTTTGAAGTTAATATAAGCTCATGAAAAATATATGGACAATGGAAAGGAATAATGAACAAATTCTTTGTTTTTCAATTCTGGTGTTAGACCATGCAAAAGCGTCTATAAAAATCGCTTTTTCTCTTAAAAATAAAAATCCGAAAGTTGTCTATATGGCTATAAGATTAGTAGACGTACTGTTTCTCAAGAGTTTTTAATAAAAGTTGGAAATTTTGCAACGCGAGTCCTCAGATCTTTTTAAGATCAAGAGTCCATAAATATGTAAGTCCACAAATGGTTTGACTTGTCGAACTACTGCGATAAGAAGATTATGCTTTTTCTTAATAATTTTGAAAAAATTATCGATATTTGATCGACACTATCCCCAGTGTCCATTGGCACGATTGGGCAGTTTTCTCATTTTCAGTTTCGACGAGAACTTGCAAGTTAAGAATAAAAATAACGTTGACATCAAACACGTCTAAGATTGACTGAGATGTTGTTACCAAATATCGACCTGAATGCTTAGTTGCTGCAGTAGTTTTGCTTGAAAATCTAATCGAGAAGGTTTTAGCCCAAATATAAAATTTGCTTAAATTGTGCAATGTTTTCATGTTTAGTTACGGCGCTTTTGCAGCCGAACCCAAAATGGAACGAATATCATAATAATTATGTAAATAAGATCGATATCCCTGTTGAAACTGATCATGTTTGACCTGGATGTACCAAATGTAAATCAAATTGATAAAAACGTGGATAGAGATTTGTTTAAATCGCACGTAGCCAGATCTTAACCGAGTTAAAATATTACTTGCGAAGTTAGCACAAGCAAGCAGTCGGACAACCGGCCGGTCCATCTATCAATTCCAGTTCTTTGGCAGGATTGTTTCCTGCTGCATCAAACTAATGGTCCCAGCGGCCAGAATAAACTTTGCAGGAGAAACAGTTTAATGGAATCCGGGACCGCGGGGACCATTAAAATGAAATAGTGCGCTCCGGCCAAACGGACACCGCCTTCTTTTTTCTCGGACTCTGTCCCGCATTGCATTGCTCTAAGCTGCTCGGATCAATCTTCTCTAAGCAGAACGGATTGTTATTGTTTGCACTAGTAAGTAGTAACGGGCCATTAATATTTCCCAACCGTTTAATCGACTGCGGACTTATTGCTCGACTTTTTCCGGCTCTAATGAAGCCATAAACCGTGGTAGCTCTGGATCTGCGATCTTCTAGATCGGTGTTCGAATTTTGCAGGCAATGCAAACGTATCGATCGCCCTATCACCGGAAAGCTCTATTCAGAAAACAGTTCAGGTGTTGCGCTCTTATCGGAAAACAGAAAGCGGCACCTGGGTCGATGGGGAGCCATACATCAGCCGTCTAGAGATTTGGGATCGGATAGAATAGAGCTACCGAGAAAAGCAGGATATGAGCGCCGCGGAGGCGTCGGCGTCGGCACTGCCATCTCGCCGCCGTTGCGCTACCGGTAATATATTACACAGACAAATTAAATTATCCTGCTGCCTGCGATAAGACCGGACTGAGACCTGGGTGCATTTTTTTTATTAAAGTGAAATAATGCCCTCGAATACGCGATTGGAATAAGTCCCGACTGTTCAGAATGATTGATATTTTTCATTCAAGCGAAGATCACTATTTGAGTATATTGCCTCATCCGGAATCAATTAATTTATTTTTCTTTTTACTTTTTTTTAGTATCTTGTTGAAAAAGTTTTGTGCACAGGTTAGAAAAAATTTCCTACGTGATATAAAAATCAATGATGAATCGATTCCTCAGGGGTTTTTACTGACGTTTGATGAAGAAGGCTCCACAAACAAAGTAATCCAAAGGATTCAGATCGGGCGAGCGTGGCGGCCAATAGTCTACACAAACGTCAGTTGACACAAATAAGTAAGTTTCCATCGCTTGTTGTAACCTTTAATAAAATTCGCCTGACTCCATTGTACCGCATTTCATTAAATATCTGAGAAACAAAATAAAATGTGAAAAAATAGCTAGAGGCAAAAAAGTTTCCAAATGAATCGGTGAATCGCACTGTAAGCCCGTTACATCGAAATTGATATTGAGCTACGTTGAGGTTAGGAGCAATATGAAGCAAAACTAGACAACTATTTTTTTTGATCGATTCAACCGATACGATTTAGGGAAAGTTTCCACGCCGATGTGAATACATTGACATTATAAAGTGCAGGTTTCGGAATCGCTAATTTCAGGCTGAACCCAGCTGATGATAGCTAATAGGCTCGAAACCGGTCCTGGGGGTGCCTGAGGTTAGCGCCTTTCGAAATATGCACTTGCTTATTGTTCATAAACATAACTGTTTCGAAATGTATCGCCCATAGATGGCAAGAATTCATTCACAGTCAAAAATCACCTTGTACGATTGCAAAAAGACAGTTTAAACATGTCTTTAATTATTGTTTTTGCATGACACAAATGCTGAAGTTCTCCGAGCTGACAACATTTTGCCTTAAATTGCAGATCCCTCAGATTCACCGAAATAAATAGTTTTCGCAGCTCTTTCAATCAAATTTTATTTTGTAGCGCCGATTCAGTAACAAGATTTACACATAAAAACTGGATGAAGAGAGCACCAAACTGAAACGATTGGAAATACTTGAAACACACATACATCCTGAAATGGATAGATAACAGCTGATGATTATAGTTTAGGAAATCTCGCCCTAGTTAAGAAGATCTAATTTTCAACTAGATGTTCAGCGGCAGCACGAAACCTTCAAAATATCTTGGCGTACATATTTTGAAAAATATGTGAATGGCACATCACTTTAATCAGTTGAGTTAGTCTCAAGAACAGAACAGTTCTTAAGAAATACTTTTTCAATATTTAAAAGTGGCGATATGTCTTGATGTAATATGTCTGCGAACAGATTTCGACAACGCATCTTTTTCTAGACATAAGACAGATGATCGTTGCCCTTGCGCTATAAATACCGCGTTAATTATACCATTCAGACGACAAATGCGTACGTGAAATGCTATTGGCAGTACGGTGCCATCCGTGCTATGAAGTATTCTCATTTTGTGCGCCTTCTAAAGCACAACCTGGCATTTAGTCACTCGCTGCATACCTCACGTCCGCTATTTTGGTTTCACCAGGGCGGTATGTGGAAAATCAACTAACAAGCATAAAATAATTGGATTTTACTAAAAATATCATTCGGCTACTGTCTTCCTCAATTTCGTTATGTCCCCACTTTCTTACAAAAACATCGACCGACTGTTAAAACCAAATTAAAATGCAGCTTCAATCTGGCCTCTTCTGATAACTCCTCACTACACGTCACTTCAAAAAACAACCCGATAAGGTTTTGTATTTTTTCTGTTTTCCACATCTTTGGCATTCTCCATCAACAATTGCTCATGTATAAGCCAATCCCAGATCTCAATAACGCCGGATGCTTCACATGGGAGATTCTGCTTCCTGCTGTGCGTACCTTGTTTCAGAACATCAAAAACCGAGTTGATATCAAATCGAATAAACAAGCAGACACTGATCTTTGAATACACAAGTATACAAGCGGAATAAAAACCGATCTGTTTACTCATCCAAATTAATTCATCGAAACCCAGGGGCTTTACAAGTCAAACCGGCCGAAGAAGAGCGAGCAATGGAACCAGTCCAACACGGACTAAGGTACTTTTAAAAGGATTTTGACGCCAAATTCATTAGCAGGATTTGCGAAATTACGTTGGTAAGCTGCGATTTAGTTCCTTGTATCGGTTTGAGGTAGTATGAATTAAATTTGACAAATAAAGAAAACCGAATTACTTGCGTTCTCCAATGCGTTTTTATTTCACTAGTTAAACTGGTGATCGTTCACTGGATACTCTTAACAGCTGCTTTGTGGGATTTGTAATACGGACGGTCCAAACTTGAAAAAAAGATGCAAACAATGAACAATGTTGGGGTGCAAGATCAGGTGCTTGTACTAGCCGCATTTTGGAAATTAGTGAGAAAGTCAAGGTGTCGCAATATTTTCATCAAAGCTATGTGAGGAAAATTTGGTGCCCCTGAGTAATCTAGTGGAGCTATTGAACAGAGCAAATCTGGCTGATTAACCGATATAATTCAAAGTAGGTAAGAGATGATGATGCAGAAAATGGATCAGTACGAATTCCAGAAAGTCAGCGCTCCAATGACAGAGACGAACCTATTCACCTATTCAGAAAATGAACTCATTTACTATGATACTTTACATCTTACTGTACCTGAATAAATTATCTGACGTTAATAATAATGAAAGGTATGGTATACCGTTGTTTATTCATCCGACAATTTGAAAGGAACCGAGCGGGTGGCCACAAGATACGCAAGGGTGTAACTCAATCCCTCATTCCCGTTGCCGATGCGTCAGTCTAAATTGACACCAATTACCAGTAAAACTCCCTGCTTTAAGCTCCCCTAGCTTTTTGCAAACAGCATCACGAAAATGAGCTAATACACTCAGTGGCGGAGCCCCCCTCGCCGAAGAGCAGCGCCGATCAAGCGAACGCGCCACCCATTTCTTATTCCTATGGGGAGTTATATCTCGAAATCATGCGATTCAACTTTTAGTGCTTATGCTTCGTAATTCAATAGTCAATTTCGGCATTGGAGTGACTTCGACTTGATCTTATTCAAATGAGCGCCGTTGGTTTTGGGCCCTGATCAACAATGGAGTGGATTGGGTGGCAAAGGAAAGTCGTTGAAAAATGGGACCATTTACAAATTGAAAAATGTACTTACGACATCAGGCGTGCTCGCTCCATCCGTATGTGAAGTAGAGTCCGCATTACTCCTGGCACCTCCGTCTCCGTTTGTTGAACCGGTGAGTTCAGGAGGTTTACCTCCGTCCCTTTCGTCTATCACAAGATCAATGGGCATTTTACCTTTTAAGCAACTAATATACCTGTGACAGAAATTGTCACATAGTTCGTGAACCTGAAAAGAAAAAAAATATTACTATTAGGAATAATGTGTATTTAACATAGACCAAAAAAGGTGCTATCATTATCTAAACGAGCAAACTCTGCTTTTATTGAAGAAATTAATTCTCACAAACAGTAAAGCTTTCTTCGACAATGAGCCTGAAGCGGTTTCGAAAAGCCGTGATTTTGTCCATTACAGACAAAAACAGCTATTGTGTTTTTATTTAAAGAATATGGAGCCAAATGAGTAAAATTGTCATTGGAACTGGAAATATCCTTGAAACTTGCTTCTTGGCTGATTAATTAATCAGTCGTAAATGAAGGATACAAGTACATGTTTTTTGCTCGCAATATCAGACACTAGCATCATAACGACTTGTTTTGGGCTTTTAAGCCCTCAGGAGTTGGGCTACTGCAAATAATACATCGCAAAAGCCTGTACTTTAAAGCGGGATGTAAACACTTTTGGTAGGAAGTCACAGACGGCATGACCTGAAGTTTATATGTCATATAGCCGATGAAGACGCGTAGGTCCGAAACTGGCACGAGGAGTGCTTGCTTGTGACATATCCAAAGGTGGACTTATATCTCGAAAGTTTCTGGATAAAAACTGTGGAAAACCAGCACTTATTGAGGCTTGTGTGAATACCAACATTTACAAGTGCAAGGTTTATTAAAATACTTATCGGAACCAGGAACCAAAGAAATTAGGAAAATTGGGTATTTTACGCAACGGCGAAATTCGATTTAAAGTAAGTCTACCAGGAAGGATTGAAGCCATGTTTGGACAGAGGCAAGTACGGTATCCAGCATAAAATATGCGGAAAGCGGAATAAACAAGTTAAAGATGAAATATATTAGATAAACTAACAAAATTGCGAAATGCAAATGAAAAACACATTTCGAAAATATAGAAGCACAAAATTWGMAGAAAAATAAAATTCATTAAAAATCTTAAAGTTYCGGGGACGGATAAAACACTAAATGAAAAATTCAAGAACTGATGGTCACTTATCAAGAATATAATGGACCAGCGGWAGATTTCCGACTAGAGTCAACCGCCAAAACATAACAGTGAAAAACAGTAAAACCATAAGCATAACAACATCTAAAGATCTTACATGATATAATTTWAAGTGATRAGAAAATCGTTAAGCACGTCAAACAAATAGGGAGCACATTTAACGKGCACTGTAGTAGATCTAAGACGAAAAATTYAAAATCACTAAACCAAACACCAATGATGAACAGGATAATAATGAATATATATCGAACAGTGGAAACGAAAATAGTAAGAACCATTTTTGAACAGATGCTAAAAGAATGTGAAGTAAAAACCTTTAAGGCGAAATGTGGAAAAATGCTGAATTTCATCACAGCTCGCGGCTTTATTGGGATAGACTAGGGATCCGCTGCCTTATGCGAAACCCTTTTGAAACAAAGAAAAAAGAGGAACTGGTAGATTAGATACGAGTACGAAAACAAAACATAACTTTAAAATCTGCATTTAAACAAAAACTCTTCAAATTAGGATCGTAGTTGCTCGAGATTATCCAATTCCTATCGGAACTAGCTGCTGCTTTAACGTTACAAATGAGCCTTCGGCAGTGCACTTCAGGTCCATGAGAAAATTTGTATCTTGATGAAATTTTCCCAACAATTTTGCGTACAATGATTGGCGTTTTAACGAACCAACGGGAAATAATGTTGATGTGGGAAGAACATCCAACAAACTGTTTATGCTCATCTGTGTAAGTACCTACTTTTACAATATTTGTTTAACACAGATTAAATTGTTCCTACATAGTTCACATGGGGTTGCAGTATTGTCCTGGTTCTTATCAATATTATTCAAATTCACATTAATGGACAATATGTTCGCTAATGAAAATCGGCACGCAGCGGTTTGAAAATATATCTTTACATGCCAAAGACCAAGGCATCAATCAATATTTTCTTATAAAAGCTACTGTATTTTTCTGAATTTTAACATTCATTGGTATCGATCCGTTTGTCATGATCATTAACAAACCAAATAAAGTAATAAAAATGAACGGACCGTTTGCGATTTTCAAAATTAAAAATGTGCCACAAAGCGCATTCCGTCATGCTGCTGAGCAAAAGCAACAATCTGTTTCTTCCATTACACCTACACACAGGGTTTTAGGACTTTCAATAGTTCATTTCGGAAATGGCTAAATACAGGAAAGTTTGCCAAATATCTGATTTGGGGCAGAAAGACCGAATGGGTCGATAGCCTTTTTCTATAGGAAATAAAGATTGTTTATATATATATGTATATGATTTGGTCAATTTTCATTGAGAGACCTTTTTGTTTTTGATGGCAGATTTTTGACTTTTTTTTTGACTGGATTTTTGAAGGCTTGATAAATTTTCGGGGAATTTTTCATGTTGGTTCGACATTTGATTGATACGTTGTTTGCTCATCATTATTATGTAAATTAAACGACACGGCTTTGATAGCTTCAAGCACAAAAGCCAGCGATGACAATGTAAATAAGCATGTCTAACTGTATAAACCTGCAAATCATATTGGTAACCCGTTTTTATTGATTTTTGAAAGTACATTGAGGATATGGTTATTGTAGCATCATCATAAAAGAATTAGTTAGAATGAAGCGCTAAGAATTCAAATTGATTGAATTGGGAAGAGTAGGAATATCGAAGTCATCTCTGAAACTGTCTCATGTGTCTATGCATGTATATTCAAGTAAAGAGGTTTTGGTTTCTCATTGCTTATTGAAAAATTATGTAAGCTGATGAGTCATCGACTTGTAACGTATTATTGTTTCCAAATTCATAAATATGAGATTCAAAATCAGCAACTTTTGTGGGCTTGTTTATGGACACGCCCTTGAACTAGCCTGTTAATAAATAGTAATAAATCGCAACTCATCCCTGCGCTGGAGTTTATCTTGAGCATGCCTCATGTGGTAACCGAGTATCAACTAGTGCAACTGGGTTTCGAACAGTAAACGGATAGAGTATGATATTTATTAGCTCATGTGTAACACGTGAAATCTTCCGTTTGACTTTCATTCAGCTGACCATCATCCATGAATGTCTTTAAAAAGCTTCGCGCTGCGCTAAGGTGATTAGGGGATGAAACAAGATTACATCGTGAAATTCAGAGTTTTAATGAGCAGTTTTTAGAGGGGGGAGGCGATTCAAATTCGAGTCTCATACTTTAATGGTGTTTCGTTGGGAGCCATTAGGTGGAGGCGCCCTGCTCCGTTGTATGCGGCCCGGTGGAGAGCGCGGATTCTGGGA
The DNA here is from genome assembly GCF_020466585.1 of Dendroctonus ponderosae. NCBI lineage: Eukaryota > Metazoa > Arthropoda > Insecta > Coleoptera > Curculionidae > Dendroctonus > Dendroctonus ponderosae. The sequence goes on from NW_026018814.1 coordinate 13,889,894, forward strand.
TGGTAAATGCAGCCTTTTCCTAATTAGGTGGGAAGGAGAAAGGCTGAGAGATCAATAACACAACTAGCGACATCGGCACAATGCAGTGCTCGTGTTACAGTTGGTGGATTGTCCCGCGGGTCCCGTCTCAAATTCCTCGTATTAAACGCCGACATGTAAAAATATGGAAATTGCGCGGCAGCAGAAACGGCAGAATGCGGTCCGATCGCGGATCGTCCCAGACCGGATGGCCATCGCATCGTTTTGCATTCGCAACCACATTTAAATTGCTAAAAGGGGACACTATCGAGCGGTTCATCTCTCTCTGCGTTGCGATATTATAATCTTGTTGCAAGGCAAATGCATATAACCGGTTACCCCAGACGCCGTCTTCTTCGATGGTCGACGGCCATCTTGCGAGATTAGCTTTACTCTTCAGCCTCTGTCCGATGACCTATCACGTATGCAAAACAGTCACTATATTTCTCCACTTTTGTCATCAACGCATCGTCTATTCAAACGTGAACATTCGTACTTGCGAACCCCAGCTACTCCCATCTTGGGTCATGTTCACTTTACTCTTCGTACCACCGTTCGCTGTGAGGCGTCTAATAACGCTAAAGGTCAAGAAGCGCTTCGAAAATCGACCCCAAGTCGTCTGTGTCAGCTCAATTTTAATACCAAGTTTGGAAGCACTAAATACCAAAAAGTTAAAGAAGATAGCTGTGAGCATTAAAGTGTGTTCTTTTCGTCGAACGTCGTCGTCGTGGTAAACTTGCAGTTAAATTAGGAAGAAAATTGAAGAAAAAATGAAGGACCTAAACAAAATCTAAACGATGGAGGTGACAATGTGAGCAAAACGACCCGCTGTTTACGCGAAAATATCACTCACACAAATAGAAAATGTATCAGGAAATTGAAATGACAACTTAGAAAAAATCACAAAACCTACCAAAACTCGCCAACAAATCAAATCAATAATATACAAATACAATAAGTACCATTAATAAGATTAAATTTCCGTCTCGCTCGGTGGACAAGTAATAGAAAAAGAACGACGATTATTGCGTCACTGCCAAAAAGCTTGGGACAAACTATACATCACTGAAGAACTTTCAGAAGGCACGCTTTGGACCACAATGTCCCTCTTTTGTGCCAACTCCAATAAATCTTTGAAATTAGAGAATTATTTTAGCAAATCATCATTGAATACGATTTCGTGGAGATGCCATGTGGATACCCCGACTTATATGCGTTGGATTTTTATTTAGGTGGGTTTATCACATGCACCGCATATTATGGCTGCATTAAAACATTAAGAAGGTTGGAACAAATGGAAATCAGGATAATACTTTGACTGATGTAAAAAATCCTGTGGTCTCAGTAACTGTTTTGTTAAATACCTAAATTGTTAATACAGACATACTAATTAAAGCTTTAAAGTCTGCTCATTCCTAAAATAATGAATTCACTGCGGATAAGAAATGTTGCGGTATAGATACGAGTCAATCGATGAAATGGTCCGATGGTTCAACCACTGAATTTCAAATCTATGACTTTGTTCGATTTAGTTAATTAAAACAAAAAAACCGTAGCGTAACACATTTTTCACATTAAGTAAAAAATCACCACTATAATTTCTTCAGAGAAAACGACGAACAACATGGAATTCATCTTCGATATACGCATCCAATGCTTAGCAAATACTATTTGCAGCATTTTGAACATTTCAAAGTAAACATACATTGTTAAATGTATTAAAGTAAATATAAAAAACCATACAAACTCATTATTTTGTTGCCGCAGACAGAACTATCGGCATATTTAATAACAAACCAAAAAAGGGACGTTTAGATAACTGTCGTTGGTGTTTGGTTATTTAACTAATGAAAAAAATGTCCTGTATATCATGCGATATCCTGAACCGAAAAAAACTCGTTAGTTGCACTTGGAAACTTTTTCAATGAAACAATGGCAATTAGCATCGGTAAACATTAAATATAAATAGAACAGTCAATTATAACATATGCAAAAAGGATTTTTTCCTGTACAACTTTAGAGACAAGGCAGTTTTTTCACCAAAAATTAGAAACTAGTGTCCTTCGTGCATGATTAATTTTCAAATTATTATCGGCAGAACCACATTTTAATCAAACATATAAAATCGTCGTACAGCTTCTGATTTTATAATGTTCAACCGGAAAGTTCAATGGATAAAATAAACAGTGGTATGTATAGTCTCAACCCTAACTAATAATGAGAAACTTTGCATAAAAAATGTGACAGGTAAACTAGCAGTGATATTTACTTGGAAACAATGTGCTAGTGAATGAAATTTTTGGGAGAATCTCCCACCGGGACTTTTCCTTACTTCCTCTTTACTTAGTTTATTGGTTTAGAACAGAATATCATTGAATTTCCAAGACAACGTCGAACTGTTTTTAAGGTAAAAATAACTCATTAAAAAACATTTTAAATACTCTTGTTCGATCTCTAGATAACGACGGAAACGTGTTTATAACAAAAACCCCGATTAAGATGCAGATAAATAAGAAACAGAAACTGAAGAAAACAACAGAAAATATTCAATATTATTGGAATTATTACATTTGAAATATAAAGTTACGTAGGTAGGTATAAACAGTGGAAAGTAACAGAACCATCCTTTCGATTATTCGATTAGGCGAGTTTTTATTATACATGTACAAGAAATCCGAACGTAATCAGAAAGGTTCAATTCATTAAGAGCCAAACCATCGCCCAAAACCATTATATAAGACATTTAAAAGATAAAAATGGTTCCAATTCTTAAAAAGATGTTAAACGAGTGCGGTCCCGATTCGAGAAATGCGACCGTAAATTAGAATTTCCTGTTGTCAGATTAGATACAGACCGAAAGGTGGGCCCAGCTCGTGGGATAATGTTGCAACCATATGTAAAATGATTTGCATTTAGCCTCACACACAATTTAAATTATTGATATTCGATCGATTGTAACAATATGCAAATTAATTCGGATTTAATCGTGCCCATTGCATCGGCGATTCTTTGTAAACAGCTGGTACGCCATAAGTTATGCATTTCGAACTTACTTTTATTTGTTTTGTTGCCATTACTTTACCTTTTACCTTTAGACAGTAATACAGGATATTGCAATCTTAATACATCATTTTTCGCTCATCTTTGTTATTCAACTCTTCCGTTTAACTGGGAAAATACATTACATTTTTGTCTGCCTATTTTCAAAGCTTTCTCAAATTCCAGTGTTTCATACGCAGAACCGAGGCAATTTACAATAATTATTTAGATGCAAATCACCAGGACTATAAGAGGGAATTTAATTTCAAAGCCAACAAATCATTCGGACATTTCGCTAGAGCTAGTTGATAATGTCTGCTTCGAAAGGCATCTGACTCGATTTGCATATTATAGCGACCCCGCCAAACGCGGATGAAAAAAATGAACAAAACCGATTCAACTTGCGACTTTGTGAGATTTCAACGACCTCGAATTTGAATCCCGATGCAAAACGATCACGCAGAGTGGACGACTCTGAAATTGCTGGGCTCAAAATATTTTTGATCTTGAAAAACGACGAGTGACAGAGTTTCGGATAAAGTATGTCTTTGTATTTCAATCCAAGGGCAGCACCGCGACCGTACATTAATCACAATAGATTTTACATTATTTTACCTGCATCTGGACATGGTTTTTATGTTTAAGAAACCATAACATAAAATAAATATTTTTTGTTTCCGCAACACATTTTTTATTAGTGTGAAATTATCCTGTACATGTTGTTTCCTGTGGCATTGACACAAGAGATGTGAGGTAATGGAGTAGAGGTTCAAAATACCAGTAAACCAGCATAGTGGATGTTTGCTGCTGGATACTAATCTTTTAGCATTAGACCCATTTTGGATAGGCATCAAGGATGTAATTTGAATCAGAGCAATCGCCAAAGCAAACCATCAACAACGGCGGTGATTGTCAACGCTTTGAAAAATAAGCGATAAAACTTGATGGAAGTAAAAAGTCTATCAATTTTTTTCAAATTCCCAGTTTCTTATTTCCTGTTGTACCGATGACGATAGCGGAAGGTTAAAGGTGATACTTATAGAATGTTGATAAAGCATCAGCCGAAAATGACAAGAAAGGCGCCACCCTCGTCATTTAGATTTGGCTGCCAGATTGGAAACAAATAAGTATTCGACGTCAGGAGATTCGTCATCTCGTGTTTCAAATTTATAATGTCGCCACCATGGTACCGCGGGAATAAATCGAGCCATTTACATGGGTTCTGGTCGGGAGGTTTGTCCATAAGTGAATTAACAAGTGGCTATGTGAATAGACTGCTAAATGAATTTGTAGTAGGGTATTTGCTTGTTTCATGGACTCACTAAATAGTAGGAGGAATTATTAGAACAGAGACAGAGAACAGAAATATTGAAATCTACTGCTACAACTTTTGCACGTATAAATACAATCAGATCCAAGTCATTGGCAAATTACGTAAAAAAAGGCGAGAGATTATTATTAACATTACAATAAGAGCAAGACTGAAGTGAGAGAACCAGTTTCCATCTTTATATCTGACTATACAAAATTATAAATTATCCAAAAATCATTAAAGAGCTATTTTTTGAAAATCTTAATTCATCCATTACAACTGTGGATATTGGCAATGAAAGGATTGGTTCAAAAGTCAATAACGCAAATGCAATCTAATCGATTTTCGTATGTGCGACGCAAAAAGACTATTTTTACGAAACGTTTAGCCGAAACAACACGGAAATTCTAAAGCAGAATGTGTAATGTGCTTTGAATACGCTGATTCCACCGGAAGTTTAATGGGTCTTGTCTATAAATACTTTTGAAAACCTCAAATTTTCTTAAACACTGAATTGTTAACAACTGATGACGAGCTTTTTGTTCAGGTTTTATTATAAATTAGTGAAAAATGGATTGCTTCTTATTGCCACTAAAAAAAGCGCAAATTTCCTCTTAGAATATAGATTATTTAACCAGATAGCCGGACGAGCAATAAAGTATTATTTTATCTGGGAAACATGTTTGAACTTCTTAATTTACTTTCCTACGGTTTCTTCAAACCTTTTTCTTTACCTTCGCAAAACGGTTCACAGTAAAAAAATTTGCGAGTCGATGACCAATGTGATAATTTTCAAAAAAATGTCATGTAATTTTCCAACGAAGTAATTCAAAGGCTCACAAAAACACCAGAATGCAGTTCTATGCATTCCCAAAGCGACAAAAAATATTAAATCAATTGCACTTGCTCGAGACTAGTTCAAATGTCCCATGTGTCCAAATGTCCAATAAACAATAATTTTTTATAGCAAACCTGGCTATGCTTTATACGAGATGAATGTACGTAAAACTTCTACAGTTTTGTCATACACATCTTTTAAATTTAACCAGATATTAGGAAAGGTGGTCTGCAAGTTTCGATATAATGTAAAAGATGGGAAAACGTACACGATTACTGACGATTCATTTAGGAACGTTTGTGGTGCGCCACTGTGTACAGTTCAATTTGGAAAATGTTTTGTCATTCGCATTTTATCCTAGCTCTAACAGTTGTAAAGAAATATGAAAATTTCATCATTGATTTCAAGAGATCATTTATTTACATTTTTTTTTTAATTTCAATTTCGGGAAATTTCTCAACATTTCAATCTGAATTATATTAGCAATACTATGAGAGAGCTGGCGTAGTTTTACATCAAATATTTTTTGCCCATTCTTTGTGGAAACTTAGTTCAGATCTCAAAATGAAATTTTGCAACCTTGATTTTTTTTGGCAAAAAGTTCTCTCGGATTCTTTTTTAATAATTCGATTCCGGTTACAACTAGGATATAAATTCAAAGACAAAAACATTTTTTTAAATTGAACGTGGAACCACAGCATGTGCATTTGCAAACTCTTATTTCAGCGGTCAGTGGCGCAGCACACAAATTTATGAAAGGTAAAAATGGGCCTGGGTTTTTAAAAATTTATTGCTCAACACGTTTTTAAATCGTGCTTATTATGTGAAACCGATATTTGAATAAACTAGCAAAAATAGTAGAAAAAATGTGACCAAACGGCTGCAAAAATGTATATCAATATGAACCGATAATTGAAATTCATCGCTTTCTAGATATCATCATTAATTTAATTAATCAAAGATTAAATGCACTTTGGTTTTTAATCTTTCCCTGTGCATGATGATTATTCGGCCTTTTAGGCCGTCGTGAAAAGTTATTTGTTTTTGACGTTTCGCAACCACGCCTGACCTCCACCCTCAGAGGTTAGGCACAGCCACTTGTGCTTGCAAAATGTCAAGTAGAATTTCTTTTCCACGGCGGTCTCAATGCCCAAAAGGATCAGTTTCAAGCAATGGCCGCGAATACCGAACTCAAACTTCATTCTAATTTGTATACTTGAAAAACAGATATGATACTCGACAAAATTGTAAAAATGTATCCGAATATACAATTTCATTGTCTTCCAGTCAAAATGTAGGTCAATTTTTTCGAAAAAAACACGTCTGGTGCCACATTGAGATTCATCGGAAAAGAAAACACTTTCGGATGGAAGTTTCGAAAGCGATAAAACGCATGAATTGTATGGAAAAATGTGCACTTATATTTGAATTGGTTAATTTGGGTTTGGACGGAATGTTGAGTAGAAGATGATTGCAAATACAGGATTACCATACATACAAAACTATTTATAACAATTGTGTTTTAATCAAAATCATTGAGATAAACTGGAAAGAGTGAAAGTTTCGGTTCTGATTCAAATAGTCATTTGTAGTTCATGAATTGCGAAAAAAATCGGTTTCCTATCTCAAGTCAATCTTTAGTAAAATAATTATAAAAATGCAAACTCGTTGGATAACCTTGTCGACCATAAACCATTGAATAACCCTAGAAAAGTAACAACTTGAATGTTAAAACAACAAGAATCAATTGCCCAAATAAATGGCACAATAAATTGACTAGATATACAGATGCTGCTAGTGCGTATTTAAAAGCCCGAAAACTATCGAGTGAAATTTTGCTATGAATAGATTAAATTAATTGCGTAAATTGAAGCGTTCTTGTGATGTATGCGTACGTCTGAATATAACAATGATCAACTAATTGTATGTAAATAAGAACTCGAACGTGTGAAACGCATGAGAAAATGTTGCGCAAATTAATCTTAAGATGTAACAGTAATCAATGGCAAACTTACCTTTTCTAATTCTAAGAGGTGAAACCGGAGTACTTGTATCGCCTGCACCATCTGCAATTGAAAAAAACCGATAAATAACAGTACCAGATATTGGAAAACATATTGACTAATGGTGTATTTTAAAACTAGGCTTGAACCTGCATTGGTATCCTGAAGCAAAGGTGTCTGCTTACTTAGATGGACTTTACAAGTGCTTTGGGTAGTTAAAGTGCTTTGTGACCCTATCAGATGAACTCTTAATTGCGCTATAAATAATGTGTTTTGAGTGCCATGCACAGTATCACTTAGCATATGAAATAGTCCCCTTGTTATTGAATTTTATTCGACTTTTGGCGACTTTAACGAGAGTGGGTAATTTAATCTCATTTACCTTAGATATATCTATTTCGTGGTACTAAATTGGGTACGCCTTCTTAATGCGAATCAGAAATAAATATTAAACCCACCATCAGGTACGGTCATTAAGGGCAAAATAAACCATAACTAACCCGATCGTCTATAGGCAATTACTGGACTGACAACGTAGGCTCTAAGAATTCCATTACAGCCAAATTATCTGTAATAGAGCCGAGCAAATGCACGCAAAAGATAAAACAATCCATTGTTGGAGCGTTGCCGGTTAATTTTCTGTTTCGTGAGTCTGACTGTCTGGTCGCTCCAATCAGAGCACAGCACACCTACGCCTCTCCTATAAAATACAGGCCCAGACACTAATTTGCCCCGGAAAGCAGTGATTTATCTAATAACGCTCGCTGCTCATTGTTACAACTGGTAGTAATGACACCGTAATCCACCGTACCATGGTAATGCCCTCGTTTTCGTTAAAGAAGTCTCCATAGTTATCGTTGTACTATTGAATTAAATTGCAAGGTTCTCAGTACCAGATTGGTTCCTTTCCTCAAATACATCAAAGCACCGATTTCAAGTTTCAACAATTAATTACCCTCAAATATCATGCAAACTGCGCCGTGTGCAATACAGAATAACTACCAAGGAATTTACTGATATACACGCCTCTCTCATAGCAACTATGCAAAAAAAATTCACCCTGATACATGACCAGATGAAGTACCATTCGTATCACAAAACAGTAATTGATCATGTAAAAGTATTACGGGTTAATGATATTGCTGGATTCGGGACAAATCTGTGAAGCCCAGTTAAGCACCTACTTCAAGAAATTGGTCGACTTAATCTTAATTCCCATAAGCCAAACATAAGCCCTCAAGTGTCTACAAACAAAAACTAATCCGTTGGTTTCTATCCAAATTCATAATTTTACCATTTTCGGAATATATAAAATAAATTGCATTCGTTACCAAGCTTAGAGCAAAAATTATATGTATGCCATTAAAAGAGTAAATAGCTCTGGAGATGCAGAACTGGGCACGACTACAAGATGTCAAACTCAAAACGATTTTTCAGGGTTCAAATCGAAGGCTTCAAGTGCCTACCAGCAAAAACAAATCTTTTGACTTTCAACTCGAATTTTAAACTGACTCATTTCCAGACGCCAGCGCAAAAATCGAGAAATTATTTCTTGAAACGAATCTGATTTCTTCCATTTTCTTGTTGGTTTGGGATGTTTAGAGGAAGAAATATGTGGAGAATACTCCACATTCAGTTTTCCATGTCCGATACCGAAAAATGCGGAAATAGCAGAAAAAATTGCAAATAATGAAAGTCAAGCTTTGCAGTGAAAAATATCATGATATCAAGAAAACTTAAAAAAGTTTCTAGGAGTTCAACACAAAATCAACACAATAGAGTGTAAAAATACCAAAATTTCCAGAAACAGACTGTTTTTAATAAATGCTGAGACGTTTGTCCAAACTCAAGGGAAATTAAGCAACTGTATAAAAGTGTATCTGTCCTCTAATAAAACAAAAATGTTTGTAACGCTTGAATTAGTTAGCGCTCCAATTGATACTAATAATGCCAAACAAATCTATTGCAAGTTGAAAAGGAAGCAGATGCAAAAATTCATAACATTGCAAATAGACTGAAAATTTATCTAAAATCAAAACTTCAACGATTTTGATAATTTTCATTTTACATAACAATGGATAATTCTCAATTCATAACATTGCAAATAGACTGAAAATTTATCTAAAATCAAAACTTCAAAGATTTTGATAATTTTCATTTTACATATCAATGCATAATTCTCAATTCACTCTCATTTTATAATTCTACAGATATTTTGGAGAACTGATTTTTTTTTAAATATCATAATCCATAAATAACATCTAATAAACATCTAGAACACTAAAGCTGATACTATTCGAATGTTGAATAATTTTTCTCAAAATTGCATGAGTAATTCCTGCAGAAAATGTATTTACGAAAGTTAGCGGAATCAACTGAATGGGAAGTAATGTGTGCAGACTTTACTAGTTAGAGTTTAAAAAAAATGCGAATTAATGCAATTACAAAATTAAATTATACCCAATAGAAACCCAGCAGGGGATAATGACCACACTTAATCGTAAATATGTCTTTTCACAGATAATTTATTAAACGAATTGGGGTCCTGTTTAAATATTTGCTGACAATATTTAGCGTTTTTAAAGTTCGTTTGCTCTTCGCACCTTTTATAATTGACAATGGCTGCTGCATACGCCAAAATGAATATTTACTGAGTAGGTGTAAGCCATAACGATCTACACAGTTAGCACTGGAGATACTTGTATGCATTGGTGATGAAATAATTAGCGACATTTTATGCGTACTGATAAAATATTAAACCAGCAGAATCTGTATATGTTATATTTAATTGATGATGTCAAGACTGGGGATTCCTAAGAAGAAATATGATAACGCCGTTAACCAATAACTGTAAATAAATATCGTCATTGAATACCAGCGGGAAAGTTTTTCGAGGAAAAAATGGCATGCAAATACAAAGTTTATTCAAAATTGAAACGCAAAAATCAGAGATAAGTTCCACACATTTTGCCTCTATCCTTAACGTAAAGTAACAGCAATAAAACCATCACTATGCGTATCAGAGGCTTGTTGCCAATTTATATGCGTGTTATAAATCCAATGTTGAAAAAATCCTTGTACTTATCTGAATTGCTGAAAAGCCAAACATAAATTATGACATTTTTTGCTATGAAACCAGGAATTGCATAAATCATCTATGAAAATTAACAAATTAAGCATTAGAAGGCACTAAGCTTTTAGAATAGGACTTAGAGTAGAAAATAAATAATGTTGAGATATCAATCTACTCAAACCACAATATACTATTTGCTACATTATTTACACGGCGCAAATTGATAGTTGCTAGAACAGTTTTTCTCGAATGCCGGAAAATGTTGGTGAATCCTGCAATACATAAACCACAACTTTCGTGGAATACGGGTAATACTATTTTTATATTGGAATTAATTGCCAGTTTCAAATTTTCAGACTAAATCTTCAGGTCATCACTAAAACATCACATCATCAGTCTGCTAATCTGCACGAGGGTGCAGAAAATTACCATTTTCTAGACTTGTTAAGTAAAAACTCTACTACTCCACTCAACTCTCTAATAGACCTAATGATCTTGCAAATTGCCACGTATTTTAATCACAAGTAAAATGGTTCAAATAGTAATAAGCTCGACCATTTCCCACTGCGATGAATTCTATCTCCATCATCTAAAATCCAGTGCATGATTTGGTGATTAATGTTAAGTTAATGCTCTCACAAGAGCAACACTATGAGCCATAAACCTGATGCGCTGCCGCTTAGTCGTCTCAGTTTTACTGCTAATTTTCTTCGTTTAACTCAGTTACGATCTATAAAATTCTTCCGAGCGGAAACCAGAGTTAAATAAAATTTCATAAAATTGGTTTTATCAATCTTTTGAGAGTGTTTCTATTCAGTTTGTTTTATGACTCCACAGCAGCAAGTTGTTGACGGCATTCGTCAGAAAGTTATCTACTCCACATTATTTTATATAAAAAATAGTATTAATTGCTGTACCTATTTAACCATTTTTACAGTTGCTTATGAAAGAAGTGCTTGAACACGGAAATAATGCAGGTGTTATCTGCGTTTTTCTAAGTAAGCTCTTGAAAAACCATTTAAACCAACTTTAAAAACTGTAGCAAAACTAATTCGTAAACTGATGTAACATTTTTGTTGCTCATGTGGAAGTTTATTTTACTAATTAATTTTTCAAAACAATTTTGTTTTTCAGTTCATTTTATATTCCAGTTTTGCTGTTTTTCCATTTGACCAAGCTCAAACCAAGATAAAATATTAGGCAAGGAAACCGGAAGCAATATTTTCGCCAATTTGCTTAGATTTAAATCTGATTAGAAAGCAAAAGTGACAGATTTTTCAAATCAATTTTACCAATATATTAAAATAAGCATAAACAGCTTGAACCTATTGTAACACAAATAGATACCAGATACTACAACCAATTTGCATACATTGAGATTATTCTTTGTGTAAAGCTGTCAGCAGGAAGATTAGATCACCAATAATCTATTGCGTGAAGATGTTAGGGTATTATCTCTCTTCTCCTTTAAAAAAACTTTAACAGAGACTTGCGTATCGCTTCGAGGCTCAACAGATAAAGACCGTTTGTTGACCTTCCCCAAAATGGCGAAGGCTCTTAAGTTTTTATCTTGAGAGGAAGAAACTTTATCGAAATCAACCACTAAAGACTATATTTAATAATATCATTTTGAAGCCAAACGAAAAAAAGGAGCACTTTGTTGACCTTCCACAAGAGAGAAACAAACATGAACGTGGAAGCCGTCAATGGAAGCCTACCCACTGTGACCCGAGACGGATTTCGTGTGTGGTCCAAACGCAATTCAGTGGTATTTTTTTCAAGGAGGTTATTAAAAATATAAGTGTTCCTTTCATGATTTTTTTTATAACATAATCTGTTTACTTTAGTCAGTGCTAGTGGTTTAGATTAGATATTTGAGAACACACGAAGCGGGCTACGCCCATATCAATATGTACAGGATAAATCGACTTCATTTCAAAAGAACCAACGATTGAAGGTATTGTTTAAAAGAAGTTTTCAACCATGAAAGTAGTAAGTGCTCCTTTAATGGGAAATAAAGCAATACCACCTATTTGCCGCATATCAAGCAAGCTCAAGGCAGCTTTATTAAATATTATGTTTCTTAGTAGACAAAATAAAATGCACCTTTGAGAAGCCCATAAATCAACAAAATAATGAGGTGTGTCAGATGTGTTTTAATTGCTTAAAAAAACCTAAGAGCTCCATGCCTCAACAACTGGCAAATCCTCTATAGTTGGCAAAGAACATTTGGGTATTCATGCATCCTAAATTCATACCAACCACTGTGAAATTGCTGTCAGGTTGGGCAGTTGTTTTGGCAGGTCGTACTACCTTAATTCAATTAAAATATAAAATTGTAACGTGTTTAGTGTCTATGAGGAAGAACACGATTAAACATTTTAATTACTCTTACAGCGTTTTCAGAAACAGAAAATATCACGCTGACTGATTTCAATTAGTATTCATAATTGTAAACATGCAATTTTCATATAGCTATTGTTGAAATCATGAAATCCGAATTGTTTTCGACGATGTAACCATGTTGATGAAATCTAATTGCGTTCAGAGTACATGCAAGTTAACTATGAACGATTTTATGGAACTGAACTTGTTCTGTGCAAAATTGTGTCGCTTTCTTTTACTGAGTGAAAACACTAGTTCCGACAACATTTCCAAATTATAGATTTAGATTTTTTGATTGATGAAACAAAGGGAAGAACTGTTTTAAAATCTTCGATCAGTCGCTCATTAAAAAACCACCTCTAACAAACCCAGATGGGATGATTAACTTAAAGCCCTAAATTCAAGTGTTCGATATCCCCATCATGTGAACCGAAAGAGTCCTTGCCTTAACTACATAACAATGTTTGCATCTTTTCGGTGTTTATGCATTCACACCCGCACATCATACAATTATTCTTAATGTGAGAACTGAAAAGGGGTTTGAACTAATTCCTTAATTAAGTTTCGTCAGTAATGGTATTATTATTGACGTATATCGAGGGTGAGTGGCATAACACCCGGGCACCCAATTTTTAGTAACGCTCGACGGGTTTTCCATAATCGCCCATGGGGCTTTTATTGAATTTTGCTTTTGGAATACTAAATAAGGTGATGGTTCATTTGCAGTGCGATCGAAGGGCGTCAAGCTAGGATAACTTTTTGCAAATTTGCGCCACATTCTTCTCGAATACTAAACCGAATAAACTAACTTGGTATTATCCGAATTATTTAATTCAGTCATTTATCTTTCGAATGAACGTGTATGCATCAAACGTAAATTTATCTTTCAAGTTTCAATTGCGCGCCATATTTATTTATTATAAATCTGGGCTTGTTTAAATACACAGTTGTTGTTTTAAGTGGTATAGATATCAGTTCGAGAGGAATATTTTCACTGATACATTGTATATTTACAATGCAGCGAAAACATAGACATCGTTACTTTACTTTAAACAAAGATACTACCTATTTAAATTGCCTCGAGTTGAGGATAATTTCGTTCTATTGATGTAACAACTCGAGATCGGTGTAGTAGGATGGATGACTTTCGTTTTTTTCTGTTGTTTTAAATTGTAAATTGGACAGGAACTTATAATGTGGTTTTGATTAAGTTTAGGATTATTTCGATAATGGCAAAAGGACCAGTTGGAACTGATAAAAACCAGGTCTTAATTTGTGAACGCGTGGTCAAAGTGATTGTGATAAGAAATGAGGCAGCTGCTCATGTCCATCTTTTCTACACCGATACGACTGGAAAAGGTCCTTCAGGTTAATTATAAACGGTCACAATAAGTTGAATTCTATAGATTTCGCCCTGAACTGAAACTCACTTATACTCTCCACGAATTTAAGGTCCTTAACGTTCCGAGAATCCACTAAAAGCGACATGTAATCAAGGAATTTAGAGAATTAATATACAGAAAAGGCTCTCGTGAAATGAAGAAAAAGGACTTTGACTGAGAACGATTTGTTCTGGTATTAACAACAATGTCAAACCGAAAATCTAAAAGGGTCGACAAATTCTTAAGAAACAATTAAACTGACCACTGCCCTCTCTACGTTGAAAGAATTGTATAGGAATAAAGAAGCATTGAGTGTAGAAAAGCCGCAACAATTTTGAGCAACAAAGCCAAATATTCTATACAAACCTATTTTAAAAAGTATTACAAGTTTTAAAAAGTGATAATAAACTTAAAATGTTTCGAGGTTTAGTGCATGGCCAATTGTTAACATCGGAGTTTTATTTGTTTGATTTATTTGATTTGCTTGCATTGATTAGTTGGAAACTAATAACCCACAAAAGAAGTTGTTACAAAAAATTAAACATACACAACTAAATAGAACATCTTCATCCGATAAACAAATCCAACATTTTTAGTTTACTATTAACATTGATAAGTATTATTTGGTAAAAATTGTGGGTATGGAGAGATACGGATTGGAGTTAGCAATATTGTTCTGTCGTTTCTATTAGAGATTCTAAAGAGGCAGCAAATAATTAGTACTTAAATGCACAGAGTCTTTATTATTCATAAATCTGGGGGGCACTGACAATATTGAAGATTTTAAATATATAGAAATCCCATTTCCTCTTGGATCGAACAAAAAACCTAAGTTCATTCCAGAGGTGTATGCATTTAAAAATAATTCACTTTTTTTCATTAATACATTTATTTAATTATTATTATTAATAACTTTCTTGGGAGAAAAGAGTAACACGTAGTATAAAAATTCGAAATATAAAAATTCTGCAAATGAGTCACTCAATACTAAATCTATTACCACTTTTTCATTATTCCCTTTATAAATATGCCTAGCACTAATTTGCGTAAACAAATCTTTCCTAAATACCTTTGCCAAGTTCAAAATTCATTCATTTAAAATTTGAATAAGGTAATTTGCGGTTCAATGCCATCGGATTATGTTTGCCTGATTATCCAATAATTCATAAAAAAAACAAATGAAACATAGCTATCTCAAATCAAGAAATGTAATTCTCTAATGGGCTCCTAACCGAGCAAATAAAAAAAACTTTCATTATGAGCAATGCCCAATTAGAAATAGTTCCACTAACCAATACGAGATTAAGGATAATTGTGAAATACATAGATCAAGTCCAAGTGAACCTAAAGCAAATTATGCTCGATGCTGGCCAAAGTTTCACAGCAACAAAAATGTAAAGTCTCCACTTTTCGTAACTTCCGTAGCGCCATAACATCGCTCACATCGACTACGTTAATGTAATGGTATGTTTGTATTTTTAGGCATCCCGTCTTCATTACTAAATTTCTACGTCGAAACCACTTTACTTTTTCAGTTTTGTTTAATTGGACGTATGTCATAGAAATACTCGCGTCTCTAGTATGTTATGCATTATGTATAGACAAAAATAGCCATGACCTTTTTGAATTGTGTCCAGAACACTAATGTTGTCTTTAGTTAGGTAGTGATGTCCAAACAAGCACAGTTTTCCGAATTTAATTTATACGAAAATTAATTTCCCTTAAAGTTGATATCATTCGGCAGGCCAACAACGTGTTATGTAAATAATAAAAAACGTAGTTTGCATACTTATATACATATATGATTATTTAATCAAATTAATCCTACAATTTCGCAATGCTACAGCGATAAGATCTGATTTTGTATTAATTTACACGACATTCGATTATCAAACTGGGTTCAAAATCACTGGTTCAGCACCGCCTGCGTAAATAGGCAATTAAAAATCTAGGCTGTTCAGTGAAAAGTTTTTTTTTCAAATATTTACATAAACGATGTTGCGTAACCACCAGATAAATTAAAAAAAAAGAATGTTCACTTACTAATGAGTCGACTTCAGGGTCTGCTATATAATAAGGTTTCTCTTGACGTATCTGAAACAAAAAGCTCAAATTAAAATTCCATAAAACATCAAAGCTGCGGCAAGGCAGGACTTTATTATAATATAAAATACGTGGTGTTGGTACCCTGTTATTTAACGGCAGTTTTCTAAAGTGAGGGAGCTTGATCGTACGGCGTCGATAAAGTCGACTATTCGTCAAGACGTTATTACATGGAGATCGGGTCCTCCTCCTAAAATCCACGTGCCCCAACCGCTTTTTGTCCCATTCTCATATTAATTATAGCTATTTTCATGTGACTTTTAGCATATTAGCTTAAGTATACCTTTTATACCTCGACTTTGGGATATAATATAGCTGTCTAACTCGAAACAGTTAATCAAACGATTTTTTCAAGTTTGTTCATACATTTACTGCTGGTGAAGGTACTTTAATAATAATATAAATAAAATAATCCAAATTAATAAGCTAACAATTGTGAGTTATTATTTGCAATTATGGTTAACAGTCGTGGCACACGGCATTGACTCAATTATGAAAACCATGTTCGGAGTTTTGCATTCAAAGGTACAAATATGTTGTTGTTTATGATATAATGGCATGTCACCGTAGATAGTAAGTGCAAATATTTGTTTATACAGTCTGCAGTTATTTATAATTCGTACGTCATCTTCTTCTACGAAACAAGAAATGCATTCATAATTTTAGAATGAATTGCGTCCTGATACGTTGTTTTTGACTATTTTCGCTTCGTATATAAAATTGCTGCAGTCTGAGAATTAGAGCCGTTGTCAAATTCTAGTGGATTAGAACTGATAATTCAAATTCGTTTTTCAAACACAATATTTTTTTCTCTTTCGGATCTTAACAGGAGTTAATTGTCTCATAGAAGCTACTATCATATCCAGCCTCAAGCGTACCTGTTTCCTAGTGGATTGAAGGCTTCTTAATTGTGAACTATTACGATCTCTTAATTAAGAGACAGATTCAGACACACGTTATGCTAACAAGCACATGCAGAACGCTCGCTGGTCCTTCGAGCAGAATTTGTCGGCTAATATCAATAGTCATTATTAACACCAACTAAAAATCTCACTCAGAACAATTAGTTTAGTTAGTTAGTTACATATTTGGCAGATAAACATTGCTAGTAATTTCCATATGAGTGTAAATGGGTTAATTTAAATTGCACTTTGCCTAATTGGCACAGAACTGATTTTTGCGAAAGTTTTGAAAAATGATAGCAGGTCAAACAGTGTGTAAGAAGATTTGAATGACTTGTGGTTGACTGTCAGAGGCTTATGGAATATTCGGATAAAAGCTGAACTTTAGCCTATAATTTCGGACAGATGCCGCCCACACAACGGTCGCATGGTCCGTAAACAGTGTAAACAGCATGAGATCGAAATAAATTCGGACACCTAAAATAAGAAGCCGATTTGAAGCCCACAAAAACTTAAAAGTATCTTTTTAGCCGAGGCAGTCCCGCTGCGTTTCTTCATAACCGCTGGCTGGTCTGTTTAACTTGCTTGGAACCTTCGGGTTCAAAATCACCTGCCGTTGACGCGGCGTGCTAGTAATTTATAGCGGGCCCGTAAAATAATTTATGTCTGACTGTAAATATCCAAACAAGAAATTTATGGTGCATATTCTTCTCGTGCTATCCCGATATGCAGAAAACAGCACGAGTTGTTACTTTTATGACCATCGGAAACATCCTTTGTCTTATTAGTGCCGGTTAATGGGATCCGGGGTGTTCTATGACTTCGCTTAACGACCGTTCATTTATTTCTGATGAATACGTTATAACCACCACTTGATTCGGCCAAGGACTGACAAACTTATTCACCAAAGTGCATAAGTAGCTAGTTAGCCAAACAGAAAAAAGTCGCAAAAACATGATACCCTAATTTGAACTTGCCGTGCATGCAGCGCTCAAATATGCAGATTATCCAGCCAAATCGATAAGAAAATTTTCTTTGCAGTTACGTTTTATTAAGGTGGATTGCTTTTCGTGACAGCTACAACTAGAAAATAGCTTTAATTTCAGTTTTGCTTCCCTTCGAATTTTATCGACACGCTACTATTAGCAGCAATTAAGCCGGCTTTTCAGATACTACATTTGAAAATGCTGTAAATTATTAAATAACGGCGAAATGCAAAGAAATATTTGACGATTTACAAATACAAAACCTGCATGGCTTAGCAACAAATTGATCTAGTATTCTATGAATAAATACTGGACAAATAATGTATTTCTATATCCAAATGCATGCATTATAATATAACCACCCTTGAATTTACTTGCTTTTATCAACAGGTAATATGAAAAACAATCCATTGCACATCCAATTATCAAGCTTTAATATGATCAGGTGTAAAGATTTGTTGTAACAATGTGTTGAGAAATTGGAAAAGTTGATGAAAATATCAAAGACCTACGATTTGGTGTAACATTAATTCGCTTTTAAATAGTTCTTTTTCATTTTTGTTAATGATGTAAATTTCCTTTTTTTTTGTTCCACAATTCTTGACCAAGTCGTCATTTCACACATATTATTTATTTTTATTTTTGCACTTTACACATAATCTTATGGTATGGCCACCCATGGAAACTTCTTTCTTCAAGAATACCCCTTCATGATTTTGAGAACAAGCTCATATATGTGGTATAAAATGTGCCCAGAGAAAGCTTTTGTATTCTCAGCTCTTTCAAACCCACTCTTTTATAGTTCCAGTACACGTGGTGTTTAATATGCTTATAAAATGATGGCCATAAAACCTTAGCCACTAGGTGTTTTTGACATTCTTAATGTCAAACAGTTAATGCGTTTTTCTAAATTGCAAACCTGAGGATTACTTTAATAAAAATATGATACATTTAAGCAAAAGGTGTGGGTTTGACAAGAACAAAAGACGTTATCAAATGAAAGCGATCGGCAATAATTTTTCATACCAGCCACTAAAGTTGAGTAAAGCACAAATACAACTTTGGTTGTTTGTCGACCTAATAGGAGTGCAACTTATAAAGTGTAAACTTTTGAAAATTGGCCATACAATCTAATCATCTACATCTACATTTTGCAGCTAAATAATTCTCAATCGAAAAGTTTGACGGTTTTTCTTACATGTGTGTAGTTCTCAATTCAAGAAGCAGCTGCAATAGCTATATTTAATAGATTTCGACGAAAACATCAAAAATAGTATTTTAAGATTTATCGAACAAAGTGATATTTAAGTGAACAACTTAAACACATTGCATAACATTTTATCGCATTCGCAGGTAACTAAAAACAATCGCAAGGAAAACGTGGTTTCGGACGTAAACGGTTATAAACTTTGTGGAACTAGATGATATTGAAATCAATCATTTTCTTAACTCAATACTTCGGCAACTAAAACACATTGGCACAATCGCCACATGTTTTGGCGCATCTCAATGGAACGACAGATAATTAAATCAAGGCACAAAAATAAGGAAACCATCTTCGAGAATTTTCGATGCAAACATTTTTAAACTTATGAAGTTACTGAAAGCTAATGAAGCTAATTCTGTACAAGCCTTGTACAGAAAAATAGCGAAATCCCAGTAAACCAGGCAAATTTGTTTAAAACTCGTCGACTTTTCAATTGAATGAAAAAGGACAGACAGCAAACGACAGCATATGGTAAAATCGGCATGGTTTTTGTTGCATAAACTTAGTGATGCGTGCATCTCGGGCCATTGTGAAAGACGATGTTCATTTTGCTAGTAGAGCCGAAGGGCAATTCGGTGAATACATGGCGGTCCCATCCCCTTACTTTCCTCTCTCCAGGGGTTTAAAACAACAATTATAAAGAAACGCAGAGGTAGGTAGGCTGCTGAAACCGGTGCGGCCTTTTTCACGATTGAAATCTTTGTTCTGCCAATTCGTTTTCCCTTGAACAGATCAAATGCATCTTTGGGAAAAGGTAATTGCGCAAATTCAACGGTTGATTTGATCAACTCAAATCCTATATGTGGCTTGAGTCATCACGGAGGCCATTATCAAATAATCAGATTTTGGATAGATAAGATAATTTCATTTGCTTCTCTATTGGTCTTAGATACGAAGGGGCCGTATGAATAACATTAGAACTTGATCGGGTTCATATCATTTTTAATTTAATTGGGCTGGCTAATCTTCAGTTTGAAACGATGGTAAAACAAACACACGTCTAGTTTGTATTGGCTGGAATCGTTTTAAAGGCGGGTACACTTCATGATAGTTGGAACAGGAAATGTATCCAATGTATTTCTAATGATATGACCACGACATCTATCAGATTATTAATTTTTAGTTTGTGACAAGAAAATTACAGGTACAACACATATCAATGGAATCTAAAGGTAAGCTAATGAATGCCCCAGTAGCTACAATCCGACATCAATATTCAAATTTCCACATAAATTGGAAGCTATCGTTCGGTTGTGATATCTCACATTGATACGTTTTTTATTGCAGCTAATTCTTTTGACGCCCAGCATTTTTAGTTCTAACTTCAACTACTTGAGGTTCTCTAATAAGTTTTAACTCGACCTGAAGACTTTTATAGTAAACAAGGCAGTAGCTTTTTGGAGGTTTAATTATATTAAAACTCGTCAGTTAAATAAAAATAAGACGCGTTCCCATTAGCTTTAGAATTTTAATTATCAAGGTATTGAAATAATGAAAAAATAAAGTTAGTTTGAGTTCAAACGCATAGTGACTGGTTTGGTAGTAACTTACTGTGTGGACGCATCAGTCGGTATCTTTGCCATATATTAACCATGATTTGAAATGGATAAAATAATGCGAAAACAGACTTTTAATGGCATAACGACGAACTTGTATTTTGCTTCTATAAACACCCCAGCATCATTCACAGACTATTTCACAGCAGACTTAAAATTCTTTTAACTTTTAATCAATTTTTCTGATTACAATCTCGTTATTTTCGTTATTCATTTAGTGCAAAAAATTACTGAATTAGACACGCAATGAGGCCTCGATTGGATAACCAATACAATCAAAGTACCAAATTCACCTAATTAACTCCATTCACGTAGTGAAAACATTTTCTAAATGTATATAATATACGTACCTATACCGTGCTCGTTGTTGTTGGTCCTAATTAAAAGGATAGACTTGCGTATGTAACACAGTCCATTGATTATATCTTAATTAAAATTTGTAGCTAGACCATTTACATATTTCTATTTGACTGGCCTACATTTTAATGAAGCTTTCCGACAGAACAACGTTCCATTTAAATTACGACCAAGTTAAAAGAATGTAACACTGATTATGGGGCCATTTTCAATTAAACTTTGTTTCTTTAATGTGTTTTGTTTATTTAAAACGACGATAAAAAGGCACGGTAATTATCCCTTTCAGTTTCTCTCGGTTAGTTATTTATTTTGATTGTTGATTGTCTGCTTTATGTGATCGATTCTGTTAACAAGCGAATCACTTATGGTGGCATCCATTATAACACAACAAATTGAGAACTATTCAAATTATTTCAGGCTTTTTACTCGATCTGGTGTTTGTTTGATTATTTTGATGCATCTTCTCGACTTATTCTAAAATTCTCTTCGAGTTATTCTAAAAGAAACTCTTTCGAAAGAATAACGTCATCTAAATTTGCTTCAGCATCCGTAAAAGTATTACAAACATTGTTTCCTGAAAAATCAACTGTTTGGAATGGAGATTTCAGTGATTTCCCAATAAACCTGTCGTTGCTCCATAAAGCTAGGCGTTTTGAGGCACTTTTATGAAATATTATTTATTTATTTGGGATAATAAATTACACTGCCTGTTACTAATTGAAGTTAGTGTAAACATGTGGTTTTTCTAGAGCTGGATAAGTGCTAGACGTATTTTCGAGTAGGGATTGGATTACATGTGCGCTGCAGATGCTCGTGGGGCTCATCTCAGTCCGCTTTGGTAATCGGGTTCGTTCTGTTCTCGTCTTTTTTTCTATCCGCACCGAATTAATGTCTGGTGTTGGGTTACCAGATTATTTTAGGGCAAATATGAAATTTTCAAGTCACTGATATATTTATGCTCCTGCCCCCATCAAAGATAAACTAAAAATTCGTTATATTAGACAAGAACTAATAGTATTATCCAACTTTGGACTTGGGAATATCGAAAAATAAAATACCTAAGCAAAAAATTGATTAATGCTAGAGAAGGAAAATAAACTTTACCTAAAGCTTTAATTGAATTGAACTTCGTAAATTTATGTTTATTTTTATAGGCAAGATTTACTATTTCAGTTGTGGTATATGATAGGAGAACGGTCGTTATGAAAAGTCCCTCAAAAATTGTCTATATCAAATCCACAAAACCGGCCTTCTAAGTCTTGAATAATAACACAGAAATTTAGTAATAATATTGAGACTAAAACCCGCGCTTCAGCTTTGCTCATTTAAGTGCAGTATGTTTTGAATCATTTCAGCAACGTTTTTTTTTTAAAGAAAAAAAGAAGATGACGCTTAAGTAACTAAAAAACAAAAAAAAACAATAGTAGTAAAAAACAGTAGTTCTTAATTAATTCCACACTTTTTCGTGTTTTCTACTACTCAACCTTCAAGACTACTGCCACAAAGTCGTTTAAAAGCTCATTTTTCAATAAATATTAACCCCACAATTTAGGAGACCTAACGATAAACGAATTGCCACATTCAGAGAAACTACCATTTATCAATTACCCAGTCCATTCTTTGGGATCCAAAAAATATCTGTTATTTGGGCAACTTTAAAACGACTGGAACCACCTAAACAAGTCACATTAAAACGCTTGTGGTTTAGCAGTAATTATAGGTCTGGTAACATCTGTCCAACAAAATTGCTGCCTTGCAACCGAACCACTAAATTATTTTATAAAACGATTTTGTCACTTGTGCGTTAAAGCATCTTTTGTTAGAGGTGATTCTTTAAAGTATTGCATTTGAAATTCCCTTAATCATGT
Source organism: Dendroctonus ponderosae (assembly GCF_020466585.1). Taxonomy (NCBI): domain Eukaryota; kingdom Metazoa; phylum Arthropoda; class Insecta; order Coleoptera; family Curculionidae; genus Dendroctonus; species Dendroctonus ponderosae. The sequence goes on from NW_026018814.1 coordinate 13,912,983, forward strand.
GGTTATTGCAGACCTGCTTATATCAGTATCTTAATTACGATCAGTATTTACATTTTAATGAAGCCTGAGCGATGGAAATGTGCAGTTTTGTATAGCGAATTGATCGATCGAGGCCTTAACGACAGAATGTGGGATGTGGGCACATTGAATGAAACAACATGGTTTAAATTTAAAACTCCTGAAATAATTGAAATAGTTCCTTACGAAAATTATCGCAACATCCGATGGAATTGTTAAACATCAAAATTAAACTACCATTTATTAAGCAGCTCACTTCAAACTTGCTATTCGCTTAAAGAAACAGTTATATTGGTCAGTCGGTATTCAAAGTTGTTCTAGTGGGCTTTTACTTAAAAAATGGGATGTTTTTCTGTTATCTTTTTGCAACCGGCATAAGTAAAAAACAGTAATGTGAGCACGCAAGGCACATTGCGGTTCCGAAACAACTTAGTTAAATCGTAATCGCCTAACTCGGTTCATCTGCCATGAAAGAACCATTCATTGTACACGCAAACACTGGGTCAGTTGTAAATCCAAGAGAGTGAGGTTCAAAAGTGCTTTATATTTCAAGAAATGTGAATACATATGTTAAATTATCCATATTTTTTCTACAATTACATTTTTTAAATCTATAATCGTTCTATAGAATCTATTGACGAAAACGAATAACCTAAGGCAAGATGCAAAGAGAAGCAAAAGCAGCGCTTACTGAAACTTTTCCTCAGAAAAATCCGATAGAAAATGTTGTTTTGGGGATTAACTGTTTTGCACTTTTAATATTTAAATTACTGGCAATTTTTTTTAGTCTAATGATTAATGTGATTGAAATGTGAAATGTTTTTTTCAGCAATTTCAGGATATTTCTGGAGTTCTTTTTTCTGCACAATTTTTAATCTGCAGCGCTTTTCCAGTCTTTCACTGGAATCTGAGTCTAATTATCATCGTCTATGATTCGCAATTATAGTCGTCGAGCACTTTATGCGGTTGAAGCTAAATTATAATAATCCATATCAAAGAGAATCAGTAAGGTTGTGGTTGGACAAGCGGTTGCGAGAACGACATTCACAATTATATCAAACCAGCCCGTATTATGAATTTAAATTACTTTCATGCCAATTAGTGTTTATCTTGTCATTTATGATGTGTTCATTAATTTTGCCAGTCCAGTTCCAGCGGAATTGTATTTTTTGTTCTTGTATTCCATTTAAGTTAAGTGAGAGAATTAAATGATCCATTTTTTACTCGGGATGAACACGAAGGGTCCCAGTGTAACGGACAAAGACTAATACGTCTCCAATTAGCATATCGACAAATCAATTTGAGCCGAATGAACGTCGTGTATAGAAAAATGACGCAATAAGTCTTAATTTGTTCAGGTTTTAAGATAACGCCCAATTAGAGGGGTCACTTATTTTAAAAGTTTTATACGAATAAAACTGAGTAACCGTTATCTGTCTTCACCATTATGACCATTGTGTGTGTTCGCAACATTAATACTTATTGCAATGATTCACATGCGCATCTGCTTTATAACGACACCAATAAAATAGATAGATAATTCTTATTATTTTTGTTTCGCGTTAATGCTGAAGGATGGATTGAGACGTGCAGACTATGCAATAAAAGAACATTGATTGTGACAAATGCTACTCAGGAATTTCTTGATAAAGCACTAATTATTTCAACAAAGTTTTGGTTTGAAAAAAGCTAGATAATGTATAGATAAATTACACCCTAGAAATTCGTTAACGTAAAAGCAGCTTGTGGTGGCTACACAGGATGTAATGCAGGTACACAGCTGAAACCTTGTGAATAGAATGCAGGCTAACTTCTTTTGTTAAGACTTAGACCAAACTGGATCATAAGCTTTAGAAAAGTTTGCCGTTTCTCGATCTGAATACAGGGTCGGACGAACATTATATTAGTTCAATGGCATCTATTAATAGGAAAAAGAGAGTCAAACCAAATTTTCTTGGTGGACCATTAGGCTGAAAACTGAAATCTGAGTGCGGCCTTAGATTAAGTGTGATCATTTATAGCGTTAATAGTTTTTACATTAATGTTTGAATCGCTGCTAAAGGATTTTTTTACACGGTGATTAAACACGCAGAAACGTTGAGTTTATTACTTTTTCTAATACTAAATTGGAATCCTCCAAGTCCATCTCTGCCATTAAAATTCAAGCTGAAGAATATGACATTCGGTCTGGGACGGCTTCGATATCGAAACCTGTGCCGTAAAACCTCGCTGGCACCAAAACTAATTTCATTGCAAACACCATTATCGCACTGCCGAAATTTTATGTGTTTTCTTATCGTATGTGAGGCTGTTATAGAGACCATTGTTAAATACCACCTTTCTCAGACCAGGCTCGTAAAATTTGCCACAAAATCGGGGTGAAATTTTATGTTATTTGGCCAGTTTGCTGTTTTTAGTTGGGCTAAGAAAAAACGTGCTTGTGATTAAGATCTCAATCGTGTTTTCTACACTTACTCGACCAGTAAGCATAATAAGAGAATTCACATGAAAACGACCACAGGAAATGCCATTAGTGTAGTGGTTTGTACATATTTGAAGCTTATGCTTAATCGATAATGGGACACAGTAAGAACCGCACGCCAAGCAAAAAAATTAAGTTGAGACCTACCAGCAAATTGCTTTCCAATTAATATAAAGACGTTTTTAACTATTTTTTGTGTTAATTATCGAAGGAGCATCTGGATGAAAAATGGAAAAGGAAATGAAAAAGTTCTAGTGATACTTAGCAAATAAAATAATTTGAAACAATGTAACAAACCAACTGCCACCAAAAAACCTGTATTTCCATTTTTTAAGGACAATTAAGCGTTGTGTGACATGATCGTTAGTTGCATGTTATTAAAACGAAAGTGAATTTTTATTAACAAATTCTCTTGATAGCTAAGTAGTAGGTCCTGCGTGTTGAAATCAAGAATGTTCAAATATCACGCTCCATAATAAGACACATTTTCATGTAAATTAAAATCTACTTCAGGGCCTGCAGATAGAATTGGCAGTGTGTGGGTAGTGCATTAATGTTGCTTACGTTAATTCGCAGAAATGTACCTGATGATCAAAATTGACGTAATTCTTCTTTAACTGATATTTTGACCACTTCCAAGTCGAGCTCCATCACTCGAATACTCAAATCCAACTTTGTTATTAATTATTATCTAAAACCTAAATGATCGATGCGTAGATTATTTGCATGGAAGAAGAACCTGTTTAATTTGCAAACAATTTCAGTTTCAAAAAGTACAATTTTCAGCGTTGTAATAAAGATATCTTTTGGTTGGAAACCCGAAGGCATTCTGTGGCGCATGCATATATTGTTTATCAGAAGAAAATTGATAAAGGCACTTCAGAAGTGGCTCTTAAACTCTAAAAGTCAAAGCAGATAGGGGACGTTCAAGACGAGTCTGTAAGTGCTGCGCGTATAGACGGCAATTGTTGCATTTTTCGTGTGTGTGAACAAAACGCTTTTCCCATTAAAGGACGAGTTTTGCCGATGTTATTTTCTTGATGCATTCACACTGTCTGTGACTTTAATCTACCTAGGGCTAAAACAGTTTTGTTCACAAATAACTACATCTGGAGGCATTATGCAATTTCTAGAATAAAAACCGATTCCAAGGCGAATAAAAATATAAACCCATCTTTCAAATGATGTAGACTTTTTGTTATTCTCACATAAAACAATACAGAGCCAGTTGAAATGCAGCTAATAGAAAAATTCGAAAAGTAGAAAAACAATACGTCACGTACAAAGGACTAGCCGATTAGTAATGCAAAAAACTTATTAAAGTTTAGTATCAAAGTATTAAGTATTAAAACGAATTACGCTAGACACGTCCGTAACTAACGGACCATCCTTATTTCATTTGGCTTCAAACGAAGCCGCTTCGAGCAACAAAGTGCGAGAAATACACTAATATGAATAGCAAACGCAGTTAGGATCCCCTTTTTGCCGATTAAACTATAAAACTTACAATATCGATGTCATTCCACAACCGCAGAAATTGTAACATTCTCCTTTCAAGGAACGCGAACTGTTTTTAAAGGGAACTTGATAGATTCTTAATTGATCAGTTAGCTTCTTAAAAACGCGCCTGGTTTTGTCTCAGAGGTTTTCCGAGATGACCAAATTGGAATATTCAATTTGAGTTTTTAAATTCAGAGAACATTGTTTATGCAATAAAAAAGAGTGATACTGAATTGGATTTAAGTATTGTTTTAAACACGACAAGAAAACCACGTAAATCGGATAGCAACTGTGAAAAATATGATTTTTAGTAAAATTTAATTTCGCAAAAAAATTACAAAAAACTAATAATTAGTGGTCAGAATAAAGTGCGAATCTATTATCATCGGCTAGTTTAGCTTGAAAGGGACATTTCCAGAAACCTCTGGGTTAAAGTTCAGCGGAAGTTAATGATTTGATCATTTTTAATTATAACTCAAAGAGTGTATTCATAGACATTAGATAATAAAAAAAAATAAACCGCACAACATCTCATTTCCATATAAATCTCAATATTTAATTTGTTATTGAAAATATTATCGTGATTGCCATTATCCATCTGTAAAAAAAATATATCTTTACAAGTGACATTTTAAAATAATTTATTAAGGTAAACAAAAACATTTCCAAATAAATTAAATAATTTAATATTTATCTCGCAAAGCGAGCCTAATACAATATATTGAATACTTTTCACATGCGTCGTTCGCTTTATTAAAAAGGCCAATGGTAATGCACAAAATGTAATAATAAATAAACGCACCCACTCATGAATATTTAACATTGCAGTTGTACTAAAATAACAATTATTATGTAATTCGTTTAAACGGCAATAATTATTAAACGTTAATTGTTTTCGGACAATCGCTGACTGGATATTATTTAATGTATATGCCGCTGGAATTGATTTTGAAAACAAAAGCTTTTTTCTGGTAATTCGCCACACATCTATATGCAAACGCAAGTTATTATCAGAAAGGCGGTATTTGTGTTGAAATCTGGACCGATGTTGGACAAGTTGTTAGGTATTCATGAAAGTAATGAATGAGCTGAGCTACTAATTACACCCAATAAACTTAAAAGGCCCGAGCATTTTATGAGTATGTGTATTTAATGGTCAATCAAAATATCATTATATTTATCGGTGATATGCGCCGTGCTCAGGATCCGCGGCTATTGTGACTAAACTACTAATATTTTATTATACAACAACCCACCGAACGCATTATTTATGCAGATCACACGCCGTTTTTATTTAATAGTTTGATAATATTAAGATGCCATGAATCAGTAATTAAAGTTGGAATGTTATCAGGTTGCCATATAGGTTATTTAATAGCCTTTTTGTGTATTTTGGGTTTAGAGGATTAATTACGTATGACGAGATTTTTATCAAAGACAATTTTACATGTCGGAAGATTCTTCGAAAACGATTAAAACTTAACGGGAAAACACACATCTAACGTAATCGAATATCGTGATGGAATGGTTAATATTGTTTAGTTGGGAAGGATTAGTTTACGGTTAATTTTGCAGATACAAAAGATCCACTTTCTGTGTTAGAAATGTTTTTAGAGAATGCAAAAAAATAATAGTATTATATGCTTCATTTTTTTTAAACAAATAAAAAAAATAAAAATAAACACATTTAATATTATAATTATTAACATAATAATTAAATAAAAAATAAACATGAACTGAAATCTTTAATTGTCAAAACCACTGAAAAACACATTTTCATTATGAATTGTTGGCCCAAAACTGAAGGAATTAGATTAAAAAGGCTAAAACCGTCCACTATCTACATGTCCATAGGTCGTATAGTCGCGCACCTACCAGCACTTGGTCGTAAAATTGATAATGTAAGTTCTTGACTCAATTTAATCCATGTTAATAAAACTAAGTCTTTGCCGGTCGCTGATGTTAATCTTAATATCTACATAAATATTCCAAAATATTTTATATTTTGCTAGGAACGCAAACAATTTAATGATTATTCAAATTGTAATCCAAAACCGTATAAACATCTTAATTATTGCTTAGGAATTTGGTTTTTTCCTCAAAGAAAACCAGATTGTATAAATATCGGCAAGCTTCCGTAGTCATGCTAATGACATTTCTTAATCTTTGGCTTATAGTTAAGAGAGTGATTGCCCTCAAATGTTGGCACGTTAACTGGAAATATATTAATGTTAGCAAATATGCAGACTCACCGGCGCTGAACACATGTGGTTTTAATTTGCTATAAGAAACACCCACCGAGAAAAAAGTCTGAACGTCAAGTCGATCTTTGTAGGTTGTCTTGGAACGGGGAAAATAACACTATCGTCTTGTTTAATGTTTTCAATGCCACAATGGTAAGACGAATTAGAAACGTGCATGTTTTGCAAAAGTGAGCCTCGAGTGGTTCAAATATAATCAGAATTATTGCTCGATCTTTAAACGAAAATTGTACCGATCATTTATTAAAAGGTGAAATTGATATTAATGAATTGAAACTAAACTTCAAGTCAGTGATAGGATATCGATGTGAAATCACTTCTTAATATAAGCAAAATTACTGTCACTTTCAATGATCGGGAGAATCGATTTGATTATAAATAATACCAACGATTTCTAATAATTCTTTATTTGCTTGATGTATTCCTTGCCCTACAAATCGATTACCCACAAGACAGCTGCCAATTAACGCCAAAAACTTAATCCCTTATTTTGAATTGTAACGAATATTATCTTCTACTTAGAAAAACATAACTCTCGAGGTTTTTACACGGCGAATAAATTATTTTTGATCTGAAATCATCAGGAACAATTCATTCTGCCATGTCAAGTTAAGTAGTGTTTAACAAGTGTATGATTACGAATTGATCTGGAGATTATTCCATAGTTTGTTTAGCGACGAGCAGGCAATTCACATCAGTTTGAAAAAAAAAATGATTACTGGTACTGATTTGGACTAAGATGTTTTAATTACGAGTAGTTTACATACGACTCACACAGATTAACTGGCGGATTTCTGCCATGAGATTAATATATTTTCTTGCTACAACTGTTTCTCCCCTCCCGTGTTGAAAGTTGTAACAAGTTTACACTTCACTTTTTCAATGAAACGCGTGAATTGTCAAAAATCGCAAAATCAATTATGCGAGAACAAAGATAAAATTACAAGCAAATTCATTACCCTCGGAAGTTTGAAGGTTTTAAGTTGGATGCACCACGTCTGCCGAAAACAAAGAACAACCCCATCATCCACCCCTACACTCATTATTCGTGGGTTGTAAAACGCCGTGGCTCGAGTTTTAATAGTCAAATATGAATGCCTAATTCTAAAATAATACTTAATTGTGCCTCTGTGGAATACTGTTCAAGCGGCCAAACTTCACGACAAAAGCATTCCGTGTGTGGGTAATTTGATACCGTTGGTCGCCTTTCAATGGAACAAAAGGCCTCAATTGAAATTCTACAACTCGTACCTACGGTGGAGACAATTAAAAATCACAAATTAATATATCCTGTTGATTCTTCGAAGGTCTCAGATAACAGGATATTTAGGAAGTTTTTGTTCGAATATACAAGAAACATCAGGTTTCATCTGAGCAAGCGGATTCAACAATCGATTAAAAGGTTTTTCTTAACAAACTGTGAAAACACGATTGCATTTTCTCAATTAACGAGCTTTTGAGCTTGAATGAATTTTGGGCTATTGGACCATTTTTACAGTATATAGCTTTAAAACGGATTTTATCAAAATTAAGCTGGAAATTGGCAAGCTGATTACTACACTGGATTTCACAGCGTTTGCGTAATAAACTCCAGAAATACAGTTGCATTCGAGTAATTCATGCTCTCAGTATGATTTTTTAACTTCATTTGTCATATGGTCATTTTTGCACTTGAAAAGCAGATTTTTCAAACATGACAGCGGTAAAAAAATTTTAGTAATCGATTAAAGGGAGTTTTCTTAGTTAATTAATTTAGTTGAGCTTAGTATTGTTCAGACAAGCGGATTACTAGAGTCGCTTTCGAAGGTTTTCCGCAATAAACTCTGAAAATACGATTGCATGTACTTAATTTCTGATATCAAGATATATTTTTAAAGCCTGCTTAAAACTCAAGAGTAATGTTTTTTAAATAGTTTGATTGTCGGTAGGAAAATCGTAAAAATATAAAGACTATTAAAATGGGGTTTCTTAACGATTATGACAATTTTGTTGCATTCTCTTCCTTGCAGTTTTTGAAATTAATTTTTAACCTTGAGGAACGCACTGTTATGTTGCTACTTTTGCACTCAAACTTTCTAAATCGATTTTTTCGAAATCAGTCTGAATATCCGGAAGCCAATTACTGCAATCAATTTCGAAAGTTGCCTGATGATGAACGCCTTATCAAAATTTGGAAATATGGATGAATTCGATAAATTGCTACTTTCAATATCGATTTTTGAACCTTAGGGAACTTTTTATTAGGTAATTTTTGAGCTTCAAATTTCAAGAGCAAACTTTTTCGAAACTATCTTGGATATCGGTAAGCAAATCGCAAGCAGGCGATTAAAAAGAGTATGGTTGACCATTAGGAAAATTTTGTTACTTTCCTTTCGTTACACCGTTTGAGGCGAATTTGGAACCTTGAGGAACTTTTCGTCATTTGACTGATTTTGCGCTTCAAACAAGTCAAGTCCATTTTTCGAAAAACAGACTGGGTATTTGCAAACGGATTTGAGCAATGGCGTCGCTATGAATATCCAAATGAAGATTTCAGTGTTAAAATTATTTTTGGGGAGCAACTATTTAATATTTATAAAATCTACAAGGTACATTTTAATAATACGTAGCATATTTATACGCTTCTAGTTATATTCTAACAAAAGATGAGAAAGACACGTGTGCTCGTGCTTTTGCCGATTTTTCCAAGAATCATCAGATGTTGTGTGATCAGTGAAAAATGTACACATTAGAAAATTTCTTAATCTAACCAATTAAACTTCCACGTACCCCAATGAAAGCCTACAAATTAATGGTAGCATTAATTTGCACCGCAAACATCACTGAAATAGCTTGGTGCGAGTGGGAATTCCAGCGAAGAAACTTGTTGAACCCGAGCAGATTCTTACTTCATTACCGGGAAAATAATTGGAGACTGCCGGTGGTTATCTTTTTGCAATGTTGAGATTATTTCTTTTATGATTCCGACCGGACGATCTGATTTCGAAATCGTTGGCGATCTTTAGAATTATTAAAGCACTCAAATCGTATGCCAATCATTATGATTGTCGACTGGCCAGGAAGACGGAACCGAGGGACAAGTCCGGTTGCAACAGGTTGCAATAGTCAACAGCTAGAAGAGAAAATAGCAACCGAAAAGCACACTACTGCAATAAATCATTCTATGCCAATGCACATTGGAACCGTAACAGCTGTTCTTGGTTAGACAAAAGACGATTCGCCCCAGCTATTGAATCTCTTAATGATCCAATTTACAGACGAAAACCTTTGCCCTCAAGTCGAATTCGTTATAATTTGACCACACATTTTTAATTAGTGGTCCAACGGATTCTCACATAATAACCGGGCAGGGTTGAAGTGATTTATGACACCACCTCAATTTTGATACATTGTGTTGTTGGACTCACTGTTGTATCACGTGTATTATGGGTTACGGTGCTGTCCGATAGAAACTCGCTTTTTAAACCGGCTCTAGAAGTCATTAGTTGTGAAAATTATATAAAAAAACTGTTTCTTAACTATTGCTCATATTTGAATAAATCAAGTTGAAACATAGTGCCCTGTACCTACCACATGTCTTAATACCTCATGGCAAAATCTCTGTTAATAAATTCAGGCACGTTCCAAGTATGACATAAGAATATCGGCTTGATATGATTTAACAATTGCATCGCATCTGATTTGTTTAAAATGCATCAGGCGTCGATCGAAGTAATGGATCATTAGTAGCTATAAATAATTTCAATTACGTATCGGAAGGAAAGCTAAACTAAACTAATCTATGTGGAGATGTTTTTCCGTTGCCCATCATTTTATTTTTAAATAATAATATAAATTAACGAGTTGCCATTGATGTCAGAAACAACAGTTTTTACTATCAGCACCAAAAAGTGGTTACTTGAGTCCTTCTCCCAGATTAAGCAATAAAACGAGTTTTGAAAAACATATAAAGAAGTAGATTGAACAAGACCAGTTAGTCAAGCATGTATGTGTTTTATTAATGTACTTAACTTGTAAAAAGTTTTGATCAGCGCGTTTGTTGCGAATTACAATGAAGTCCTTCTAAGGTCAAAAATTAAAAGTCAATATAGAATCAATTACTGCGTTGCCGAAATTTAGGCAAATTATTGAGAACTTAACGTGAAATGAAAGCATAGTTAGTATGACGCTAATAAGGTGAAAGAAAGTTAATTGTATTGTACAGGATCTTACACCGATGCGTTGTAAACGTATATCTCTCAAAAAGGTTCATTTAGTAATGTTAGTGTCTGAAAATATCAAATAAGTTTGCGTTTTTCCTACATGCATTATAAAGCTTTTCAGTTCGAGCATTTAAAATTGCATGATCATGCTCGTAGTAGTTGAGGCACTTCATCTATATTTAAGAGAAAAAACCGACAAATTTCAAACATTTCCTAAAATTGCATAATTGAACTGCTGATCTTGAGCTTTAAAGCCGCTCTTTGTACTTTTAAACAAACACCAATATTGTTGTTTAAGTTCCATCCTTCTCTTGCAGTTCTAAAAATTATTACAACTTACAAGTGTATTTCTATTTATTGATTTCTGTACATTTCTTGAGTTGCTTCTGACTTTCAATGCTTTTTGGTGATATACATATATTTGTTCCATCTTTCAAAACTAATCCAAACATGTTTCTGGAAGTCAGTGTGAGTTAGTTTATTATTAATCTGTTAAAAGTCAGAATAAACTCACTTAAGGCGGGTGTGATGTGATATAATTTAAACTTTTTCAAGACACGAGCGGATAATCACAATTGCTTTCTTATCTGAATTGGAAATTTGAAAATATGCAATAGATCATAATGAACGACAGATAAATCGAATTTTGTCAATCTTTCCTAGTATTTAGTATCTACTAGTATTTCTCATACAAAAGTATTCTATTACTGTTAATTTCTTCACCTGTTTACTGAAACTCGTAGATTATTGATATAAATTCCAGCTAGGATTTCGACTTCTTTATTCTTTGAAAAGAAGTATTTGTTACTAGTGTACTTTCATTAAACGTAGGTATACTTTAATTTACTATAAACACATTGTAGTTCTACAACAGGCTGAAAGAAATTTTTTATTTGCAAATAATTTAGCCTGAAAAACATTAACATAAGCAACAAAAATCATCTAAAAACACCTTCAATCTGAAAGTCTTGAGGTGACAAAGTAGTTTCAAATAACTGCCATTCCATTCCGACAGACAACTACTTATTTTATTTAAGTTAAGTGTGTAAGTGTTATTACCAGCAAATTGCACAGCTTTAATTTAAGTACTATCCAAATAAGCACAACTTGTGGCAAGTAGAAATGGTAATAAGCTTCCTGATTGAACCTGGTGGCTTCGTCTGTTGTGTCTCATTGAGCACAAACAATAACGACTGAATATTCTAAATATATATTTAAAAAATACAACATTCGTCATGTTCAATTCGGATGAGAATAGTTTCAAGCAAATTTAAAAATTTCACCATTTGTGCATTATGGTTAAGATGCGATAGCATAATGAGTCAATTCAAAGAGAGTCAATTAAATCCAATACCGAGACAAAGAGACTTAAGTCCCTGCTTTTTACACCGGGCTGAGGAAACCAAAAGAGTTGTTATAAAAGGTCTCAAATCTTCACCGCTACTGTACAAGATTTTCCTGAAAGTCCGATTATTTTCCTAAAGTTTCAAAAGCAGTGAGCGTGGTTTTATTGACCGCCAACAGCTCAGGAGACTGAAGAAATCAGTGGCACCTTTAATATGCTATGGCGCTCGTAAGGTCGCGTCCATTTGAATTCTGGTTATTAATGCTATACTAATTAGGTGCGTGTATAATTGCGGTACCTGCTCAGAATCATACGTATAATGAAACCAGAACGTGATCTGATGAATATGAAATTAGTATATTAACATGTTTTTTTCAAAAATCTTGAATCCTGAAATGTTATTTTGAGCAAAGAGTTGGTCTCAATCAACATCAGTGCCTGAAAGAAACTAAATAGTAGGCAGGATGTTTCGTAAAAAGACTAATAACGTTAGTAAAAGTAGTAACATCACTAACAGGTTTCAAGTTTTATAACATACGCAAAGAACAAATGTGAAACTAGAAAATGTTGTGAGTCTCATAAAAGCGCGTCGATGAAATTTCGATTGAAAAAGTTCGCAACTGGGCAGAAGCGAAAATTTTGAATCAATCACGTCCGGGTGTTAATGTCGAGTTGAGATTGCAAGGCACGTATCAGTAGAGCACTGCAAGTGTCTCCCAAAGCAAATTTACTGACCCAAGTAATTAAAAGGTGACAATTAACGGCTGAAAGAATCGATCGGCATGCCAGTTCAGAAGTGTGAGCTATTCGACCTCGTTCGTCGGAGCGAGTCGGCCCAGACAAACAATGCAACCCAGCCACCATACATGGTATACGACGTGACCAAACCAGATAGAGATACGAACGGCCAAGACAACCCGATGCCTTTTTTGCTCCAACCAAGCAGGTTATAAAATTAATCTCCGATTTAAGAGATGCTTTGCTCCGATTGAATTTCAAAACGAACACAACATCAATACCTTCAGCCTATGGGTTGTAATGTGTGCGGCGTTCGAATCAAACAAAGAATATGGTCTTTCGACAAAAAACTGGATCTACTCATTTCGTTAGGAATATAATTATGCTGATTTCATAAAAAGTGCAATTAACATGATTAAGCAGCGAAAAGCAGAACCGTGGTATGACAGACAAAGAAACTTGGATGTTTACAAAAGTCATATATGTAGCTCTTTATACAAGATTAAATCAATTCGCTTGTGGATGGGAGAGCAGTTAATTCGCAGTTGGTAACTAATTTGCAAATCGTGGTTTTGATACATCCACGAAATAAGGTCTGGGTACACAGATGTAACTATTTGAAACTTAGATAGATGACCTGATCCTAATTAATTAAATTAAACCTACAGTTTGGACAACCTACCAAAAACTGTGCGTATAGTACTATCTTGTACCATTGAGAGGAATCAAATAGAGTCAATTTATGCAAAGGTTATTTTTTAAAGCAAAATATCCACAAGTTGAATGCCCAAGTTTATTTAGAGCTGTACCAAAATTATTACATTTTAAAATTTTTCTAAAACCTTTTCTAAACCACTTTTCCCACCAACATTGACCATTTGAGCATCAATTTGATTTGAAACCACGCTGTGAAATGTGCAGTAGTCGAAAACGGTAGTGTTACTTTGACAGGAAAAAAGCACTGGATAATGGATTATTCGATATACCTGATTGAGAAAAAGTTGCCGAAAACACTTAGCGTGTCAAAGTTAAGTAAATCATTAACTTTTTGTCAAAATTGTGGTAAGGAAACTTAATGTTGACTTGGTTAAAAATGTATTAATGGTATTCGGTACCGGTTGACCAGCCACCAGGAATAATTGAATTAACAACGGTTTTAGCTCCCGCAGAAATATCAAAGCAAATGTAGATATTTAGATGTTGTGTGAATTATTTTGGAGACTCGGGATATTTTCAGAGCTTGATTCGAACTGACCCCGATTCCCCGACAAACACAATTAAAAATGATATAAAACATTGCTAGAGACGAAGTGTCAAGTGGTCTAATTGGACTGACAATAAATGGGTTTTGTTAATCTGGGGTTTTGCATGCACAAAATTGTTTTTGGAAGATCATTACGTGACGGAATTCTCACGGGCAATTAATCGTTCTCAGTAATAGAAAATCTAGTAACGAAGCTAAATTTCTTCTTGCAGTTTTAATGAAAATTCTTTAGTTTAAAATGCCAAGTCATATGAGAATGATATGACTTCTTTACAAATTTAAAGTTGTCCTTGCGATTTTTCAAATCCAAAATCTTGTAAAACTTTTGTGGGAAAAATATGGCCATATTTGCTTCGAAGCAATTGTCGGCCGAATCAAAGAACTCGACAAAAGATATTGCAGGATAGAATCTTGAACACCTTGATTTCATAATGGCAGATCTACAATGAATCTCCATTAGATATTTAGGTGCGATTCCTTAATGAGTAATGTAGTATCCATTAGGTATAGATACAATTAGAAGTAGAAAAAATTAATGACAGGAAATAAAAAGTGAAAACAGCGTCTTTGTACAGTCAAAAACAAACTACATGTTTTTAATTTAATTTCTCCCTAAATTAGGCTTTAAAAAAGTTTTTGTTCTCGCAAAAATGGAAAATATGGGGCGCAAAAATGATAAGAAGCTTTTAGTCCCGGAACTGTATAGTATCGTTCAAAGCACATAAAAAATTATTTTATTAGTTCGAAATGCAATTTAGTAAATTTCGTGTTGTGCCAGTTAAGTTCCGTTTTTGAAAATGATCCATAAAAAGAGTTATTTTTGCACGGAAAGCAGACGAAAATGAATAAGCAAAAGTCCAAATCTTATAAAAACGAAATTTTTTATTTGGATAGATTGCGTTATCGTCAGCTGTGGCATCATGGTTCTTTTTGGATCGTCAACACAAACTGTGTCAACACTCAGAACTGAAGCGTCAAAAACCACTTAAAATAGCTTTCAGTGTTGGAACAAAACGGACGATTTTAGAATGGACAAGGAAAATATTTTAAATTTGGCAGCAGTTGATGTTTGTAGAAACATAAAGAATCTTTCTATAAAGATCATTTAGTTTAATTGTGTCTGCTGCCGGTAAGCACTTGGCAAAATAAATGTTTGATGTTACTACTTTAATTTATACTTTATAGCATTCTGCAAAATATTTATACACCCACGCGATGATGCCCCGACATAAATAAGCGAAAGGATTACAATCACCTTAATGAATTAGAACAATTTCTTTTGCCGAAATTGATGGAAATTAATAGCCGGCTCGCTAAACCCACAAATGGTTTTCGACCATCGTAAATAAACCCAAATGAATTAGCATTTAAATCAAGTAAATAATGGCGCAAATTGCAGACGCATGCTGTTTATCTCGTGTAAGGTGCTTTCCAGTTTATTTAGATTAGCCAAAGTGCAAGAGGTAAACAGCTTGAACATTTGCTACGTTAGATTAAGCCGAGTTTGATGCAGTTACATCTTTCTCGTCTTTGATCTTATGCTTAGCAAAAATTGTCAACTTCATGAATTTCTTGTTTTGCAAAGGTTAAAGTTACAAAGCGAATCTGCTGGTATGGCAAGGGAGTTGATAACAAAACAATACCGAAAATAAGTTTGAAAACATTCGTTTTGAATAGGGAAAAACTAAAAGTTAAAAAAGACAACGACAGGCTCACCTTTCTAAAACTTTTCTCAGTGGCGCTTCATGAGCAAATACGTTTTCCCACTGTTTCTCCCTTATTGAAATGCATAACTGTTCCATACGTAAACAAATGGCCTCACGTGTTCAAGAAATTGCGCGAATTTGCCCAATCGATATCTTGTTTATATTTGGCTTCTTTTGGACACATTTTCTAAGTATTTGGGTTAGTTTGTGTTTGGTATTGGTTAACTGCCCATCCCCACTAAGTGCTTGAATTGCTTTTGGCCGTGAGGCTTTGGCATTATAAAAAGTGTCTAAAAAGTAAAATAAAATGGGATTGGCCATTTTTTATGGAAATAAAAACGCATGAGCGAAAACTGGTTAAAAACCACATTACCACAAGAAACATCTATCTACTTTATCGGTGCTAAAACTTGTAAATGACTTGTAATTTTACATAAATTATTACAATGTGCAATACGGCTCAGAGGCATTTTAAAGACTTTAATTTATCAGGATTCGTTGTAAAAATTCCGCGGGTATTACAATGAAAAAATGTACACTAACCTCGTATTTTAATTCACCAGTTAGTACAATTTGTAGTGTTTCTTACGTTCCATACGATCACATCAAAATACAAAATGCAAAGACTGAATTGTCCCACGAATGAATTATTCACGTTGTACGTACATACGTTTCCAATTCGTGATGTCGGGAATGTATATGCATGTAAACATAATGGATGATGTAATGCCTGTCCTTCACGTCTGAAACTCTTTTATCATAACCTTTCGGAGTGAATAAATACAACACTTTTCTATAGGATGTATTTCTCAGCGGGATTTTTGTTGACGGGAGGGCCATATGGACTTTATTCCGTACGTTTCAAAAATTACCTTAACTTTTCCGGTCATTACTAGTAGAGTCAGCAACCCTAACAGCTACTACCTGCGTAATAGTAAACCACTCCCTGCCGTCACAATCAATATATCTTCCCAGAAATACCAACAATGCCAACCGTTCCTCCAATTAATATTTTCCTACTTTGCCCAGATACACACCTACAGAGCAGTACCTAAAGCAACAGTTATATTTCGCCTAAGGTAGGTATGTGTTAATCATTTTTCGATTTTAATGTTGTTTGTTGCTAATCGGAATTTCGCAGATTATCAAACTGGCCTGTCCCATAAAATGCAAGTAATTAAACGTATCTTAGTCTGATCTGGATCTGGATTATTGGTGCCAATTTCGAACGAGCTACTTGTGTTTATTCGAATATTTGTGTAGTATATCAGATAAGTCAGTTTGCCTAAGTAACCGATTTATCTGAGGAACTGAGTGATTTAAATCGACCCGATAGAATACAGTTGAAAATTCGTACGTAAAAATCGTACTACATTTAAAGTCATAACGTGTGAAATTCCGTAACTAAGTGATATTTACTGAACAATTAACCAGAAATAAGATATTGATACAGGAAGGAAGTGCACCTCCAAAAACTGAATTTTTACTAAAGAAACAATTAATTTGGATAAAGTGACGCAGTAGTTTAAAACTCTGAAGTAGTGGTTTAAGCAGTGATCCCTATTTTTATATTTGACGTCAATTTAACTATGCAATCAAAATTAAGCAATTTCTGTGGAGTGGTGCGACTACCTGCGACTGCATCATATTAAATCAATTTAAAATGTTGTAAGATTTTGCATAACTAGCGCACTCGTGTGACAAAACACTCCAACGCTCCATACTTAATCTTTAGTTGAAGTGATTATAATTTTAATTTAGGCGAGGCACCTTTAATTCTACTGAAGCCAAGCTGCCAGTAAAAAAACCTCTTAAACCATTCAGATAGAGTGATAAAAAGCTGCGTCAACACAAGAATGGCCAAATGAAAATAAATTGTTTTCGTCAAAAAACTGAGGAAATATCTATATTTATCTTCAAATTGAAAGGCACGAAAATCGATCATTTAACGGCAAAACCGTAAATCATACATGTGCATGGTCGGTTTGGAGTGTTCGGACACCCGTCTAAACATTTAAGAGAGAAGCCTTTTGCATTTGAGGGTGAAGAAAGGGAGGTGTCGACCCATGGACAGGTAAGTTTTCGGATTTAGTGACTTTCTTTCAGGTTCTCTAGACTGAAAGTTTACACCGTTGCCATTTTTAGATTTTGAACCAATATTTATGCGGCTTCGGTCACATGAATTAAGGAATTTAGGAAGTAAAAACGTTATCCAATAATGCATCTTAGATATTGTCACTTGGATAAAAAAAATACTTTCAATGCAAATTTGTTGAAGCAAACATTGGCTTGTCTAACACAAAGCATGTTAATGCAACATTCCACATGTTCTTCGGGTTAACACGTGACACTAAAACTTAAAAGGGTTGTTCTGCAGTATGGCAGGTAATTCCAGTATTAATACGCTAAAAACTTGCCGTCTTCCAAAAATCCCTGCTCCTAACAAAAACATTTAACATATGCGTTAATCGTTATCGACAAAATACGTAAAAACTTGTTCAAGATTTAATCGGCCGTAACTTTTTATGTTTATGAGGTCACGGTTGCTACAAAAATTTAAGGCCATATTAAACGCATTTCGTGGTGTCGATATTCAGAAGCTTTGCTTTCAGGCCGGGTCCAGTTTTCAGTATCGTACATTTTATTTTGTCTGCAAACTACACAAATCAGATGTCTGTGAAGGAGCGGGTGCAATTAAAAATTTGATACGCAAAGAACAACTTCAATTATTACAGTTCGCAGTGTCTTTCCCAATCAGTTGCCATCATCGTTAAGTGTTTATCAATAAGATCATTCATCATCCCATAACTAAATTAATTCATGAATCATTGAAACAACGTTATTAATATAAAATCACTTTTTTGCATTACATTAGCATTAGCTACCATAAAAATTCTAATCAGTCTAGAATTGGTTATGAAAAAGTCAACAATTTTGAGATTTAGCCGATGAAATACAAAAAAGGTCAATCCATGTTGATAGGAACAAGTTGTTACAGATAACCAAATCAAACTTCAATATCAGACTACTTAGCCGTTTTCTGATTAAAGTCATCCATCAAATGTTAAAAGCACAAATCACAGACACCACTTGAAACCATGTATATTTATATTACACACTGTCAAAAGATAACCAAAATAGATCCGGTTTTCAAGCACAAAGTTGGTACCGATAGATTCAGGAAAGTCCCAATTATCCAGAACGGAAACGAATTGAACAGTTCAGAATTAGTGGAAGCTTTGTGGATATTTTCCATCCAGTGAGACCTTAAACTACATTTATTGTCCCGGAATATTTTACTAACCATTTCTGTTGCAACGAATGCTAGCGTACACGCTCCCGAAAGCGACTTTAGGATATTGTTGGAACAATAAGACAAGAGTGAGGAAGATCCAATGGACCAAGTGCGTTGAGTCGTCATTGTAATTTTTCAGTTACTTTAATTAATATATAATTGATTTTAATCACAAAGATCAAAGGCAGAAGTAGATGTGATTATATTGCACATTGATTATATATGTGTTGTTATCGAATCTTGTTCTTTCAACAAACAAAATCTAAATTCAGTAATGAAAATGAAAACTCATCAAACGAAAGAGAAAATATTCTGAAATGGATTTAGCAAAATCTGAAACCTTGAGCTTGAACTGTGTTGAAGATGCTAACAGGCATCTCTTGGTCATTGTGACCAAATTGAGGAACAAACACCAAAGTATCGCTTAAGAAAGTTTAGAAATCTGAGTTGTGGCACCCGGAAAAGTAAGAAATCGACAAGGTTTGTCCAGGCATGGATTAAAACATGAAGACAACTCAAATGCTGGTACACACACAACCATTTTTTCCGATTTATTGTCTAATAGATTGGGAACATATGGGCATAAAACGTAGTCGGGCTGCGGTGGACAAATTGTATAGTTTATTGCCGAATCCGAGTATGTTGGAAATTGTCGCGGAATGTAAAAAATTTCAGTTATTTTTTATTTTTATTGTGTCTCAGATGTGGAAAATCGGTGTCGGATGCAATAAGTTTAGGAAATTATTTAAAAAAAATTGGTCGCTTCGTTATAGACATAAGCAGAAAATTTGGCTCTTGACTCATACGCTATAATCTACACATGGTTAATAGCACAAAACCACTAAATTATTGAAATTTATGTTTGTTTGAACAATATCCAAGTGTAAACTTGATGACCTTAAATAATTGAAATTACCTTTAATAATTGACCCAATTTATTGGCCAATAAATCGGCAAACAATTTCTACTGTGATACCGGTATCAGAAAGCAGGTCGCTAGCTGGACCTTTCATAATGTCGCTCTCTTGCTTGTGCCCCATAGGCGTGAATGTTCAATGATAGAAGTTGGAACAATAGACAAAACTCTGGAAGATAATCTTGAAGAAAAAGAATCTTGAAAATAAGAAAGAAGAGGAAAACTGTGTAGGAGAGAAACCGTGTCATGCAAGACAGGTCGCTGATGATAACGCTAAATGGTAATTTTGCATGATTCATTTATCTTCGAACATCTGTAAGTAAAGGGCGTGAACTATTACATCCGATAACCACTTAGGACAATTAGAATTTAACAAATAACCGTCTTATCTGGCATCAAGCTGTCCCAGCGAATCTAAATACAAATCTCACATAATCTAAACGCAGATCGACACAAAATAATGACAGATGCAAAAATTGATCCCTTTGATGCGGGAAGCTTAGAACTCAGGTGACTTGGCCATTATAATGCAGATGCGGCCCAGAATTGTCAGTTAGTTTAATCGTTTCGGCTCAAGTGATGCGTAAACGAGCAGGGTTGCCAACGATATTGTACTGTACAAGATCAGTTAGAGTTGTATGAAGGTATTGTACGGGTAGGGTCCCCCTCCGAACCAACCATTGTAGTGAGATGCGGGACCGATAAACTACAAGCTGTTATTGTTGGTAATTTTTTGGTCGCTCGAGTGCCGCTCAATGCAGTGACGTCAGCTGGACCCCCGTGGAGACCGTCCAAGTGCACAACTAACTCCATGGGTCTCCTTTAATCTGCACCTAGGAGGTGGCCATTGTCGTGATTGTGCATTTACCTTAATCCTTCTCTGTTAATTGACATCCGCTACAGGTAACTGGAAAAGACGAGTCTGGTCCACGGATTACCTGCATTAGCATAGTTGAAAGTCGCATCATTTGATTCGGATCTCTGCTTATCCGAAGTAAGAAGTTTCAATGTTTGCTCGACATTATTCTACCTTTGAAGGTAATTGGTTCAAAAACGACCGCAATGTAAAACATATAAGTAACGAGACGCAAACAGATCATCAAGATCATTGGACCCAGCAATGAAGGAAAGAACACTCAAAGAGGGTGGATAATGTTCTGAAAAGTAATATACAAGCTTCGAAAGAAGAGCGCGCAATTAACCAAATTCACAGAGAAGCAATTATTTAGAAACCAAGCAACTGTGATTAATGGACTCATTAATACCAACTCACTGATAAAACCGAATTATGGTGGTAGAACCAAATAAAGTATCCAGAATAAACGACCAACATGCTAAATATCAGAGGTTGAACACAAAGCTTGAACCGGGAAATCCAAAAAAACATAAAATCACAGGATGGTTCACATATAAAATCGTGTAACCATAGAGGAAAGTGGGACTAAATACCGCACGACCTTCTAAGTCGAGCTAGATATTCACAGGGTGGTATAAAATTGGCGCCATTCCTTTGGGACTTTTTTTAGTTCCTTTGCCTCAAGACAGTACCTGGCACTAGAGCAATGCATGCAATTTTTAACAGATTCAACTATTGAATTAACTAAATGCGATCCTATATATCCCAGCAATATACTGAACACTTTCGAGACTATATAAGCTATATAGTGCCAATAAAACGGCCACTTAAGTTTACTGCAGGCGCATTCCTTCATTTTTGAGAATTTATGAAACTCGTAAACGTCTAACAGACAATGAAGAGATCATGTACATTCGCCCTTTCGATGTGTGTGTTCACTAGACACTCGGCTAAGGACATTTTTCAATATCTATGTTAAGAAGTTATAAACACTCTAAAATTGACTTCTGCATGCTGGTAAACTGTAACTTTGGCTGATATTGAACAAGCAAGGACATTTAAATAATAGGTAACAGATGGTTTTCTAGGAAATGCTTAGTAGCGTTGCAAGCTAAAATCGAAAGATACAGCAACCGACGAACCTTCTTAACATAACTTGCCTACCCCTCGATGAATAGAAAGGGCCTTGAGACTGTGAGAAGGTACAAAACATGTGCTTTTAGGTAACCTGAGATTTCTATAGTCAGGGTTAGTTTCGACAGTAACAGTGAAACGACTTTTATTTTATGCCGATATGCGACATTGGTGTCTTAAAACCAATTAATCACACTTCAAATGATAACAACTATTTCAACTAGCGAGCTCAATTAAATAATAGAGCCTGAAAACTTTTACAGTTGGGTATTATCATTTCGTATAAACAACTCTTAAAATCTGCAAATAAATGCGCAAAATAGATGCGATCATTCATGGATCCGTAATAATGCATACAGTTAGCATTGAATTGTATACGCCGGAATTTCAAATGTTGTAAAGCTGCCAAATCTATTCTTGTGAAATTGAGCGGCAGACGAAACTATTGTCCCGGACGAATTCGACATCCATTAAAATAAATTATTTGCATTTTTCATTTCTGATGCATTTCGACATAAAATGTTCAGACAATACTGAGCACGACTGCAGTTTTTCAATAAAAATCGAATAGAGCATTTTGAACCAATTTAAGAAGACATTTCAGTCAACAGGAGATGACCCCGAATTAGTCTATTCAACGGAAGCAACCAAACACTTTGCCTGATCCCTCAATCGGGTTGTTCGATGTACGACGAAATTACCATTTTTGAGTAGGTTTAGTCCTTGTCGAGGAAATGTCGAATAAGAATCGAGAGATACACGAGAGAGGGAGAGAAAACGGGATTGTGAGGAAGCTCACGAAAACGTAAAAGTAACATCAAAAGGTGCTTGGTTTCCGTAAACCGCCGGGAAAACTGTTATTTAATGGTTATGTGGCCATCTTAAACCCTGACAGAAGGGGTGGCAAAGTGATTTCGAATAATGGCGCCATTATTATTTATCATGCCGAATATAGATTTGTTTAGTGAATGGAAGTAGTATGACAACTTGCAGTGTGCACCGAAATTAGTGTTTTAGGTACAGCGAGTGCAAATTTTCAACTGAGAATAGTTTTATGAGTAGAACTGTTATGCAGTTTGTTGCATTATGTCTAATTGGCTTTTGTTTAGGAATCAAGCGTTGTTTTTTAGTGCAAATGATGAAGCTGCGGTTTCCAACTTGACGTCATAAATAAAGATTTTACATTCTTTACAGTTGTGTTGTTTTCGCGTGATAATCCTGACAGTGAGACTCAAACAAAATTGCTCTTTAGACTTTGAAGGCGCGCCGCTTCTATTTCTGGTTCGCTTTGTTGAAAAGTTGTTTTTCCCCTTTTCTTGGGAAGCTAATTTGTACGTTATCATTTTACAAATTTAAAAAACTACACATGATCATGATCCTACGAACGTAGTAAGAACTGACGCGCTACGTTTTAGATGAGGTTCAAATTGGTACTTCCTATGCTTGTCAAAACTCATCCACTGCGCTGCTTAAAGATTTTAAAAAAATTCAAAGCTCAAGCAAAAATTTCAATGTGTGGATGAATCGATGTACAGAGAGGTCAGATTAAAGTCGCCTTTCCTTGTCGCGTTGGCCAGTCACCGATCCACTTCTTGACTTTGTAAATAACAAGGGGGTTCTTTGGTGTTTGCTCGCGCGAATCAAGGGGTTATAAATTTGAATACGTTCCACGATCTAAATGAATTACAATAGACGAATAAATAAACATAGGCAAATTTACACGTTCAGCTGTTAAGAGATCAGCGAGGGAGAGTTTCCGGTTACAGAGCAGGGGGTTTTAAAATAGTTTTTCGGTTCGGTTTTGGGTTGCTCACTGGCGGATGGGAAACGCACACGGGCCCCAACCTTTGTCTGCAAACGGCGTCATGGGGTTTTTAATCTTCTTGAGACCCCTGTAGTTAAACCGAGCATTTCCTTTCTATTGCCGGCTTTTGGAATGTAAAAATAACTTTTTCCGAGTTATTGGAGACAACAAGATGCACCATTTTCAGTCCTCGACCAAGCCAAAAGCTCACTTTGCGGCTTCAATTTTACTAATACACGAGCAGTCATTACCTTGGTCGTTAATAGCGCTTTATATGTCCCCTTTGATATTACACATAGCAAAGTCTAAAGTAAATTAGAAGCGATATTATGTAATAAAATGTATTGAAGTGGCTTGCATCGGTTATCGGGCCCAGGATCGAAATTAACATTAATATCTACACGAACGATCCACTAATATTACAAAACATTTTTTGAGCATTAAATGTATCGAAAAACACTTTTTGTGTTAGAGCTGAAGTAACTCCGCAGATTCATAAATAAGAATTTAAACTGACTCAACACAAGCTATTCCATTACACCTTTTGCGACATGTGAAGGAGCCACGAAAACAGTGATATTCTGCAAACTAGTACAGAACAATTTCGTATCGAACCGAATTGTCCCAAATAACTAGATGACTTAAATTAGAGTTTTTGGAAAAGTAACGATTCGTTACTCGATTGGACCTTATTAACAGCGATATCCCGTTTTGAATTCCATTGCTGAATACACGGCTGTTCTGGTTAAAAGCTTAACGACAATCAAGACCTGTAGTTTGTACCATTAGATAACCCAACTGTATCGGCACCAAAAAGTTATCATTAAAATGAGCATCTTAAGTAATAGCTTGTAAACGCGTTTTCGGTCAAGAATAATTTTACGGTTGTAAATATTTACAAAATTGTTCAAGTAAATTTTCTTCGTGTTTCACTTTTTTTTGTCTACGAAAGTTTGGTTCGCCACATCCTGACAACAGTGGATCAAATGTGGAGAAGCACTCTAATGGTTGACTGCGTATTTAAACCTTTGTGAAACTTTCTTATGGGATCAAAGAAACCTCAAATGACGAGCGTGCATACAGCAGTCGCATTCAAAAAGCAATCACTGCAATCAGTCTAGAAAAGGTTTAATCTAAATGGGTTTTAACGCAAAGTAATTAGAATATTTAGCTTCAAATATGGGGTATTAATAAATCCATGGTAAATGCCAACATTTAACAGACATTTATTTTTTCGGATACGTTTCATAGAGAATTTTATGTAAAAAGTTCAGATGGAAAATGTATGCAATGTTAATGGAAAAATGAATATTGGCGTGACATGCATATTGAAACATTTATTATATCAATTGAAAAATCGTGTTTAAAAAAAATGCGACAAAAATTTTTGTTTTGTTGCATTCAAAATGTTTTAATTTTTTGATAATCCAGTGACCCTTATGATGTTTTAATCTTGACAATTATTGTAAACCTATCAGGATCGTCAACGTATAGGGTCTACGTAAATAAATATTGCTCTGCACAGACCTACAGTCAACATAAGCAATTCAATGCGTGTACGCTCTTATCGTATTTCGAGTATAATATAAATTTTGTAGATGTTTTACATGTGTTTCTATGTTTATCACCCAAGATAAGCATAATCAGAATGATAAGCTAGCGTTGGAATACTAAATGTAAATAAAACATAATAAAATATTATACGGGCTGCTATATGATTATTATAATAACAGAGTGTTTAATTCAGGGGCTCATTCGCTTTATAAATAACCCAGAGACTTCCTTATGTTAGGTCAACAATTATGTGTATCTCGCAGGCGCTAGCAGCTTCGGGCTTTCTTATTTTCAAGGAACAAATAGTGGCGAATGTCGCTTCAGTTTTATTTTTCTCATAGTCTTCAGAAACAGGCACGGTGGTACCCAATACTAAAAATGGCTGGTACTTACTTGTTTGGAGAAAACAGCTATATCCTCGTTAAAGGACTCTGAAGAGCAAACGTCTCCACCCGCTACTCCAGGTTCTCTAGGTGTACATGTTGCTAGTTCGCATTTCTCAAAGATAAGGGCCAATAGTGGAAAGAGCGGATGACTGAAAAACCAAAAACATATTCATTATTTCAAACATTAAATAAATAAATTCATTCACTAGCAAATATGTCATTTTTGATCCAATCAATTTGCTATACAGACGTATTTTGCAATTATCCGTTCTTAAAAAATATATCTGGCATATGGCTCCGCCTAGCCATATGATAATTAAAACGCTTTAAAAATAAAGCTGATGTAATTTTTAATACGCCTTTATTCATTATAATAAGAAATAAAACAGCCGGTTCATTTAAGCGTACATCCATCCATTACCATTGGAAAATTGGTGGTTATTCGTTTCGTTTGTTGGATGCTGAAGTGTGACTTTAATCTGGAATGCTTCGCAAACAAAGTCAATCATTATAATTATGTATTTGCGTTTACTGAAATGTAATTTTAGTGTATTAGTTTTCTACGACTTGAGGACAAGTTTCCCTGAGCCGAGGTTCAATTAGAATTAAATGCGTACAAAATGCATTTTTTAGCCTTCAGATTAAAAAAGCAAACAGAAAATTTTAAGAGATTAAAAATAAAGGCTTCCAGGAAACCAAGCCGTCCAATCCAAACATTTCAGAAATATAGACAATCAAAGAGCACTCAATTTTCAATTTTTTTCTATCTCATTTTCTAATACAACGTCAATTTTCTGATAAGTATAAAAGATCTTTGACAAGTATGAAAGATAAGATAAAGTATAAAAGAAATACTTTCCAAAAAAACAATAAAATGCCATATAAATGATAAAACCAGACCAATCAGATTGCACAAAAAAATGAAACATTCTCACCACAAGCTTTTTAAGACCAAATATTAAAATTAGCAATTCAACTTCTTTTGCGTATTTACATTTGTGAAAATTCTTACAACCCATAGCAAAAGAATCGAGTTATGCTCCCACATGTCAAACATTAAACTGATTATCACATTAGGTTGTTGTTAAACCGACGAACATTTATCAGCAATGTGGGCAAGTCGTTCAGTGGCAGCTGCTTAGGCCCTTCATTGTTGGAAGACACTTAAAATGTCTTTAAAAAGCAAATGCTCCTAAGAGGAGGCCACAGTAAACGGCGAGTGTCTCAAAAGCAATTATTTAACACCTTTTGGCTAAACCGTTGACCGTAATTTGTGTAAATATTTGATTAAGTCATTGTTTTCTGTTGGTTTCAGGGCACATCGGATGTAGATTAGACATTCTCAACAGGCTAGTAATTTCGAAACGTGCAATTTTACAGGATGTCGGTGACAACTGATTTTTGTGAAAAATTATGTTTTAATGCTGCAATTATTAAGAAGTTATATTTAATTAATATTAATTATCAACAAATTCATTTATTTGTGGTTTGGATACAGCAGGTAAACCAAAAATGTCATCCTGCATTGAAACCGAGAACTGATTTAAAATATCTTGAAAAATCCATAATGCGATTCTGCCGAATTCGGAAAATTTTAAATAAGATTATTTGTTATTATTTCAAAGAAATCAGAAAATTCGTGTTTAAAAATATTACGTTAATATCTGCTTTTTATGCTAATTTATTCTAAACTAGTGTTAAGTATTTAGGTGACTTTTAACAAATATTTCATTACTTATATCTAGATAAATTACCTAAAAACTCCAAAAAAATATTGTACTTTGGGGATATCAAATGATCGTTGAACTGCAACTTTTCTCTCAACAAAACTGGTTATTTTATTGTGGACGACTAGCAGGTGTGCACCTATACTAGTCTTCCAAGACAACTACTTGAAAAACATAGTTACTTGTTCCTACTTAGTGGAGGTAAGGATTAATTCCCAGTAACGTTTCAACCTACATCCCTCGATAAAGTAACCGAAGAAATCTGGCAACTTCAAGTAATATTTATTTAACATTTCACAACTGGTGTCAATTTGGCTGCGGACGGTGGCTTTGTATGTTTAATTTAGGGGTATTATAAATCTAATTGTTATATTTGGGTATTTGTAACGAAACATTCTCTCAACACAAACATCTTTAAACAGCATTCCCTTTCAGATCAAAAACAAACAGGAGCATTATTTTCTAAAAGTTCCTAAGATTTCTAACACTCTACAAAACCTCACAAACTCCACATGTTATGCAAGAAAAATGCGTTGGTCGTTTTTTCCCTGTCGCTGACACTAAATCGGTTTCTTGCATTTGGTGGATTAACAACAGGCACAACTGCATTAACTATGTAATTTTTAAAATTATTTCTGATCGATTATCAGAGAAAAATAAATTGGAAAAGTACATGTTTTTTTCTATACCTATTAGCTCTGAAAAGAGGGTTAAATGACCGCAGGTTTAATTTTTGTTGACATTCTCTCAATGGTATAACTTGAAGGTTCATTTCAGCTAAACTCAACAAGAAATATAATACAATCATTAGCCACTCTGATCAGCTGAACACTTGAAACTGAATCATTAATTTATATTGTTGTTTCTGGAAGCACAAGTCTTAAATCTTAAATAAATTGGGAAACCCAATTAGTCACCAGCGAACGTTAATTACCAAACACAGATCGGGTTCAACTTAAGCAATATTGTTAAAATCAATGCGTTTCGAATTATTGAAAATGGCCTTTGACCGAGTTGGTCATTTTTGTGAGATAGCGAAACATCTGCAGCAAATTGGCGGTTCAAGACAAAGCACAAACAAAAGGTTTAAATGCAAAAGTGCCATGCAAACAAGCCAGCAAGTGTGGCCAGAGTTATCGCCATCCTTTGACCCGTAACTTATTCGAGGATCGAACGTCATAAATAACGAGCTAACATTTATGAATGCAGATAGCTGGATGATAGACACCATTCATACGATCCCATTATTTATTTCCGACTGCTGATAATCTAGCATTTTTTCAACTTGTCAATTCGTTTCAACTGAAATGCATTTCACCGCATCTTAGCATATTATCTTCTTCCTGATATTTGTAACTAGTTCGGCCATATTTAATAAAAATTATAATGTTTTAAAGACCTTACTACTAACCACATTCAAGCTCAAAATCAGTTATTTCCCACCACGTTATTAAATGGAAACGTAAACGTAAACTAAATTTATTAATGTAATTTTTACGATATCGTCAAAAACGAACCATCAGATGGTGGTTGGAAGACAGAAAATATACGAAAATGTTAAGCTATTTCCATTATCCACCACCACTGGGCTGTTAACTGAAGACAACCATAAAGATATTATGTGTTTACTGCCATACATTCCATCAGTTTTTCAGGAAGATTTTAAGAATCTTAAAAACTCGAAATGATAAAAATGGAATACTTTTTTAAATAGTTAATCAATGTTGATGAATTATTTCAAATAAAACTCATAGTTCTTTATTGCTTTAAGCCATTTATAGGACATTCTGTTAATTTTGAAAATGGTCTAAGGCAATTCCTACTTTAAAAACAATATTTTCGTATACAATTCATATCAAATTCCATATTGATTATAAATTTCGATTAATCAAGACCATTAAAATTCTAAATAAATGGCTCGCTTAATGTCAAAATATTTTTTACTTTATTTAAATGTAATTCATTAAATATCTCAAAACAAGAAATATCTGACTTAGACCACTTTCATTATTATGGGCACAATTGAGCAGTTAATGAAACAGAAATATTTTATTGAAACTAACAAAGTTTTCAAAACAAAGCAGAAAATTCGCAAACGCATCTTCGTTCTCAATAAATTGTAGGGTAACATAAAACCGGCCGCATATAATTTTTGAATCCTTTATGAATGAAACAGGTCAAGTTCTAGATATCCGAAAATGTAACTAAAAAAGAAATTAGCGACCAAATTGATTACTTAATTAAAATGTAAAAAGTGCAAATCGCTGGTGACTTTTCAACATTACCGTAATGTATGTAACTGACAATAACAAATAATTAATATTATATTAGCAATAAAATAAATGTACAGTAATGATAGTGGAACATCAAAGCAAAATGATGCTCGATTGAATGGAAATATTTATAAAACGTCAAAATATCCATATCATGATCATTTTTATGTTTAATTCATTCAGCATCGTAAAAAAGCTATAAACTCGGTGGTAGTGTAGATGTAGTAGTGAACGGCAACAATTTGTAATAGATCTACATATTTAATATTGAATATACGATCCGACAAACTGTAAATTTGAATAACGTCGAACTTTACTGGACGATAAAAGCGGATGTTATGAATATTAAGTATTCACATTAAAATATAACTGTGCCCAACTATACGCAATTATTAAAAATTTCGGTGCTGTTCTTCGAAACGGTTTTTCTTTTGAAAACTGCCGCCTTAAAATTGCACTAGCTTAATTCATATCGGGGCAATCGATTAGAACAAGTACTTTTAACTACTATAACCAACTGAAATGCGGGTACAATTGCTATTCAATAAGAACACAATGTGTTGTAATGTAAATTAATTGCCTACAGATCTTCATGCACTTTTTAGATACGTAATAGTTCCTGCATTTGTTTTTTTTTGTATATTTAACGTCAATTTATTAATAGCAGCCAGCATATCATGCAAGCGAGCTAAGCGTTGCGTTGTAACATACATATCACTTATAAAAATTACTTTGAACAACTTGAATAAACAATTTCAAATGCAGATCTTATCATAGTGAGTATTTAAGCAATGAAAAGATGCACATATGAATGTCACCAACGCATCTATCAAGACTCTAGGTCTAAGGAAAGTGGGAGTTAATATGAGAATGGAATATACGCAAACACTACAAATTGATCAACTCCAATGGTACACAGAAATACCCAAAGAGGAAAACAGAAATGAGATTGAAGAAGAAGGCGAAGAAGATGAAGAACCTCCCGAAATAACCGAAAGAATGACGATGGAACAGGCAAAGAAGATGAAAAAGAAAAAAGCACCAGGACTGGAGAGACACCAAACGAGTTGTTGCAATACGGGGGCACTATACTAATTACGAAAAATGTCCCAAATGATTCGAAAGAGTATAACCATCCAAATATTCAAAAAAGGGTATAAAAAACTTCTCCAAAATCATAGAAGCACAACCCTACTAAGTTCAGTCATAAAAATGTACAAAAAAGATCATAGAAACAATAATTAAAATATCGAAGATCAACAAAGGTCAACCGTGGATGAATCGGTCAACCGTGGATGCTATCTTCATACTCAGGCAAGTATAAATATGCTTTAGAAACCTCACCAGAGCATTCGACAGAGTGAGATTGACACTTGACAGACTTGGCGACTTGACAGATATCTTAAGCAAACAAGGTACTGAGAAACGCAATAGAGGTCATAAGAGAACTAAACCATAACCGATCTACCCACATATTGGTTGACAAAAATATCACAGAGAAAATACAAACACATACGGGAATGCGACAGGGAAACTCCTTCAGCCGACAACTTTTCCATCTAATAATAGATGAAACAATAAACCTGGTTAAAAACAGAGGAAGGATATACAATAGGTGGAACCAAAATCGTCTGTTATGTCGATGACGTCCTAATTATAGCAGATAATGAGGACGACTTACAACGGCTTCTACACTCGTTCTATGTAACAGCAAAAACCTTCAACATGCAGGCATTGTCCAGAAAAACCAGAGCGCGTGTCATTTCCAAAGAACCAATCAGATGTAAACTTGCCTTGGAAAATAAAGAAGTCATGTGCTTCGAATACCTAGGCATAAAAATTACCTCAAGCCAAAATAGAACAAATGAAATAAGAGAACAAGGCAACAAAGCCAGCCGAATCTCACGTGCACTTCGGGACATTATCTGGAATAACACCAACATGAGCAAAAACACGAAGATTAAAATACATATACAAAACCTGCGTTAGACCCATAGTATCGTGCGCTATAGAAATTAGAGCTGACAACAAAAAACACCATGCGAACAACAAAAAGGAAAGTACTCAGAGTCATCTCAGGGTACACACCAAGAGAAAGTTAATAAACGAAGTGGAAGACATCCTCACATGGGCACGCAATGGTAGAAGGGACTGGAAGAAGAGCCACGTGAACGGGATGACAGAGGGAAAACTGGCAAGAATCGCTAGAGATGGAAGACCATGGACAACACCTCCAAAGAGATGGGTGAACTCATGGACCTGAACATCTTAAGAGAATTAAGTTGGAAAATTCAGGCCTAAGGTCTACAATATAATATAATGTTTTTGTTGAAGAATTTGTGAAAACACCCTAAAATTATCAAAAAAATAAAAACATGTAAAACTCAAAAGCTGTAGGCCATGAAGTAAGTGAGATATTCTAAGTCTTTATTTGATGGAAGACTTGATGCAAACACAAAATGTGTTCGGAATTAATCAGCAGCTAATTGAATTCGAAACGTTTAAAATAAAAAAGACATAAGAAGACACCATGGAAGACAATTACAATACCACTTCAAAACACTAAGTCATCATGTTGGATGAAACGCACATGAAGGAAACGACCTTAAAATTGTCTCCTTTAATTTTGCAAACAAATGTTACGGATTGATGTTATTAAATATAAAGAACTGTGGATAAAAATACAATAGACAGATAAATAAAACATTCCAACACACGCCGAATAAGTACCGTCAGAATAATCATGAAATTAGTTAGTCTGTAAATTTTACTCAGGGAAGTCACTCTATTAAGAATTATATGCTGCAACAAGGGATATCTATAAGTTTTATCGGAAGCAATATGGTGTAACTTAATGTGTTGTTAACGCGACATGCCATTAATACATATTATCACCACATATTAGCAGCTACTTAGAATGGCAACAGTAATTTGCCTTTGTCCATCAAGTTCCTTTCCAAAACTGTTTTTTTACCATTCATTGAAGCTGAAAGTTCGGCTTTAGAGATAGAGTAAAATAAATAAATAAAAATGGTCTCAAATTAACAAATAGCGGTTCTTCTCGCCAAAGCGGTTGGCCACATTAATACATTTCATCAAATGCCGATTCAACTGACAATATTGCATCCTTCTTTATATTTTATTGATTCCATTTACGACAAACAGAAACAGTGCAAACTTTAGGAGGCCCAAAAAAGTTTTCAGGACCTTCAGTAATTTTTTTTTTATCAATAATAAATTGTTATTTTCACTAGTGACGCTGTACATAAAAGCATAGCATGTGTCAGATTTATTAATAATTCAATGAATTTATTGGCAGTTCGACTAGGCCTATACGGCCTGAGCAGTTGATTTTTCCCATCAGAAATAATCAACTGCCATTGTTTTTGCTTATTCACGTTTGCTCGGAAACATGGCTGAAACCCACTAGGAACGAACATACATTTCAATATTAAGTCCCGTAAGTGACCAGGTCCAAGATTGCGTAATCGCATCTTATTTTGGCGTGAGAAAACATCTCTGTCAAATAAACTATTCATGTTTGGCGAGACTTTTATTTGAATGGTATCATGTTTCGAAAGAACAGCTTTCCGTTTCAGTTACAGTTCTTTAACATGCCCGTTTTAATATGTCGTATTGCGGCATCCAAATCTACTTATTTAAGGGAATATTTGCAATCAAACCATTTCATCAAAGGTGAAGTTTTCGATGTTTTTGGGAGATTCAATTCAAAATGATCTGAATGTATATACGAGTATTGTCCAATAAAGCTGAGGTTGGTAGGTCTTAGATAAACGTGCCTGAGAAGCAGTCAATGGTTTAAGTCAAGTCAAGAGTATTGCAGTTTTGTGATTAGGACGCATTTCCACATTTAATTCTAACTGTACAAACGTGTTTTAATTCAGGGTTTTTTACTTTTTTTACATAATTTCGCTTTTTAAACAATTGCGCTATTTATGTTGAATTTACATTGAGACCCCAAGCAAACCTTAGGAATAAAAATTAATTTAATTTTATTCATAAAAAAATCTGAAATTACCGTTTACTTGTTTTATATCATTAAGCTGCCTTTAAATTGCATTTACTTACTATATAATTTTACACTGATCACTTTAAACATCTTGTTTTTTTTATAAATGTTATTGCATCATAATTTGTACCTACTTAATACTTTTGAAAAGACCGACTTTTGATCTGTTTGTGTTTTTGGGTAGAAAATCGCTATTAATAATAGTTTGGAACATCTGTTCTTTAATTCGAAACATGGTTTAAGAAACATATTTTATTCTTAATGTAACAGGCATAGAGTTAAAAAAACGCTATTTTAAAATATCTATAAATATTAATTGGTAGCTGTGGGCACGTTTCAACTGTAGGAGTTAGTTGTAGTAACATGTTTCAGCTAGCAGCAGAAAATCGAGCATTTCAGGGCAGATTTTAATATGAATCAAATGGTGTAACAATCGGTGTATTGAGACGCGTAATTGCTATCGTGGCAGGAGCAGTTGCATAATAAAATTAACTTGTTTCGTGTAATGTTTCAATTAAACAAAGAGCTTTGTTAGTGTACCGTGATAATTGCAGTGCAAACAGGATAGAAAGTGAATTCACTTTTTATGCCTATGAATATCTGCTGTTATTTTTAGTATGGCATTCTAACTGGCAAATAGAGTACTGCGTCCATTTTTTCTCCTTTGCAAGATGACAAGATACTAGACTTCGGTTTATGTGAGAAAACAGGATATTATTATTGTCATAATTGTCTATTGGGACCATTGGGCAAATATTTGGGGCTTCAAAAGACCATTAATCACCTACTGAAGGACAAACCTACAGCTATAAACAATTTACCCTCAAAAAACGTAACCTTCTGAAGATGCATAAAACGGTGAGTTGGCACCGTATAAGAGAATGTAGCTACACTACGCCAATAGGAAATCTACTGAGAAAATATGATATACCTACTTAAAATCAATATGCAAACCCACAAATAAGATTTAAGTCTGGCTAAGGTTTATTAAGGACAAACGACCTTTCAGAGACTCGAAGAGTGGGAACAACAAAGCGAACCGTTAAAACCAAGATTGAAGAACTTTTTGTTTAGAACCGCGGCAGTAGCGGCACATGACCTAGCGAAGTACCACACAGTTGTACAAGGTAGGTTCAATTGGCGACACCACGAATATTACCAACTGTCCATATATTGACTTTTTGGGTATATATTTGAAAACTAACTAGTTTACTTCGAGTTTAAGAGGTACTCACCCATAGATGGCATCTTTATCTCTCTTTCCAACATCGGGTACGGCGCCCCCCATAACATGATTAGCGGCAGGATTTACATGGTTTGCATGGTAAGGGTGCATGGCGTGGTTGAGGTGTGGGGAATGGTGCAGCCCGGGAATGCTGGGCCGATGTGCAACATGAGGTTCGTACATGCCGCCTGCCGCTCCACTATCCATGTAGCCAGAATGAATGCCATCGTCGTACTAAAACCAAAAGAACCATCACGTTAATCACTCAATCGAGACGGACTAACCGTATCCTAAATCAGCATTACATATATGAACATTTAGATGACAATGTATAAATCTCTAGATGGTTCAGATCAGAGTTCAGAATTCAAACCTGCTCATACATTGATGATGTTTGTCTTCTCGACTCTCTCTTTTAACCTACATGGCCTTTTCAGTTTTAACTTTTTCAGTATACAAGCGCATTTTAAATATTTTCCAATATTGAACATACTTCCTGAAGGTTTATATCAATAATAACAACCTCTTTAACATTTTAGTGAACTATGAATGTTGGCCCTAATACGTTTTGCAGTTCCGAGTCGTTTTCTAGTTCGACACTGTTCATTTTGTATGGAAATTTTGCATTTTCTCAAGTGTCGGAATCAATTTTTTTTATAAGGGGATAGAGGATTCGTCTGATAGACCAATCTCGAATCTAACGATACATAGCTTGTCCCGTAAACACGTGATCAAAAGGATACTGAGATATTCTTTGCATCAAAAGAAGACGATCTGACCTAACTGTTATTTTCAAAAAATGTCTGCGTCCTCTGCTATTGACGGTCAAAGTTTTTCAAAACATTTATCTTTTTTGAAATATACGGAGACTGTACGATTTATTTTGGTGAAACTTTTCTTTATTTCTTATTATGTAAGACACATATTTTGATAAAAGTTCCAAGTGGAGTTCATCCACTTTGGACAAGTGGTGAATCCTTGAGTGGTACAAAACCCACCACTACTTTTTATTTGGTGTTTATTAACAATGTCTAGTCTCTTCAGTGGCAAGAAAACAGACATATTTTCAATGCTTCAAGATTTTACAAAGAGCACAAAATTGTTAATAAATGATTAGTGCATCAACAAAAAAAAATTGTGGATTCCACCATTCAACTGAAAAGTTCTGGTAGCTTTTGTGCAACGATGCTCAAGAATTCACCACTTTTTAAATTTTAACTTATTGAATGTAACAAAGAACTTGTGTATTTGCTAGTTTCACAAATTTACAATCTCGATCTGATTAATATGCTTAGGAAATTATACTAGTTTCTGCGCTATATTAGAGCTTTCCAACAATTTAAATCTGCTTAAACTGGCCCTGCCAATGACAATCTGACTTGCAGTTTGGTTTCCTCAAAATACAGACCGATAGATAATAAAATTCATCTACTTTTTCAATGGGCTGTTTTGAACCACCAAAGGTTTATAAATCCTATCCCTAAAAGACTGATGGAGATTAAACGAAACTTCTGAATAGAGATCTTAAGCTCATCCGCTTCAACACATTTTCGTGCTAATGAACAGTTTCCTATGGAAGTCCTTCATATGAGACCGTAACAGAAGGGATTTAAAGTTTAAGTGAGGATGGCTAAGCAATTTCACATTTCACAAACTAAAGAAAATTGATTCAATGATTTTGTGCATCGCGTTGTTAACTCAACCAATTCAAACGAATACAATATTAAATTATACAATCAACACTAAATCTGAAAAACAGGTTTTGAATTAGATTTTTGTTTGTGACATAAACGCTAAATTTGGCGAATTTTCATAAAGGAAACCATGATTGATTGACCGTTGCTGCACCAATTGTTAAAGGTACGTTTTAAGTGAGGTTATGCAGAAATGCTCGAGTTTAGACCTATTTTTATAGCAAAGATCATTCAGTCAATTTAATGGCATTTTTAAAAATCGGTTTAATGCTTAATAATTGTAAAATTGCGCTTAGAATCCGCCTTACACATTTGTTGCAAGTTATTCAAAACAAACATTTTCTGCAGCTGATCATTAAAACTAGGAATTAAAAAACATAACTGAAAAACTATTTGACTATTTAGCGCAAACGTAAAATGCTTAATGGAATGATTATAAGTGCTAGAATGTCGTTAATGACCATAATCATCAGTAAATTTATGCAAATCCGAAACAATAACAGATGGTTGTTAGCAATAATTATGTATGTAGGTGTTAATAGAGGAACCCAAACAATACACACAAACATATTTATTATATATTTAAATTTTTAAAGCATGTATTTAGCAGTTTATGTTTTCCATAGTGATATGCTCAAGGACTAGTAAATACGAATAAGTAAAGTCTATAAAACCGTATAATGTTAAAATTCCTCAATTTGTTGCCTCGAGTATAATTTGCCTAACTGTTGGTGTCCTCTATTTCTCTTACTTTTCAAATGTTTACTACTAAAGTGATTAACACTATTCCATATTGTCTGTCTATGAGGGACCTTTAAAAAAGTAAAATTAAAATTTTCCCAAAGGATGACCATCAAAAGTAACCGGGGGGATTATGTTCATTAATACCCATCACATTTTAATTGTTATTGAACGCTTTGATAAGCCTGATTAAGAACAAGTGGCTAAATTATCAGTTAGATCCATTTTTGTGCCGTTTCTCTAACTAAAATATCACATCGGTAGGTAGATATTACGGCTACTTTTTAATCTGATAATGGTGACGGCATTTTATCTAATCTACACTTATCTATAAGCAAAAGAATTATTTGGAATCATGACCGGATGGTAGGCTGGAGTATGAGATGTCTGAATCTAAAATTAAAAATGAAATTCCGAAAATCATGTTGCATTAAACACGAATCATAAAACATGTTTGCTTTTTCAGATATTTTAATAAGTTACCTAGATATCAATGCGAGAAATACAAGTTTGCAATATACGCACATAAAAAGAATAATTGCGAATGCAAGTTAAAATTGCGTAAAATCCATATAAACATTAATGTATGTCATGGCCGGTTTAAACATGATTTATTGTACGGCAAGATAATACGCATTCATATAATACTGGGTGACATATGATCATTTGAAAAATCGATTAGCATAATTAAGGGATTTTCAAGGGAACCGAAAAATCACTGCCAATAATAAAAGGTGCAGTTCAGAAATTGCTTGGTTTTATCAATGTTTTTGTAGCATTACCAGCAAACATTAAAAATTGTTATTGTCCGAAAGATTCTTGATTTTATTTACAAATACTTTCCAGTTTCAGGTAGAAGCCTTAACGGTTGGGGAATGAAACAATACTTGAGAAAAAATGTTAGGATCAAACTGGTTAAAAATTCTCTGGGAACTGCACTTGATTTATTCTTAATATCTGACTTTGAAATGGCAAATGGCCATTTGCAATCTTGAGGTAGTCAGAAGCAGTCGCTGGAATCTAAGCGGCCGACTATTGGCCTCAATTCGTATCGAATAATTCTAATAGAAACCTACTTATGTGAAGACATGAAACAGAAAGCAAGTAAGGGTGATGATAACGCAAACTTCAACTATCAGCAAACAAAAAAAAATTGTCAAATCAAATTAAACACATCTTGAATATGAAAGGGCATCAAAGAGAAATTACAAGGAAACACTATCAAGCTGGAAATCGCGGATAATGGCAATGGTTTTGAAATAAAAAAGACAAAAGTAGAGAATGTGAATGCACATAGCAATATCCGAAAAGGTATCTGCCATGCGGTCTTCTCGTACATGCAGTGCATTAATGGCAACCCAATTAGTCACATTGTTTTACAGACTAATTAAAAATGCTTGGCAATTAGTAAATCGAATACTCCAAAAGATCATTAGGCAAAAAATTGCGGACATCGGAATAGTAATGTGTTTGTGCTCTGTAAAAGTCATCTTTTGTACTCTGTTACTAAACCAACTCTCTAAAAAATTACAAGACATTTAACAAGGCCTCAGAACAATCTGAAAAATGTCGAATTTTCCAGTTGCTAAATGCGATTACTCCTGGAATAATGGTTTGTTGAAATGGAAAACAATTGTTGTTTTTCTAGGTATATATGTCCGAAAAATACAGTTGCCTTTGACTCATCACGGTGTCCATAAACCATAATTTAAACACGAATTTACAGGTAAATAAAATATTTTAATTACTGTCACAGATCAAATAAGTAACTTTGCAGATATAATTTAGTTAATAGTAACAATAAAGTAAAATGTTTACAGCTACTTTACAGACTTCCCTGCTTTCGTAAATTACTGCCGAAAATCTGCTAATTCTACAATGCAAAAGACTTGAGACTTGAAGAATGTTTGCGTATAATGAGGTGGTATTGAAACTTATCTGATAATATGCCATATCTAACAAACGCGCTACTGGGTTTTTCCTGTTTTCCGCATCCTAATCAGTCCAACAAATAACACACAATTTTTTCATTTCAACCCATATAAGCTGCCAATAGTGCTTTTACTTAATTTGCAAGCCGTCCGTATACTTAGGCTTAGAAAGGCACTAAATTACATTTAGATGTTTAATCACCTTTTTATCTGAATACCAAAATATACGACGTATAGGCACTTGCATTAAGGTAATTAAACAACATTACATTATTATTATTAATTCCAATGTAACAATTACCAGTGCAATTGTAATAATTCTGGTACTAGTTGAACAACAAAGATAATGGAAAGATTTGTCAGAGGTACCAAGTACGGCACATTATATTCAAATAAATCACATTTCGCCGATGTTTTATATAACTGCTTTGAAATTTAATTTGCTTCACTATTTCGCATACGTATTTTTCCGGCAATAATAAACGAGGCGGCAGTTAAATTTTATGTGCACTTGCTCCCCAAGGGAGAATTATTTGCTATTAATATTAAATTCATATTCGGCGGAAGGTAATAATTGATTTAGTCATATTGTACCGGAAAATAATTTGGCATTTTATGGACAATAAAATAAATTATTGGCCCAATGAAAGCAACAAAAATGCAAATTTACTAACATTAAAACGATCGCCTCTTCGATAAAAATTTCAAAGGCAAATATATTCGAAAACTTGAAAAAACAATAGTTTGATAATGAATTTGACTACAATTTGTTTTATTATATAATTTTCCTATTCGCTTAAACAGAAAGCCGCAGACACGAGTGCTGTAATGACAATTTTATGTAAATCGGTTTCTATAAAATAATTTATGCCACCTAAAGTGGTATTTCGCAATAAAGTTAATTTGAACGTATCCTGCAAGAAACACACACTTTAAATTAATCCCGTTTCCACGTAAAAATAATTAAGATTTTAAGATAATCCTTTATACCCAAATAGTTAAAGTTTCAGCGGTAATGTTACTTTTATGCAAATTGGAACGCGATTCAGAACGGGAATGCTTATGCTGCTTCTTTACCTGACTTCACAACTAAATCCTTCAGCAACAAATATTTTGTTTATGGCGTAATAAGAACTATGAATCTTCTCGAAAGTTATTTGTTTTAGTTCCACTTACATCACGCACATAATTTTTTTAATAGCTAAAAATTTGTTAAATTGCATGTAAAAGAACTAAGTCGGTACTAAGAATGTTACTGATTCTGTCGACGGGATGAGATATAAGAATTGAACGGAAAATTGTTGAAAACTGATGAAGAAATATGTTGGCTTCGTTTGAGTGCTATAAATGTTTAGACTTGATTGTGAACGCCATTATTAAAAAATTGCGATTTTTCGTAATGATACAAACATTATGGACAAACGTAAACCCAATAAAGATCAGAAATTACAAAAACGCCGTGTTTGCTTCAAATTGCCTACAAAAAATATTTATTTAGTTGAGCAAATTAGTTCTTTTGTCAAATGGAATAACTAAACTGAATCGACGGTATCAGTAAAACAGTTAGCAACAAAAATAAAAAATGGAATTTGTTAGGTATTTAAATTAAATTTGCCTTCAATCTTAACTGAACTTCATCTAGGATGCGGATAAGTACCTACTACAATTAGTAAACATTTATGAAAACAAATACCTAAACCATAAAAAGTTGCTTAAATCTTCAATTGCCAGAAAACTAGTTTTGTTCAAAAATAAGGTCTATAAAAAAATCGTCCAAGGAACGATCACCAATTGACCAAATTAAAAATAATTAAATGTTCGAACTTTGTAGGAAATGCGAATTTTGTTTAAGACACTTAATATGAAATTGTTTCTAGAGTAAAGCACGTTGACAAGATCAATATTTACGACATTCTGATTAACATTTTAACAGCAGAATGGAGGTTGCTGCTTGTCCGACATGTTAAATGCATTAAACAATTTATAAAAATGCCGCCATTGACAATTGAAATGTAGAAAATAAATTTAAAAAAATGTATTAGTATAAATAAACCAGTGGATGGGAAACAAAATAAATTTCGCAATTCACAATTAAATAATTTGTTTGATGTGTTGTTGGACTTTGAAAAACTGACTCAGTATGGAGTGATCCGACGGCAAAATAACTAACAAAAAAACACTAAGCATAAGAATGAATATTTATAAGAGGCGGTAGGTAGTCTCGTCATTAGATCCGCTAATTCCAGCATGAAATAAACCGAGTCTTAAGCCTGGCATTTTGTATCTCGATTAAACCACAATCACGTACTAAAATATAATCAGCGTTTTCAATGTGGCATTTCAGCAATTAATAGATAGCATGTCACATAAAATATTAGTTGATTTACTCGTATGTTAGGTCTTTATGTAGGTACAGAATAAGTTTACATTGTTATTATTTGAAGTCAAATAACTTTCTTCGAAGTATAACAAACTGCAATTTTCCAAAGCTTTTCTTTAAATCGAAAACTATATTTTATTCTCTTTCACAAAAATGTAAGTAAAAAAGTAAACCGGAAAAGGTCAGGCTTTATCATCGGTTTCAGTAAACTAAAAATCTAGTGGTCAGTCACGAAAGAAGAAGTAAATGGCTTTCGATGAAGCTGTCTTTATGCACAGAACGGCCTTGAAGAAACGTGGGAAATCAGAAAAGCTTACAGCTAAAAGTAAATAGGCATATAACAATTGTTGTAATCCACTGCTGATTAAAGACAAACAAAATCAAGTCAAAAATGAAAAGTAAGGCCTGTAAGGTTAGAGGCGATGATCGAAACATTACTTTTCAAAACATGTGCTCTTAAATAATTTGCTGAAACTATAATGTGACCAGCACTGTTTAGACGACTTCTAAAAGGTTTCAAACCAATACAAAAAAGATCGGCAGGTAGATTTAGCCATTACAGGTGGAAAATAGAAAGTTTTGATGCTGCTTGACCACAAACCTGAGTAACTAAAAGCAAAAACGTGTGTATACTAAATAGATCTTTGATGGAAACGCAATAATTATTTGATTGTTAAACTTAGTTAGCAAAAGTTCAAGACACTGAGCTCAATGAACAATAACAGCAATCTTTCCACCCAGAGAAATTAATCGATCGTTGACTGTCTTTCTAATTAAAATCATGGTGATTATGATTTAAGAGGCTGAATTTGACAAATTATTTTTTAATGTTGCTGTTAACTGCTGTTTGACCGACGAGGATTTTATTGAATTACGCAGAAATAAATGACTTGATCTGATAGGTTTCGCAACGTACAATCTCGGTTGGAAAAAGTGAAAACCAAAGGTTTCAGTCAAAAGTTACCCTTAACAAATAATTCAAAACTACTAAAAAATAAATTTGGGAATAATTACGTTTTTCTGCAGAACATCCATGTTGATTTATGAATCCCTATTTTCGTTTGCCGTTAATTCTACTAGTTACACCTAAAAATGATGTTAAGTAAATGATGGTGGAAACGAAAATGTCCTTGGCGAAGAAGACAACACGTTGACACACACTGATACGATTTCCAATGGTGATGGCAGGTAGAGAGTTATCCATTCTACGTATCACAACACTGAAGCACTATGAAAGCTGCGAACACTTCACGCTGGGCATTATTCCTTGCCGAAACGGAAAAGCATAAAACTAATTGAGGAGAATTGAGATGGACTTGGCGGTTGGCGCGACACCTCTCCGACTCGAGTTCGATATCCGATCCCGGAGAATTCTAATATT
Source organism: Dendroctonus ponderosae (assembly GCF_020466585.1). NCBI lineage: Eukaryota > Metazoa > Arthropoda > Insecta > Coleoptera > Curculionidae > Dendroctonus > Dendroctonus ponderosae. The sequence goes on from NW_026018814.1 coordinate 13,955,826, forward strand.
TCATATTTAATGTATTTAAATTTATTTCGCTAAATTCAAATGAATAGGTCGATTAATTTTAGTTGCTCAATTTATCAGCTAAACAGATAGGATTTTCACGGCGGCGGTACCTTCCAGGCGCGGTCATGTGCCGACGGTAGAATGTTTTAGTTATTTGGAAGCAATCAACTCATCAAGGGCATTTCTCAGTCCAATTTGGATCCATTTGCAATTAACATTTGCACAACTCATAAACATCCTTCATGTCGCGGAATCGTTATATGGATGGAAGTTTAAGCAGCAATTGCTTCCTGCCTCCAGCTATCGTTTAGTTCAGTTGGTGAGTAAATATAAAACATCTAGTCAAACGCGTAAATGTACAAAACTTCGGTGAAAATTGACATAGAGATTTAAAAGGATTTAAGTTTTATGGATACCATAAAGCAATAAACCCGGTCGAGAAAATACAGTAGTTAGTGTTGTAAATATACCCAATATGACATGTTTTATAGCAGGTCTTTGAAAATGTCGATGGTGATAACGAGAATTTTTCTTCGGAACGTTCATAATTATTTTGAAATTTGGTGAAAATGAAAAACATCGAAGCGGGATGTTTATTGTACATTACGCGATAAGATAAAACACTGCATTTAGTAGCCGGCCTGGAATTATAGCCATAAATGGATAAAAATTAGATTTAGCGTCAATAATTTCATAGTTAAGAAAATTTTATGACCCTGTGTATTCTACTTAATTTACAACATCAAAGGAGAACTGAAACCAAACGATTAACTTAATCTCCCATCAGGGACGTGCATTCTTCGAACAACGGGCGACAAGGCTTACATTTTTTATGAGCTCCTAAAGTCCAGATGTATTTTCCGATTTTTCCGAATGAATCAATTCATCCGAACCTGGCATTATTATTTTGTAGCCTCCGAAATCTTGATAATATTTTATTAAACCGTAATAAAAATAGGGGCTCAGTGGCTGGTTGGGGCCCGGAAAAGTTTTTATTATGATGAAATTTTCTCCTTGTGCAGCATCCGCTCGCGACGGTAATTCAGAGACGACTCGTGAGATACTTGCGTGAAACGTAAAGACGTTACGATGATTTAATAGAGCCCCGTGATGGGATAAATACTCTTTAGTGGGCCCTAAAAACTGGAACTTGTTGAAATCACCGTCGATGTCGTAAAATTTCGTTTCCAGTACTAAACAGCCTCAATATATCCTTTACGATTCTTTTTAGTTTTACAATATGTGTTGTGAAAGAATGTCATTTTTATGTCTCTCCGATCGTAAAACTTTTAAAGATCTGATTTTAAACTGCTGACACTCCAAAAGCGTTTCACAAAATATTAGGAAGTTTTTCAGTCTTGCCCGGTCAGACTTCACGACTTTTCCAGAAACATCCGTGATTCGGCTGAAGTTTTTCGAAGCGGCAGTAAAATTTCACAATTACGATGATGAGAATCCTCTTCGCGTGATGGATTAATTTGCCTGATACAGAACGAATTAAATTAACAATATAAAATCTGCGCTTAGCGACGGCAAGGCGAACGTATCTTACTTTGCCTGGTGTCTTGGGACTAGACCCTCGACTCGGGTTACATTCTTCCCGGCATTCCACGATGATAATCCAAAAACCGCACCATGACTCGGATTTTTTCACTCGAATTTTATGGAGAAATCAGGTAAGGTATCTTCTTGTTCCAAAATGCCTATTCATCGATTTTAAAAGAAATTACGGCTCTTCGTTAAAAGCAATACTAACCCGTAATTGCCGACCAGAACCTATACATTAATTCAATATTATAATAGGTCTGATTGGGTCTATTGACTAATCATATATGTGTAATAGGTATGTTCCTTAGAATATGTTCCTCACTTTTTTCTCCACCCAACGTTATGTCGTCTGAATCTTTGTGTCAGACTTCTATGTTTGCCACATTCATTTCCTTTGTCATATTGGATGCGTTCTATTGATGATTCTATTTCAACTTTTCGTCAATCACTTCTGAACGTCTGTAGGGCAATCATTTTTATGCTGTATGCGTTGGGAAAAGCATTCAATTGCCTCCTTGCAACAGACTCAGCAGGCCAATCCGGAGGGTAGCATCATGCCGGCCATGAAACGGTATTAACATTGTATGTTCGGAAATGTCCTTGCTAGCTCCCTATAGGGCTTTTCACATGTTTATGGGTTTCGAGGTACCCATTGCTAGTCACCAATTTGAGACATTGCGTTTGAGGCAACGAAAACTTTAGCGCCCGTTTACGAAATAACGGCCCGAGCGGAATAAAGAAGTGACGTGGAAGTGAAAACTTTTAAATATTGATGCAGTTTTTCATTCATCAAGTATCGAATTGGTGGTGTGACTGTGGGCAGCCATTGGCTCCCGAAAAATCCGAGCCCCAATATGAAGAAGCAGAAAAAGCAGCCCTGATTGCATCGGACACACTGAAGACCTGGAGGTCTATGTAAAGTAAATTTACTGTCTCAATTGACTTAGCATAAACTTGAGTATGTGAAGTTGGTTGCTTTGGAAATAGACTTGGCATGGTTAAAGTTCATGGCTGTTTGTTATGCGCGTTTGGTAGGCAAGCGTCGGGTGCTGCATAAGAATCGGTCGCAGTATCGAATGTAATAAGAAAACGCGCTTCTAATGTAACCAGGGTCGAAGGCCTTGACGTCTGACAGAGCGCCGCGGTGTTGTGATACGCAAGAGTGCACTAGGTGTAAATGATGGATGTCCTTCTGCGGGTCTCATTCATTAGCCGCTGATTGATGTTGACAGGTCGAAACGTGCATCAATCAGCTGGCAATCTAGATGGACAACGTAAAGCGAACGTCCCCGTATGTGAACGTGTCATCTTCTTCGAAGGCTGACGATTAGCGTACCCGTGGCTGAGCCATGAACTGCACTGCCCGCACTAAAGGGATTATTGAGGTCCGAGTCACTGTCGCGCACTGTTTTCACTCAAAAATTCACAAATTTTTCTTCCGTCTCACTGCACATTCACACTGAAAGTTACCCACGTGCTGCTACTGATGGTTGTTGAAAATGGTTCGCCGGCGGCGTATTCATGGGGTCGGTGTGTAAATTTTCGTTTAGCGCCGTACGTCCGAAGCGCGTGCGGAGTTCTTGCGCGTTCCGCAGTCGTCTGCCAACTGTCAATCACGTCTGTTCAAGGGGGCAGAGTGGGGTTTAGATGAATGATCTGTCAGGCCCTGGCCCCGCCTCTCCGCCAATGGCGGACGTAGTGCGCGCATCGAGCGGGCCCTGTCGTCCAAACTCAGAACTAGTTGCTCCCGCCGAATGCCGACGTTCTCTACTCGGGCCAGCCAAAACAAACTTCGTCGGGCGCGTACCCCAAACTTGGAGCCTTGAAAACATTGCCTTTTTTCTCCTTCTCCTACTTCACATGAAATGAATCCCCTATTGCTCTATTAATATATTTTCGTGAGCATTCGTTATCCACCTGAACACAGACTTTCACAATGCAGAGTGTGCATCAAAATAAAATGATGTCGGTCAACATTTAAGCAATAAGTTGAAACATTAGTTTGACTTCTTAATGTTAATGGGCATAATTTGTTTTGAGGTGGCCGCTATGGAAGAAAAAAGATTTGCGACTGCCACGGAATAGCTTTCGGTCGATTTAGATCAAGCCAGTTAAGGGCTGGTTAATGGCTAATTGAACATTGAATGAAATTTTGCACTCAAAGCTGGACATTCGACATTGAATCCTGAGTGTCAGTAATTACTTGCATTAATTGGTGCAGGTGGGCAAACTAATTAATAATTTCACATGAAATAAGGAATAGACGAGTAGCGAAGATACGTATAGGACAGCTATCCAAAAATCAGCTACGGATAAGAGTGTGGCTTTTAAGTATTAAAACAAAATAATTTTTAATAGGCTTCCTCACTCAAATGTTTTCTATATTGTCACGAAATATTCACGGCAACTCGCCTGTATTATTTTTAAGCTTGAACATTAATATTCATACTACTGTTTCAATTGACAAATATGTTCGTAGTGAATCCAAATAGGTAGGTATAAATGTCCGAAAAATAAAATGTAGTTCTAGCACTACTGCAATAAAATTCTGATGGATTTAGATAATACTCAAGCTTAAAAGTTTCCTCTATAAGTTCAAAGGCAAAGCTCAAAAGAAAAATTATACGTCAAAGAATGTCAAAGATCCACTGTACTCGCAAACTCATAGGTATTCAAAACTGCCATACAAGTAGCAAATAACATAGGCAGCAATGAAAATATATCCGCACTCCAATTATCTACTTGAGTAAAATATTTTATGGCACCTGAAAAATTTAGCACACAAATGAATTACAGTTGAAAATTACTGTTTTTGGGTCTTATACATATGGTCCTATTTGAAAAATAGCCATCTATTAATTGATTTTCGTTTTCAATGCTGCTTTAATTAGACTTTATATTTTAATACTTATTACAATTTTTGTATTACTATACGCTGTAACTACTGCTCATGAATACGAAAGAAAATTAGTATTATTATTGGAATTTTCTGAGATAAAAGTCATTTTAATATTATAAAAAATATTAATATCGAAATTCGAAATTAAATTAAGGGAAATGCTACACAAATCTTCTACAACTACTTGTAAATTTTGCTGCCTACATTAAATAACTTTTTCAATTTTATTCAAATATGAACGCTGAGCATTTATATACAATTGCAAATTTGAAATAAAAATATGTTGGATTGATTTAAATTTGCACATTAAATAGACCCTATTTATTGGCTACAAACTTGGAAAATTATCTTGTAATTTCGCATGCAGCAAGTATTTCCGACGGTCTGTTTGCAACTTGTGGGATATTTGGATGATTATTTCTGAACTGTTTACAAACAATTTAGTTTTAACAGCTATGCCATTGTACAATGACTAACATTTGAACTTGATACACAATGCTAGAACTAATTAATATTGAAAGAACATGTAAAATTTCGCCATAAGTATTGAATTTTTTGGCTAAAATACCTAATTGTCGAAAATATTACATTTCTATCGATGCTAACAGACATACTAGATGCTGAGCTTCCCCACTTTGTTTATATTTAAAGTATAATAAATACTTAGTTATTATATTCAGTACAATGCATTAGGACTGAAGCATGAAACTCGCGACAAAACTTTTAACTTATAGAATTTATTGCCAGGTCACTTTTCGACATCAATTTATTTTCGGAATTACAAAAACGTATACAAACGTATACAGTTTAGTTCATAAACAAGCTTTCTAAATTTGATGTAATTTAACTTTATCTTATCGTATTGAGGAGACGTCAGAACAATGGAACTGTAGGTGAAATGATAACAAATTATATTAAAATGGAGACTGTAAATTGGGGAATATTGTGTAAAAACCAATCTTTTGGAAAATTTCACTTGATTGATAAACTTAATGAATGCAAATGCTCAATGGAATTTTATATATCAATTTCGGGAACTCAAAATGTGATCTAAAAATGGCCGTGCTCTTGTTTGGGTTATCAAAAGAACCACTTCATACTTAAACATTTTAAACATGTAGCAGAACTTCCAATAAATGAGTTCTTTCTAGTTTAACGGTTATCTCATAGTTTAAAATCGATGCGCTAACAGGTTTTTTTACATTTCACCTAACCCAAGCTTAGGCTGAAACGTTTACACTTGTGTTTTCCTCAAATGCTGGATGTTATAGTATAGAAGCCGTACAGTATAGGTAGAAGAAGTATAGTATACATATGTATATAGCGCTCAAAGGAGCAAGCTAACTAGTTTTAGCACCAAGTGCCTACTCCTGAAAAAACTTTCATCAATTTATTATCTAACTTTGAAAAGCACCTACTTTAACAACATGAAAGACCATTATAAAATGTCCTTACATTTGCTTTTAGGATTTATGCATCTCTAATTTAAAAATCCACTGTTTTGGGCAAAGACGAAACTTGCGGTAAAACCTAAATAAAATAAGAAATGAAAGAAAACATTGCAAATAACTGTATAAGTTAAGTATTAACGTTTTCTCAATTTTGACTGCTCAAAAAAGCGATTTATTACAAAAAGAACACCAACCTACAAAGGGCAATGTAGAAGATTGAAACTTGTTAGTTTTTCGGGTTTTTAGGCCGTCGTACAATAGAACACACTCACGCTTGCGAAACGTGGGTAAGAAATTATATTGTACGACCGCCTAAAAACCGCAAAAACCCATTAGTTTCAAGGAATGGCCTTTAAAATCTATCTCTATTTAAAATGTATAAGATTATTGTAAAATTTATCCATATTTCAAAAATAATGCAATTGCGCTAAATACTTAATTGCAACAAAAAACTACTGTTTTTCGACTTTGTACGGTTTCTCTGGTTAGAAAATTAATAACCGGAAGCAATCAATTGCTTTCCGGCTCGAATAATGGTATTATTGAATTTACGTTTAGGACTGCGAATGTAAATTTTTTTTATATTATTATACGCGGTAACTACTGAAAATGGATATGAGAGAAAATTTTCATTGCTTGATGCATTATGACATTTTTCTAAGTAGGTATGTGTGTTGACTATGAAATTTTACTCTTTTATGAATGAATGATGTTGAAAATCAAGCCAAAATAGTCGTTAATCGGTATTGATTTGAATGGTTGTTATTTAGGAAATGTAGTAAGGATCCTAAATTTGCCTTTTAAATAGAGCTAATTGATTTACTTCTTCAGTATTATTTAGTGATTTGACAAAAAGCAGTTTCTTCCGACGGTCTCTTTGTGTCAAGAATAATATTTTACGGGCTCTTTTGGTTACAAATATGGTGCAAACATAACTCCTATAGATACACATACCATACATATACAAAACTATAGATAAGACAGGACATATTTGACTGTGAGCCGCCGTAACCTTTTTCTACATTCACGATTAAATTATATCGGAAATCTAAATCGAAATTTTTGCGTTTAAAACAAAACGTTTAATGCCAAGACTGAAAAATGGAATCAATTCCAAAAAGATTTACTTTTCAGATTAATTTCCGCTCTCGTTTCAACATCTGGTCGTTTTGAAAACCAGCCAAATGCATCTAGTGTAGTTCATACACAAGGCTTTTAAATTCAAAATAAATTTATAATTTTTAAAGCCACTGCGAAGCAACATCTATCAATAGTCATCTTCCAATATAAATTGAAAACAGTTTTACAAAATCAAACAATGTTTCTATTGCCAAAAACCGCACTTAAAACGTGCATCACTTGATTAGTAATTTGACGAAAGTATTTCTTGAAAAACACTTTTCAAATCAACTTCAAAGAGCTCAATCTAATTAGAATTTTGAAACGATTAGTATACTCATATGTTTTATAGCAAAATCCCCAGTCAATTTCAACACTCACTGTTCAATATGATGAATTGAAATATCATTGAAAATATGACTATCTATTACCAACGTCTAACGAGAATCTATTTATTCTATAAGAAAAGGTAACTTAAAAAACTGATTTAATATATGAGTTAATTCTAGACAAGTTTTAACACATTTACTCTTGCATTAACATTAGGACATTGTCATTCATGGTTTTAATATGTTTCCAAACAGGCTTATGAAGCCTGTTTGGAACATGGGCTTTATACTGACCGCAAAAAAAATACCTTAACATTTTATAATAACTTCAGAAGAACGTAAGAAAAGCAATATTGTTTGTATACGGCCGAATGCATTTGAGGAATGGAATACATACAAACAATATTGTTTGTATACGGCCGAATGCATTTGAGGAAATTTGTACTTATTGAAAGTGGATTAATAGGACTGAAACTTCGGTTCACTAGAGCAACTTCTCTACTATTAAAGAAAAAATTGGTTTTGTTTAGAAAGTTTAGAGTTTTGAAAATTTCCATCTTGTAAACTTTTTTCTTTTATAAGAAAAAAAAAACTGTTTACCTTTATAGGGTTAATAATAAACTTGCAATATTCAATACGTAATTTATAGAGCATCCTTTTGCTTACTTGAAAGTCATAATAATGTCTCAAGTATTTGTACAGGAAAAGTTTGGAAGCGTTATTAGGCAGACAACGCGTATTTGGAATAATTTTTTTTTTGGTGTACTTATATAGTTTGTCAGTTATTTACGTTTAACAAAGCACTTAACAACCTTATTTATCGTTACGTTTTTAAGTTATTTGGATTTAGACACTTTTATTTAACACTTCACTTCAAGTAATATAAAAACAAATAAATAATGTGCAAGTCGTAGTAGTTGCCACTTGAAACTGCAGACATTTTTGATATCGAACTGAAATCAGCATTTATGTAAAATATTTGCATTTAACCTCAATTTGAAACGAAAGATTGATTTCTGTTCAGAAATGTTTGATTATACATACTTGGTATTGAATTTGTTGGTTAATAAAATATTTCTGTTTTAACTTCTCATATTTTTTTTGTGAACACCTTACACCTCTGCTTTTTCACGTTTAATTCTTCATTTCAGTATTCTCAATTGAATTGAATGACAGAATCGATTCATAGCCAACAAATGAAAACAAAAATTGAGGCAAATTAGAGATTGGTATCCGTTGGAAGCACTACTTGATTGAAAACATATAGAAAATAATTACGAAAATGGTAAAACCTCTAGTAAAAATATGCAGAATTTTCTTTTATTTTATTACCTTTTCTTGCAATGGAAATTGAATGTGTTTTATTTCTCAGATTATTATTTATTTATTTTATTATTTTTTTTTGTAAAATAGTGTATAGTTCTTGCTGCATGTCAATTAGATGGAACAAACATTTAATTTCGTGGTGATATAGTGATAAATGACACTAGGGTACTGATTTTCATGTGTTTATTTTTCACCAGCCCACTTTGTAAGAAAACCAAATATCTTAATTCAACAGCAAATTTCACTTGSACTATTGCTTGTCCAAACTGTCACGGTTAGGTTGAATTCTTTAATGTTAATATTTATACTAAAAAGTGTGCGTATCTGTATGTTGAGATAGAAACATGCCTTCGGATACGCAAAGAAAACATTTCCTGTTTTAGAACTTTATTTCGTTGTCTTGGCAATTGAACCTATGGGACAATTCTTTGATACACAATTCGTACTTACTACGTTGAAATTGAAAAACACTCTCGCTACAAAATCAGCAACAAGTTGCGAAAATTTGTGTTATAGACAAGAGTTTTTCGGGTAATTTTAGAAACTGCGCAAAAGTATGTTATTTCACGGTAAAGCGGCTATACCAAATTTGTATTTAAAAATGAAAATATTGTTAAAATCGACACCGCAAAATAAACGTTCTTCTGAACTTACTAACCATAGTTCAATTTTCACGTTTTCTAAAAAAACATATATTTTCAGTCAATATTTCCAAATAATTCTGTGACTATTAATGACAGTGTAAACTCGTACATCTTTAGAATTTTTTTATTTCCAGGGAGTCATTCCCTGTGGGGTGTTTGTTTTCTGGAGGAGTTTTGGGAGTACAGGAAAAATAGTAAAATATAATTACTGTTTTTCGAAAATGAAATATTTGCAAGAAACTAGAGCAAAAGGAGGACCACAATGTTTTCCAAGGGGATTCGGTAATTCTAATCACTTTATTCGCAGCATTCTGGGTAGCTTCTCCTATTCGGTTAACTAACTCAGCTAATAGTATATCAGCATATTAGATATTGGGGGAAATTTTGTGAAAGAAGCTTCAAACTATGTCACAATTTGACAAATGCTTGTTATTCTTGACAAAAGCTATCTACCTGTAATTTGCTAATAATGACAAAAACATTGTTACTGATTTGAATTTTTTTCAAAAAATTCTAGCAGAGTACTTTTCTTATATCGAAATTTTTCACAATTTAAAGCAAAAATAGTAATTTTTCTTTTTGGGGGCGTGGGCATTTTGTAAGCCATAATACAAAGCAAACATGGGACCATTTCAAACGAATTCTGATTAATGAAACTCGATTTTCACCTGTTAATATCTTCTAGAAATTCGTTAGTTTGTTTTCAATAGTTTTCTCTCAAGTGAGCCCCTATAGCCCCTTAAAAGGAATGACGCCGATTTTGAATCACCTTTTACATGAGGAATTGGAATTTAACAGCTTTCATTTCCTCAAATAAAATAGGTCATCGGCCAATTGTGTTTCCGTCCATCTCATTTACAGGTTACTAATTCTTAAGTACTTAATTGCAATAGTATAAGTTGCTGAATTGGAGAGGCCGACGGGAGAGCGAAACGGGATTGCCTTGCTTCTCTTGTGATATAGGTACTTATAGGTGTTTTATAATCGTTCATTTATGGGTGTTGATATTCCATTTTATTTGCAACTGAGTCTTTCTAAGATTTTGGAAATAGTTTTTCATTTGTGTATAGGATTGTGCATTGGAATTTGAGTCTTATTTTCCTAGCTAGTTTTAGCGCGAGCGACTTGGTCAGCGGTTTCACTGTGCTTTTTAGGCTTTTCCGTTGCGTTCGATTTCAGCATATGTAGATCAATAAGGCAGCTTTTGTGCTGTTCTTTATGAGTTAGTTAGCGATATTGTTTTCCTCATCTGATAATTTCTAAGTCTGACTACTGCTCTCTATGTGTTTTTGTCATGAACGATCAGTGCAGTATCGTCAGCATAATGTGGAACATATCCTCAACTGTCTACTAGTTCTTCGCCTTGTGGGTCGTTATTATATGCCATAAATTGTGTTGTCGACACCTATTTCAAGTTGAAGGAGATCCCCGAGAATGTATATCAAGTATCTGACAAGTTTTGGTAGCTTTGTAGCTCTTTGATATACATATGCACTATTAAACGCCCTTGTTGGTGCCGATGGAAAAGATGTGCTGATTTATGTTCTTTTAGGTGTGTTGCCTGTAGGTTGTTTGTCAAAATAAATAGTAGACAAATTGTCCAGTGCGCCTGTTTAGCAGTTTAGTCCAAGCAGTTTTGTTAGTACTCAGCGTAGAGTTAAAATTACATTTATTTATATTTTAATAAATACTGCAATCACACACACGCTGGTTTAAAAAACAGGACCGAGCACGAAGAAAAGCATTTCTGCGTAATAAATATGTGCTCAAAGAGGCTGCGGTTTTGAGATGCAAGTTTAAAAATTATAAATGCTATTGAAAATTCAAAATTGAAACCTTCAGTTACGTTCTGGAGTTTATTCGTTGAATGTGCCCAGCGGTGGACAGAATATACAAGGTGATATTTTTTTAGGATTCATATCTTCTTTTACCACCTCGAAACTTCTTATGGTGCGCCACTGAAGTTCCAGGGTAGTTTATACCTTGTTAAATTTAGAAGATCTCTTGACACTGACATAGAATACAACGTATTGTCTTAATAATATATGTATTTAAATGCCCCAAACTTCTCAGCAAGGGAGTAAAATTATTAATTAATGCATGCTAATTACATTTTCAAATATCAGAACGATAGCAGAAGTTTGGCGTTTAGCACAAATAAAATTGAGACAGAAAACGGCTCTAAAGAGTGTTTTGGTAGAGCGGCGGACAAAATCAAATGCCTTATTTCAACCCTCTGTATCACGAAACGGCTATCTTTCCGGGATACGTTTGTGAAGCAAAAATGTTTGTTCTGATGTCTCCCACCACCCCTTGGTTGAAAGGTTGTCCGTATGTTTATGGAAATAGTTCAATTCGACTTAGATTAGTTTTGAAGCTAAATAGGTATTAAAAACATTCGCTTTACTTTATGCTTCTTCCAAAATGATCTATCCAAAATTAATGTCTCTGTACTAGCTTGAATTAGCAAAAATTGCTTCCTCTTGATGAGTTTTAAATTGTATAAATAGCAGAGAATCGTAAAGAACCATCCTTGAATAAAAAACAGTAGGCACTGATCATTTTAGAACTGTAAACGTACGCGTGGAACATTTCTTCCTATAAAAAAATACAAAAACGTAATTTGCGAAACAAAAACATTATTTACCTGTAGGTACATTAAGTTTTCGTCTTGATTTGCTATTGACCAATTTCACTTTCCACACCGTTCATCGCTCTTTATTCAGCGATTAGAAAAGTATTTTTGCAAAATGTCCCTGATAATACGTAAAAAATCAATGACTAGTCGACAGATGGTTAGGTCAGATAAAAGTGTGGAACAGAACAGCTTTCAGGCAGTGTGAATCTCTTTAAGTGCGCGTGGCGGTGTCGTTTCAAAAAATGCATTTTTACATCCACATTTTTCTTGTTCAATGCTTGTAATAATTTTGTTATCACATAATAATTATAAAAATATTTCAGCAAATAGAAAGTCGATAAAACCATTAAACCATTCTGCTGGTTTGAAACAGAAATGAAAATAGTTTAAGGACTGATGGTCCAGGCATGAGTTAATTCAGAGTAACAGTTCAGATTTTCGGCAATTTTATCAATTTTTCCTGATCTTGGGAGTTCTTGCTTTTGACAACCAAACTGTGTTTGGATAAGTGTTAATTTATGCCCTTTATGACAAACTTGAAAGTACTAAAGGGGTGTAAAAAACTTAGAAGTCGGGAATAGATCAGAGCTATGAATGAGAGTAGGTAGGAGAATTTCTTACATCATTATGGCTGTGGAGTGAATTAATGTTATATATTTATAAGCCAAGCACACTTATGATTATTTACTTAAAATATAATATGAATACATTTTAATTGGGATATAAAAGCCAGTTTATGTGCACTGAATGTTTTTTTGCAACTTATTTAAAAGTGTTTTTGATTTTTACTATTTACGATTTTGTGTAGCCTTATATAATGTAAATGAAAATTATTATTATTATCAACTTTTGATAAATCTAAAATTGCTAAAGATTTGGAGCTCAGTCAACAAAGACAATTTATATACTTACTAAATTAAATATTTTTTCGATTAATATCTTCTTAAAGAACTATTTGTTAACAATTTAAATAATGCTAAGCATAGACCTACGAGATAATAAACCTTAGATACGCAAAAGAACCATGTATAAGAAGGTATTTTGAAGTGAATTAACCGAAGTAAAGAAATAATCGTTTGTATGAGACAACGCAAGACTGCTTCAAATATTATAATGCAAAATATATGCATTCAAATGGTAAAGAAATACCTCGTATATAAGGAAAACGGGCAATAGGGTCTCTTGCGGGCGTCGAAGAAATTTTAGTCACAAAATTTTCAACTTAGTAAAAGTTTCAACTTTGCAAAACAACAAAACTGAGCAGAAAAAATAATGCATACATATTTAAAATATATGAAATTGCAGGAGCTCTTAAAAGTTTTGTGTATGAGCTGATTATGATGCCTGATTATTTGTCGTTCCATTTAACCGACTTTGTAAACTGGTCCAATAATCTAATATTCTTCGAGATACTAGTTTCATATTCCGTGTCTACTTCACTTCAATCCATCTGTTCTAAGCTCAATTAACAATTTCTATGCTGGAAGTTCAATAAATTCGAAAGCATAATTCATACCATACCCGTTTAATATTTCCATGTGTATCGAAGTGAAAAAATCGTTCCCTTAGGCCCCGCCGAGGATGCATATTAAACATAATCAAAAAGGAAAAAACTGGTCAATTGTTATGTTAAAACGAATTTAAACTAAACCGAAAATTTTGGGGCCGCTTTTCGAATTTCTTCCTTCAAAGATTAATTTATGCCGATCCTTTTTGTTACAGGACCCTTGTTTGTCACCTGTTTCTATACCGGGATTCCTCATAAATCACTTCGCCTTTTGTTAGATATCCGATATCTGAGATGTAGAAAAATTTTATGGGAAAAGGTCAGCCGGGGCTTTTTCTCTGATACGGATGATTCGATTTGATATTTTGGCTCTTAAAAGGTTTAATGCCTTTTAAAGGGACCACTTCAAGTTCTAGATGTGATTGTGTATAACTTTTAGATCGTGTGATGATCTCATGATCTCATAAGTGATTGTAGATCAAAGTTTAAGTAAAGATGATATTTTAAGTCAGAAACACACGTATTTTTTTTGTGAAAAATATTACAAATTGCCATCGCAAATCTTAGTAAATTCTAAAATGTTTGTCTCACGTGCAATACCCATCCTAATTAGATGTAACGACGACACAAATTTGGGCCTTTATGTATTGCATAAGACGCTATTTCCAACCTTTACCAGCCAATGTCTGATTAACAAGTCAATCTGTTCCACCTAAAACTCTTATCTGTTTGCACTTATCAGAACCATTTGCAAAGTATTCCGTAGTCATTAAGTTCGGACATGCGTGATGCCATGTTGGTTTAGGCAATCAGTTGCTTGAATCTTATTTTAGAAGGACTTTGTGTACAATGAAAATTCACCAACTATGTTATCAGCGAAATATAAGTAAGTACCTACTCTGATAAAGCGTTTGAAATATTTCATAAACTACTTGCGTTTTGAGAACTATTTTAATACTGTTGAAAAATTCGCCAATTGTTGGTTCTGGTTTCAACGCGGAAAAGCAAAGTTATTGATGTCGTTTATCTGTAGATCAATTCGACATACGATACAGTGAGGGAAATTTTTAATCAAGACAAAGAATATTTTAAACTGATACGCACTAAATAAATTTTGTCTTGAATTTTATTTAATGAGGTAATGCTTTTTCGCTTTAGGAATTAGCTGCTTTGTCACATTGGCTAAACTTGCGCCTTGTTTAAAGAAATCTGGCCGAAACTGAGAATCTGAATATGGAACAAAATACGATTCCTTCCGTAGTTTTTCTTGTTCAATGTTGCTCATCTAGTATGTCTATTCTTATCAAGAACTAGTTATTATTGTCAAAATATTAACTACTATAACTGGCTTTAAATTGAAAATATATATTCATTATCTACCAAATAGTTATAAGTAAGCTAAATTTACTACGACCCCGAATTCCCACAAAAGCTAACTATTTTTGTTTCATATCGTTATTTTCCTCCGTTTAAAAACCTTAACTTTACTAGCACAGGACTTGTTAAAACTTCAAAATGAAAAGCTACTTAATTAAATTTACACTAGGGTATTTTGCATTTTTGCATGACTTGTGTGACACTTGCAGCAGTAATTATCTGTAAAAAAATAAAACTCTGCGTAACGAGTTTACCAATCACGAAGAAATGAGATCCAACTTATGTATTTCGTAAAAAAAAATTTCAGTGGAACTTAAATAACTATTAAGTACGTATTTTACTTATTGACCACTTAAAGGAGCGGTCGGGGAACCGGGGTAAATTAAAAATTAAATAAAAAATGAAATGTTTGTGAGTAAAAAGTATATACATTCAAAATTGGCGTCATTCCTTTTAAGGGGTGATGGAGGCTCCCTTGGGGAGTACGAGAAAAATATTGAAATTTTTTATTTCGAAAATTTCTAGAAGATATTAACAGTTGAAGATCGAATTTCAACTTTGTTATTAAGCATTATTTTGAAAGTGTTTCATGTTTAATTGGAAGCATATTGGAATACTTAAGCATTCAAAAAGAAAAAT